>NC_072434.2:10315530-10618560 GCF_028878055.3 Symphalangus syndactylus
GCCTGGCAAATTTTTTGTATTTTTAGTAGAGACGGAGTTTCACCATATTAGCCAGGATGGTCTCAATCTTCCGACCTCATAATCTGCCCACCTTGACCTCCCAAAGTGCTGGGATTACAGGTGTGAGCCACTGCACCTGGCCTTGGCTATTTTATTTTTCTTTTGTATTTTTATTTTTTATTTTTTTGAGACAGGGTCTCACTCTGTCACCCAGGCTGGAGTGCAGCGGCATGATCTCGGCTCACTGCAACCTCCACCTCCCAGGCTCAAGCAATCCTCCCACCACAGCCTCCCAAGTGGCTAGGACCACAGGCATGCACCACCACATCTGGCTAACTTTTGTATATTTTGTAGAGGCAGGGACTCACCATGTTGACCAGTCTGGTCTTGAACTCCTGGGATCAAGCAATCCTCCCTCCTCAGCTTCCCAAAGTGCTGGCATTACAGGCATGAGCCACCATGCCCGGCCAATTTACTAATATTTTTTCTTCTATTCTGTTGGTCGCCTTTTCATTTTCTTGCTGGTGTCCTTTGAAACACAAAAGTTTTAAATTTTGGCATTGTCCAATTTGTCTAATTTTTCTTTTATTGTTTGTGCTTTTGGTGTCATATTTAAAGAAATCATTGCCTAGTCTAAGGTCATTAAGATTTATGCCATGTTTTCTTCTAAGACTTTAATAATGTTAGCTCTTACTTTTAGGTCTTTGGTACAATTTGTGTTAATTTTTGTTTATGGTGTGAGGTGGGGGTTCAGCTTCATTATTTTGCATGTGGATGTTCAGTTATTATTGTCATATAATTCACAAGCCATATAATTCACCCATTTAAAATGTGTCAGCCAGGTGTGGTGGCTCATGCCTGTAATCCCAGCACTTTGGGAGGCTGAGGCGGGTGGATCACTTGAGGTCAGGGGTTCAAGACCAGCCTGGCCAACATGGTGAAACCCTGTCTCTACTAAAAATACAAAAAAGTAGCTGAGGCTGGGCGCGGTGGCTCATGCCTGTAATCCCAATACTTTGGGAGGCCGAGGCAAGCAGATCATGAGGTCAGGAGTTCGAGACCAGCCTGACCAACATGCTGAAACCCTGTCTGTACTAAAAATACAAAAATTAGCCAGGCGTGGTGGCACACACCTGTAATTCCAGCTACTCAGGAGGCTGAGGCAGGAGAATTGCTTGAACCTGGGAGCTGGAGGTTGCAATGAGCTGAGATTATGCCACTGCACTCCAGTCTGGGCAACAGAATGAGACTCCATCTCAAAAAAAAAAAAAAAAAAATAGCCGGGTATGGTGGCACATGCCTATAATCCCAACTATTTGGGAATGGCTTGAAACTGGGAGGTGGAGGTTGCAGTGAACCGAGATCACGCCACTGCACTCCAGCCTGGATGATGGAGTGAGACTCTGTCTCAAAAAATAAATTAATTAAATAAATAAATGAATAAAATAGAAAATAAAATGTGTCATTTGCAGAGTGTAGTGGCTCATGTCTATGATCCCAGCACTTTGGGAGGCTGAGGCAGGAGGATTGCTTTAGCCCAGGAGTTCAAGACCAGCCTGGGCAACATAGCAATACCCTGTCTCTACAAAAAAACAAAAATAAATTAGCCAGACATGGTGGTGTGTGCCTATGGTCCCAGCTACTCAGGAGACTGAGATGGGAGGATTGCTTGAGCCCAGATAGTGGACGCTACAGTGAGCTGTGATCGTGCCACTGTACTTCAGGTTGGGCAACAGAGTGAGACCTTGTCTTTTCAAAAAAAAAAAAAAAGTGTGATTCAATGGTTTGGGTTATATTCCATTTTTTAGTGCCTCTGTTTTTGGTGCCATATGCAAGAAATTGTTGCCAAATCCAGTGTCATGAAGATTTTTCCCTGTGTTTTATAGTTTTAGCTCTTGTTTGTTTGTTTTTTTTTTTTGAGATGGAGTCTTGCTCTGTCACCCAGGCTGGAGTGCAGTGGCGTGATCTTGGCTCACTGCAAGCTCCGCCTCCCAGGTTCACGCCATTCTCCTGCCTCAGCCTCTCCGAGTAGCTGGGACTACAGGCGCCCGCCACCACGCCCGGCTAATTTTTTGTATTTTTAGTAGAAACGGGGTTTCACCATGGTCTCGATCTCCTGACCTCGTGATCCGCCCGCCTCGGCCTCCCAAAGTGCTGGGATTACAAGCGTGAGCCACCGCGCCTGGCCCTCAGCTAACTTTTTAAATAATTTTAGTAGAGACAGGGTTTCACCATGTTACCCAGGCTGGTCTGAACTTCAGGGCTCAAGTGATCCACTGCCTCACCCTCCCAAAGTGCTGGGATTACAAGCATGAGCCACCATGTCCAGCCAAACCTTACCATCTTAAACATTTTTAAATTATTATTATTATTTTTTAGCATCAGGGTCTCACTCTGTCACCCAGGCTGGAGTGCAGTGGAGCGGTGATAGCTCACTGCAGTCTCAAACTGCTGGGATCAAGTGATTCTTTCACCTCAGCCTCCCAAATAGCTACGACTGTAGGCACACACCACTACATCTAGCTAATATCTTGTAGAGAAGAGACCTCGCTATGTTGCCCAGGCTGGTCTTGAACTCCTGGCTCAAATGATCCTCCTGCCTTGGGTTCCCCAAGTGCTGGGATTTCAAGCATAATCCACCACACCTGGCCCTATCTTAACCTTTTTTTTTTTTGAGATGGAGTGTCACCCTGTTGCCCATGTTGGAGCGCAGTGGTGCAATCCTAGCTCACTGCAACCTCTGCCTCCCAGGTTCAAACAATTCTCCTGCCTCAGCCTCAGTAGCTGGAACTACAGGTGTGTGCCACCATGCCCTGCTTATTTTGGTAGTTTTAGTAGAGATGGGGTTTTATCTTGTTGGCCAGGCTAGTCTCAAACTCCTGACCTCAGGTGATCCACCTGCCTAGGTCTCCCAAAGTGCTGGGATTACAGATGTGAGCCACCATGACTGGCCAGCCATTTTTAAGTGAACAGTTTAATACAGTGGTATTAAATATATTCGTAATGTTGTGCAAGTATTGGCACCATTTTCTCTCCATAACTCTTCATCTTATGAACCTCAAACTCCATATACATTAAACAATAGCTTCCCATTTTCCAGTCCCCCAGCCCCTAGCCACCACCATTCTACTGTTTCTATGATTTTCACTACTCTAGGTACCTCATATAACAACTTCATTCTTTTGCATGTGGATATCCAGTTTTTCTTGCTCTATTTGTTGAAAAAACTGTCCTTTCCCCAGTGAATGTTCTTAGTGTTCTTGTCAAAAATGGACTGACCATAAATGTGTTTATTTCTGGGTACTGTATTTTGTTTCATTGGTCTATATGTCTGTCCTTATGCCAGTACTGTGCTGTTTTGATTATTATAGCTTTGTGGTATGTTTTGAAATCAGGAAGTATGAGTCCTCCAGCTTTGTTTTTCTTTCAAGATTGTTTTGGCTATCACGGCCACTCTGCTTTTTTAATAGGAGCATTTTATCCATTTGCATGTTTAAAACAATGTATTTTCAAATTATAGTAGCCTTTTAAAAACTTTTTTGGGGTATAAGATGGATTGGTAAAATATGTAAAGTGTGCTAGTCATCTCAAGTGTACAGCTTAATGAAAATTTATAGAAGTATACACTGTGGTAGCTACCACTCAGATCAAGTCCCGGAAGCCCAGAAGCTTCCCTTGTGTCCCTTTCCAATCAGTATCCCTTCTTCTGGGGCAAGATTTCTCAACTTTGGCACTATTGATATTTTGTGTTGGGAAATTCTTTGGTGTGTGTGTGTGTCTATGTTGGTGGTGGGGATGGGGGTGCTGTTCTATGCATTATGAAATGCACCCATCCCTGGACTCTACTTAGTAGATGCTAGTAGCAACCTCCCATTGCCACCCTCAAGTTGTAAAAACCAAAATGGTTTCCAGACATTGCTACATGTTCCATGGGGGTTGGGGGGACAACTGCTCTTGGTTGATAATCACTGCCCTGGAGGTGACAATTCCGATTTGCATCACCATAGACTAGTTTTGCTTATTCTTGAACTTATTGCCAATAGAATAGTACTGTATTTACTGTGTGTGGCTTTTTGTTTGTTTGTTTGTTTTTGTTTTTTTTTAGATGGAGTTTCGCTCTTGTTGCCCAGGCTGGAGTGCAATGGTGCGATCTCGGCTCACTGCAACCTCTGCCTCCCAGGTTCAAGTGATTCTACTGCCTCAGCCTCCTGAGTAGCTGGGATTACAGGCATATACCACCACGCTTAGCTAATTTTTTGTATTTTAATTTTTATTTATTTATTTTTTGAGACGGAGTCTCACTCTGTTGCCCAGGCTGGAGTGCAATGGCGTGATCTTGGCTCACTGCAACCTCCACCTTCGGGGTTCAAGCAATTCTCCTGCCTCAGCCTCCTGATTAGCTGGGATTACAGGTGTCTGCCACCATTTCTGGCTACTTTTTGTATTTTTTTTTTTTTTTTTGAGATGGAGTTTCACTCTTGTTGCCCAGGCTGGAGTGCAATGGCATGATCTTGGCTCACCACAACCTCTGCCTCCAGGTTCAAGCAATTCTCCTGCCTTAGCCTCCTGAGTAGCTGGAATTACAGGTGTTAGCCAGCATGCCTGGCTAATTTTGTATTTTTAGTACAGACAAGTTTTCTGCATGTTGGTCAGGCTGGTCTTGAACTCCCAGCCTCAGGTGATCCACTTGCCTCGGTCTCCCAAAGTGCCAGGATTACAAGCGTGAGCCACAGCGCCTGGCTGTATTTACTGTTTTGACTCTGGCTTCTTTAGTGCAACATTGTGTCTGTTGGATTCATCCATATTTTGTATTTCAATAGTAGATTGCTTTTTGGTGTTCTGTAGTAATCCATTGTATGGATATACCACAGTTTATTCATTCTGCTGCTGATGGACATTAGAATTGTTCCTATTTTTTGGATGTTATTAATAAGTAGCTGTGAACGTTGTTGACCATGACTTTTGGTGCAGAGATACACTTATTTATGTCAGAGTAGAATTTCTGGGTCATAGTGCAAGCATAGTTATAGCTTTAAGAGATATTGCCAAACAGTTTTTCAAAGTGATAATCTTAGTCTGTTTGTGCTGCCATAACAAAATGCCTGAGACTGAGTAATTTATAAACAACAGGAATTTATTTTCTCACAGTTCTAGAGACTGGAAGTCCCAGATCAAGGCAGCAGCATTTGGTATCTGGAGAGGGCCCGCTTGCTGTATCCCTAATGGTGGTAGGTGGAAAGACAAAAAGGGGCTGAACTCTGTATGAAGCCTCTTTTATAAAGGCCTTAATCCCATTCTAGACGGTGGAGCCCTCATAATTTGACAACCTCCTAAAGTCTCTGCCTCTTAATACTATTGCACTGGAGATTAAGTTCAACATGAATTTTGAAGGGGACACAAATATTCAAACCACAGCAATGACTGAATTAATTTACGCTCCCACAAACAATGTGAGTTTCAGTTGTTCCACATTCTCACCAAGGTTTGGTATTATCAGTTAAAAAAATTGTAGTCAGGCCAGGTGCAGTGGCTCACACCTGTAATCCCAGCACTTTGGGAGGCTGAGGCAGGCAGATCACCTGAGGTCAGG
This sequence comes from Symphalangus syndactylus, assembly GCF_028878055.3. Taxonomy (NCBI): domain Eukaryota; kingdom Metazoa; phylum Chordata; class Mammalia; order Primates; family Hylobatidae; genus Symphalangus; species Symphalangus syndactylus. The sequence goes on from NC_072434.2 coordinate 10,321,121, forward strand.
AGTTCGAGACCAGCCTGAGCAACATGGAGAAACCCCGTCTCTACTAAAAATACAAAAAATTAGCCAGGCATGGTGGCACATGCCTGTAATCCCAGCTACTCAGGAGGCTGAGACAACAGAATCGCTTGAACCCGGGAGGTGGAGGTTTCAATGAGCCTAGATTGCACCATTGCACTCCAGCCTGAGCAACAAGAACAAAACTCCATCTCCAGATAAAAAAAAAAAAAAAAAGAGAGAGAGAGAGAAAAATAAAAAATTGTAGTCATTCTAGGGGGTTTCTGTCTAGTGATAGTTCATTGTGGTTTTAATTTGCATATCTTGATAACTACTGATGTTAAGCATCTTTTTACATGATTATTGGCAATTTGCATATCCTCTTTTGTGAAGTACCAGTTCAAACGTTTTGTGCTTTTTTTTTTTTAATTTCTTTTTTTTTTTTTTGAGACGGAGTCTCGCTCTGTCGCCCGGGCTGGAGTGCAGTGGCGCGATCTCGGCTCACTGCAAGCTCCGCCTCCCGGGTTCACACCATTCTCCTGCCTCAGCCTCTCCGAGTAGCTGGGACTACAGCCCGCCACCACGCCCGGCTAATTTTTTTGTATTTTTAGTAGAGACGGGGTTTCACCGTGGTCTCGATCTCCTGACCTCATGATCCGCCCGCCTCGGCCTCCCAAAGTGCTGGGATTACAAGCGTGAGCCACCGCGCCCGGACTTTTTTTTTAATTTCAGAAAGGAATGGCATGTACATTTTGCTCATTTAAAAAAATTGGGTTGTCTCTTTTTCTTATTGGTTTGTGGGAATTCTTTATGTAATCCAGATATGAGTTCTTTGTTAGATACATGAATTTTGACTCTTTTCTCCAAGTCTGTGGCTTGATGAAGCCTTTTATTTATTTTTAAATTAAATTAATTTTAAATTTTTTAAAGAAATGAGATCTGTTGCCTAGGCAGGAGTGCAGTGGCACAATCATAGCTCACTGCAGACTCAAACTCCTGGGCTCAAGTGATCCTCCTGCCTCGGCCTCCTGAGTAGCTGGGATTACAGGCATGTGCCACCATGCCTGGCTAATTTTGTATTTTTAGTAGAGACGGGGTTTCTCCATGTTGATCAGGCTGGTTTCGAACTTCTGACCTCAGGTGATCTGCCCACCTCGGCCTCCCAAAGTGCTGGTATTACAGGCATGAACCACCACGTCTGGCCCTGTTCACTTTTATTAACTGTGCTTAGAACAGTACTGGTCATATAGTAGGTACTTAAAAATATTATTTCTAGATTTATTTATTTATTTATTTATTTATTTATTTATTTATTTATTTTGAGACAGAGTTTCGCTCTTGTTGCCCAGGCTGGAGTGCAGTGGAGCAATCTTGGCTCACTATAACCTCTGCCTCCTGGGTTCAAGTGATTTTCCTGCCTCAGCCTGTTGAGTAGCTGGGTTTACAGGCGCCCGCCACCATGCCCAGCTAATTTTTGTATTTTTAGTAGAGACGGAGTTTCACCACATTGGCTAGGCTGGTCTCGAACTCCTGACCTCAGGTGACCCACCTGCCTTGGTCTTGAACCCAGGAGTTCGCAACCAGCCTGGGCAACATAGTGAGACTCCCATCTATACAAAAAATGTAAAAATTAGCCAAATGTGGTGGCGTGGGCCTGCAGTGCCAACTAGTTGGGAGGCTGAGGTAGGAGGATCACTTGAGCCCAGTAGGGTGAGGCTGCAGTCAGCCATGATTGCACCACTGCACTCCAGCCTGGATGACAGAGCAAGACCCTGTCTGCAAACAAAACAAAACAAAACTTGGAGAAAATTTGAGCTGGGTGTGGTGGCTCATGTCTGTAATCCCAGCACTTTGGGAGGCCGAGGCAGGCAGATCACTTGAAGCCAGCAGTTCAAGACCAGCCTGGCCAACATGGTGAAACCCTGTCTCTACTAAAAATACAAAAATTAGCTGGGCATGGTGGCGCACACCTGTAAACCCAGCTTCTCAGCAGGTTGAGGTGGGATAACTGCTTGAACCCGGGAGGTGGAGGTTGCAGTGAGCCGAGATTGGTGCCACTGCACTCCAGCCTAAGCGACAGAGACTCCATCTCAAAGGAAAAAAAAAAGTTGAAAACATACTATAAATTGTTTTCCCTGAATCATTTCAGAATAAGTTTCCAAATGATGCCCCATCATCCCTGAATTTCAGAGTGTACTTCTTACAAAAAAGGGTAAAATATAACTATCATAATCAAGTAATTAATACTGATACACAGCTACCATATAATCCTCAGGCCCTATTCAAAAGTCACCAGTTTTCCCAGTAATGTTCTCTACAGCAAGAGGATCCAGTTCAGAACCACTCATTGTACATTTTTTCTAGTCTGATCTGTCTCCTGCAGTCCTCAGCCTTTCTTTGACTTTCCTGTCCTTGATACATTTGAAGATGACAGGCAAGCTATTTTTGTAGGATATGCCTCAGTTTTGATTTGTCTGGTGCTTGCTCGTGATTAGATTCAGGCCACGCATTTTTGGCAGGAATAGCACAGAAGTGACGCTGGGTTTTTCTCATTGCATCCTGTCTGGTGCCTCATAATTTTGATTTGTTTGTTACTGATGCTGTTTGCTTTCATCACTTGAGTAGGATGGTTGCTGCCAAGCTTTTCCAGTGTGAAGTCAATATTTACCCCTTTGTAGTAAATATCGTGTGGTCAAGTACTTTGAAACTATGTGAATATCCCATTCCTCATCAAACTTTCAATTTATTTATTTATTTGTATAGTATGGACTCAAGGTTTGTTAGTTTATTCAATGGGCTATAATCCGTTTTTTTCACAATTTATTGTGATACTCAACTTTTTCTCAGTTTGATCAGTGGACTCCCCTTCCAGCAAACTTCTGTAGAGACCAGCCTGGCCAACATGGTGAGAGCCCCGAGCTCTTTTTTTTTTTTTGAGATGAAATATTGCTCTGTTTCCCCGGCTGGAATGCAGTGGCACAATCTTGGCTCACTGAAACCTCTGCCTTCTGGGTTCAAGCGATTCTCCTGCCTCAGCCTCCCTAGTAGCTGTGATTATAGGTGTGCACCACCATGCCCAGCTAATTTTTGTATTTTTAGTAGAGGTGGGGTTTCACCATGTTGGCCAGGCTGGTCTCAAACTCCTGACCTCAGATGATCCACCCGCTTCGGCCTCCCAAAGTGCTGGGATTACAGGCGTGAACCACCACGCCCAGCCCTCATCTGCCCAAAAAAAAAAAAAAGCACGCTTTTGTGTCCCTTTGACATTTGACATGTCCTTATCATTCAGGTGTCTCGGGTTCATCCTGGACTATCCCTGCTTGAGTCCTGGAATCAACCATTTCTCCAAGGAGCCTTGTTCCTTTTAGTGGGGAATGGTATTTAGAAGCTAAGATCTTGGTGTTGGCTGTGTTCACTACAATTGGGGTTATTTCTACTTCTCCACCCTCCAGCGTCCTCTGGTGGTCGAGAATCTGAAGTTCCAGGTTTTCACAGGCCCCAGTGACCTTGTCCTTGGAAGGAGAAAGATCCTCTCTCCTTTGGTGTTCCCCTCAACTCCCTTAAATAAAGGACTCTATTGGTTCTGCCCAGTAAGTTTTCATCCCTGGGCCAATCGCTGTGGCTGGAGGCATGGGACACTCTTAGGAGTGGAGCTTGGGTCCCAGGCCCACACCTATCTGAAGAGTGGGTGCTGGATGTGTCCTGAGGAATCCAGCTTCACCTAGCTACATGGAATAGGGTGCACCCAGGAAAGATGAGGCTCTTTCACCAAAAGAAAGTGAAGAGATGGGGGGCTGACAGAACAGCACATGCCTCTCATAACAAGTAGGTGTTTAGCTATGAATTGTGATAACTGCTGAAAGAAGAGATTCAGACAATGCACGGCAAGGACCATAGTGGCCCTTGCAGAGCCCCAGGGTGGGGGTGGCCTTTCTCAGGACGGGCAGGCAAGCCTAGGCCTGAAGGAGAGCCTTAGCGGGGCAAGGAGGTATGGCGAGCAGCAGCCCGGGTAGAGGGAACCACCGTACAAAGGCCCTGAGGGGAAATGTGCCCAGTTCTGGAAGGAGGCTGGTGTGGCCAAAGCACAGTGAAGCAGGCAAGCGGTGGGAGATAAGGCTGCAGAGGAGAGCAGGGCACAGCCGGCCAGGCAGGGCATTGAAGGCCTTGGCAAGGATGCTGGCTTTGTGCTCAATGAAATGCAGTGTAACTGAAGGGTTTTAGGGAGGGGGTGACATGAGCTGATGAACACTTAAAAGCTCAGTGTAGGCTAGGCACAGTGGCTCACACCCGTAATCCTAGCACTTTAGGAGGCTGAGACGAGTGGATCACTGGAGGCAGGAGTTTGAGACTAGCCTGGCCAACATGGTGAAACCCCATCTCTACTAAAAATACAAAAATTAGCCGGGCGTGATGGTGGGTGCTTGTAATCCCAGCTACTTGGGAGGCTGAGGCAAGAGAATCACTTGAACCTGGAAGGTGAAGGTTGCAGTGAGCCAAGATAGCGCCATTGCACTTGCACGCTAGCCTGGGCAATAAGAGCGAGACTGTCTCAAAAAAAAAAAAAAAAAAAAAAAAAAAAGGAAGCTCAGTGTGGCTGCTGGGGTGGGGTAAGGATTGGAGCGGCCTAGAAGGGAAGGAGAGAGATGGCATGATGGCATCCTAGGTACATCACAGCTTTATCCACCTTCTCATTGAAATCGTGCCTTGCAGGAGCCTTTGATGAAGTTACCTCATGCCTGGTGAAGGTGTCAGAGAAGACAGAAGGTGGCAACAACATGGCTCTGGTATGCCTCCTGCCCAACCCCTAGCTGACTGTCCTGGGATACTTCCGTCCTGCCTACCCCCTACCCCCCAGCCCAGCAGCCTCGGCATTCCTCGTGCCTCTGCCCAGCTCTCCTTTTCTCCATAACATTCGTTGCCGTCTGATGTGCCATATGCTTTGTTTATTCATCTTCTTTCTTGTTCATCTCCCCCACAAGGACATACCCTCCATTACTCGGGCATTTTTGCCTGTTATTCACAGCTATAACTTCAGCATCTAGAACAGTGCCTGGCACATAACAGATGCTCAATAAAATACTTTTAAACAATTGAATGAATTGTGGGAGGGGCTCTGAAAGGGGCAGAAAGTCTAGAAGTGGCCTTTTTTCAGGACAGTCAGGCCCAACCCAGGTCTGGGCCATTTGGCAGGCTCAGGAGGCCCAAGAAGACCAGTTCAGCAGGTGAGGCACACTTGCGTCTGCAGGACTTGGCGAGGGCCAGTGGGGAAGACTAGACAAACTGGTGGACGTGAGTGCGACACAGGGAGTGTGGACAAGGCTGCTTGGTGGACAGAATGTGGAGGAGGTGGGGGATCCATCCAGGCCCGGACATGCAGGAGGCAGGCCCTGCCTCCAGGCTGCTTCAGGGCCAAGCTTCAGTCCCTGGGGCAGTGCAGGGCAGAGATAGGGAGAAGTGACTGGACTAAGAGGAGGCCCTGCATTCAGGGAGCATTTATCCTCATCCCATGGCGTCCTTCTAGTTGTCCACCGTGTTCCTGCCACGCTGGCCTTTTTCTGTTTCTCACACACGCCAAACTCATTCCTGCCCCAGGGCTTTGCACATGTTTCTTCTGCTAGGAAAGTTCTATAAAATGGGCACAACAAAGCTGAAGTGAGGCCCATGCCATATGATTTGCACGCACCTACCATGGGGCCTGCAAAAAGAAGACTTTTTACTGATGTCATGGGGCCAAGGGAAAATGTCCCCTTCATCCTCTGAAGCTTTGCTGAAAAAAATCAACTCGCAAAGGCAGATTAATTGAAGAAAATCTACACACATTTTTTAATGAGTACATGGAGAGAAGCACAGAGTGATTACCTGCCCCCCAATAAGGGCTCAGAAGCTTATATACCATTTTGAGGTCACAGAAAAAAATGGGGGCTTGGATCCTGGCAAAACAGGTTATAGGAGGCGGGAGAAGAGGAATTTTTTTTTTTTTTTGAGGCAGGGTCTTGCTCTGTCACTTGGGCTGGAGTGCAATGGTACGATCTTGGCTTGCTGCAGCCTTAACTTCCCAGGCTTAAGCGATCCTCCCATCTCAGCCTCCTAAGTAGCTGGGATTACAGGCATGAGCCTCTGTGCCCGGCCCTGGGCTATTTTTTTAATTTTTTTATTTTTTGCCTAGCGGTGAGGTCTCATTATGTTGCCCAGGCTGGTCTTGAACTCCTGAGCTCAAGCCATCCTTCTGCCTCAGCCTTCCAAAGTGCTGGGATTACAGCAGTGAGCCACCATACCCAGCAACAGAAGAGGAATTCTGTTGAGGAGCAATAAGGGATTAGTAGCAAGAATTAATGGATCCGGAACAGAGATTATCTTGTGAAAGGGTCTGTTCAGATGTGGTTACATTCTTGGTCTTACAGGGAAGGGAAGGAACAACAGTTGATCTCCTTGGTAGATCTTGATCTTAGGCAGATCAAGGAACTTCACCTTCGTCTTGTACTTTGGGAGAGATCAGAGAGACCTGGAAGCTTCTTCAATTCAGCATGTCCAAACACCATATTGTGGGTTATCAGTTTCTGAGCCCTAACACTGTCATTCAACACATTTCATTGAGCCTCTACTATGTGCCAGGCACTGTTTCAGGCACTAGGGATACAACAATGATGTGACCTGACACTCTAGTTTGGGGAGACAGACAGGCCTTACCCCTAGTTCTTTGCATAGCTAGCTCTTTCTTGTCATTTAGGACTCAGCCCAGATGTTAACTCCTCTGAGTGTTCTTCTCTGACCATTTGGATTAAATTAGCCATCCCTCTGTCATCACTCTTACAGTTTAAGTTACCTATTGCTATTTAACAAACCACCCCAGAATTTAGTGGTTTAAAAGTTCACTCTGGGATAGGGATGGTGGCTCACACCTGTAATCCCAGTACTTTGGGAGGCTGAGGTGGGCGGATCGCTTGAGGCCGGGAGTTTGAGACCAACCTGGGTAACATCGTGAGACCCAGTGTCTACAATTTTTTTTTTTAAGTCGGAGTTTTCGCTCTTGTTGCCCAGGCTGGAGTGCAATGGTGTGATCTCGGCTCACTGCAACTTTTGCCTCCTGGGTTCAAGCGATTCTCCTGTCTCAGCCTCCCAAGTAGCTGGGATTACAGGCACATGCCACCATGCCTGGCTAATTTTTGTATTTTTAGTAGAGACAGGGTTTCATCATATTGGTCAAACTGGTCTTGAACTCCTGACTTCAGGTGATCTGCCCACCTCGGCCTCCCAAGTTGCTGGGATTACAGGCGTGAGCCACTATGCCCAGCTACAAAAATTTACAAAGTAAAAAAAAAAAAAAAAAAAAAAAAAAATTAGCTGGGCATGGTGGCCCAGTAGTCTTATGTAGTCCATGTAGTCCTAGCTACTCAGAAGGCTGAGACTGAAGGATTGCCTGAGCCCAGGAATTCGAGATTATAGCGAGCTGTGACTGCATCACTGCATTCCAGCTTGGGTGCTGGGGGCATTAGAATTGGAGAGGCCCAATTTCTCATGATTCTGAAGTTTAACTGGGCTTAGCTGGGTGGTTCTTCTGCACAGTATAGACTGAGATCACTCAGTGGGACTGGAATATTCAAGATGACCCTCTCATTTTCCAGGGCCTCTCTTCGCATGGTCTGTAATCATTGTCTTTTTTTTTTTGAGGCGGAGTCTTGCTCTGTCGCCCAGGCTGGAGTGCAGTGGCGCAATCTCGGCTCACTGCAAGCTCCGCCTCCCGGGTTCACGCCATTCTCCTGCCTCAGCCTCTCCGAGTAGCTGGGACTACAGGCGCCCGCCACCACGCCCGGCTAATTTTTTGTATTTTTAGTAGAGACAGGGTTTCACCGTGGTCTCGATCTCCTGACCTCGTGATCCGCCCGCCTCGGCCTCCCAAAGTGCTGGGATTACAAGCGTGAGCCACCGCGCCCGGCCGATCATTGTCTTCTAGCCTGGGCTTCCTTGCAGTACAGTGGCTAGGTTCCAGAGGGAAAAAGTAGAAGCTTCCAGTTTGCTTAAGGACTAGTCCAGGAACTGGCCCAGCATCACTTCCACATTATTCTGCTGGTCAAAGCAAGTTGTAAAATGAGCCGAGATTCAAGAGGAATCTGTCCTTTTGGATAGGAGGAGCAGAAAAGAACTTGCAGCCATTTCCAATGTGCCACACTCCTCATCAAATTAACTTGTCTTTTCTTCTTTACTGTATGAAGTTAGTTTTCTTATTTCATGGTCATTGTTTATTTTCCTTCTTCTCCCTTAAGATGATGAGAACGGAGAGATTAGTTGGATATTGGTTAATGTGTTCTCTCTCTCAGGTAGCAGAATGCCTCAATCTGACTTGTATGTACTGGGAGACCCATATGAAGTGTTACTAATGGTGCAATTTCAGGTTGAGGGATTGGGGCCCTTTCTGTCCCCTCCTTAGTTGACTGGAGAAGGGGGAGTACTTTGCAGTCCCTCATATCTGGTCCTCTTCCAAATGCTGGCATTCAGGATTAACTCCTCCAACCCCTCAATATTCTCCAATCTTTACCTCACCCCAAGTTCTCCTTGCGGGGGCCTCTCATTTCTCTTGCGCCAATGCTGGCTTGCCTGCAGGTGTCGGGTGGTTAACAGTGCTGTATGGGCAACCCCTGAGGACTGGGCTCAGTGGGGCTCTCACTCTGAGGTTTTGCCCTCTGCTGTCCCCTAGGTTGAGAATGTCGCCACCCTTCAGAAGAGCCAGGATCTGCTGGAGGCAGGAGAAAAGAAGACCATGATAAAGAAGATTATGGTGGGGGAACCACAGGCGGGTCTGTGGCACTGGGGTGGGAGGGGGCAGAATTCCTGAGTCCATCCACTGATGAGACGGCAGGGGTGGGAGGTTGAGGTGGGAAGAGGACGGGATGAGGAGGCAGGACACCGGGAATTGAGTCTCAGCTCCACCTCGAACTGCCCTCCACCTACACAGAGGGAGCTCAGGCAAGTTCTGAGCCTCACTCTTCTCATCTCACAGACGGGTGTGATAATACCTGTGCCATTGGCTTGTTGGGAGGACACAACGCAATGCTTAGTCTACAGTAAAGGCTTGCACCCCCAGAAGCAGTTCTTATTACTTAATGCATTCCTTTCCCAGCAATTCCTTCTGGTGGGCAACTTTAGACAGTTTCCTCATCATTTTGATAAATACAGTCACTCCACCAGAATGGACTGTTGCAGGAATAACCACTGAAGCTTCCAAAATTGTGTTTGTGTTTGTGTACTTTACAGAGACAACAAAAAAGTCCTTGCCCTCCATACCTTCATTTAACTAACATTAATTGAGCATCTGCTGTGGGTAGGTGCTAGATCAAAAATGAGAAGCAATTAGAAGGACATACTTTATTCTGAGACAGGGCCATGCTCTGTCACCCAGGCTGGAGTGCAGTGGCGCCATCATGGCCCACTGCAGCATCAAACTCCTGGGCTCACGGGATCCTCCCGCCTTAGCTGCTCGAGATTTGGGACCACAGGTTTGTGCCACCACACCCAGCTAATTTTTTATCTTAAAGAAATGGACATTTGGCCAGGTGTGGTGGCTCATGTCTGTAATCCCAGCACTTTGGGAGGCCAAGGCAGGTGGATCCCTTGAGGTCAGGAGTTCGAGACCAGCCTGACCAAAATGGTGAAACCCCATCTCTAATAAAAATATAAAAAAAGCTTAGCCAGACATGGTGGCACGTGTCTGTGGTCCCAGCTACTCAGAAGGCTCAGGCAGGAGAATCGCTTGAGCTAGGGAGGCAGAGGTTGCAGTGAGCTGAGATTGTGCCATTACACTCCAACCTGGGTAACAGAGCAAGACTTCGTGTCAAAAAAAAAAAAAAAAGAGTTCAAGATGATTCCGGCCAACATCATAAGGTCTCATCTTAAAAAGAAAGAAAAAAAAAAAACCCAAACATTTTAAAGGAATGCAACTGGGCAGTTTTCAAGGGCCACACGTCGTGGCTTTTGCTTTGGACCAGTTCCGTGGTTTGAATACGCCTCCTGGAGGCCGGGCATGGTGGCTCATGTCTTTAATCCCAGCCTTTTGGGAGGCCAAGGCAGGAGGGATGGCTTGAGCTCAGGAGTTTGATACCAGCCTGGGCAACATAGTAAGACTCTGTCTCTACAAAAAATAAAAATACGTAGCCAAGTGTGGTGGCATGAGCCTATAGTCCCAGTTACTTGGGAAGCTGAGGCGGGAGGAGCACTTGAGGGGATGCTGGCTGCTGTGACCGGCTCCTTGTGAGGGGGGCAGCCTTGGCCCTGGCAGCCTGCAGTAGCCCTGTCCTCATCGGCCCTTCTGTGGCCCCCTGTCCAGAGGCAGATCCAGGAGGAGCCACTGGATTCTCTCTCAAGCTCCGTCCGCAAGCAGGCCATGGAGATCCTGACCCAGCTGAGGTGTCCACAGCCCTCTCCCTGTTCCCACAGCCCCTCTCCTCTCTTCCTCCACTTCCACCTCCCTCCATCTCTTCACTGTACCCTCCCCCAACCCACCCCCACCCCTCCCCCGGTGCCTTTTCCCCTCCCCTCGCCCAGTCCCTGCGCTCCTCAGCTCAGCCCCCGTCTTTAGCGGTAGGGCCCCTCTCTCACTCCATTTCTTTGCTTTCTGCCTCTTCTCCAGCCACACCCAGCCCACCCTGGACATGCGGGAGAGGTCGGAGCTGATGAACATGTGTGTGCAGAGCGTGTTCTCCCTGCCCTCCGTGCAGGCGATGCAGGAGAAGGACGAGGCCAAGGCAGAGACCATCCAGGTGAGGCGGGGCCTTCCCAGCAGGTCCTCAGGGCCGGCCCATGTTCCGGGAGGAGATATGGAGCTGCATCCTCCAGCTCATTGTTCTGTGGCCTTGGGCAATTCAACTCACTTCTGTTGGTCTGAGTAGGTACTTGATAAATGGTGAATAGATGAACCATTCAAATAAAGACACTCGCCTGGGTGCAGTGGCTCATGCCTGTAATCCCAGCACTTTGGGAGGCTGAGCCGGGTGGATCATGAGGTCAGGAGACTGAGACCATCCTGGCTAACACGGTGAATCCCCATATCTACTGAAAATACAAAAAAAAAGAAAAAAAAAAGAAAAAAAAATTAGCTGGGCATGGTGGCAGGCACCTGTAGGCCCAGCTATTCAGGAGGCTGAGGCAGGAGAATGGCTGGAACCTGGGAGGCAGAGCTTGCAGTGAGCCAAGATTGCACCACTGCACTCCAGGCTGGGCGACAGAGCGAGACTCCGTATCAAAACAAAATGAAACAAAACACCCATCCCGTCCCCTTCTGGGCCCTGCCCTATGGGAGGGATGTGGGCAGATGATGGCATGGCCAGGGGAAGCAGCGAGGATTGGGAGGGGCAGGGCTGAGGCCTAGGCTGTAATGAAGACAGACTGGGGGAACTGGGGCTGAGGCCTAGGGAAGCAGAACCTCAGGGGGCTCATGCGAGCATCTTTAAACCTCTCCAGGCGTTCCTGGGAGGAGGGGTGGAGGTGACCCTCAGGGTAGGATGAGGGAGAGAGAGGGTCAGTGGGGAAGGTTAAGGCAAAGGGTTTTAGCCCAGGGTGCAGCACATTCATTTATCACTTCATTTAGCAAATAGTAACTCAGTACCTACTCCATGCTGAACCCAGCACAGGAGGCTTACAGCCAAGGTGAGTGTGCGGGAGATGGATGGTATCAAATAAATAAATACGAATAAGTGCAAAATTACACCAATCGTAAATGCCACAAGCCAGAAGTACTTGGTGCTAGAAAGAGCCTGCAATGGTGGGGTGGAGGGGAGGGGAAGTCCTAGATGGGGGTCAGGGATTGTGATTGTGAAGCTGAGAGGTTAAAGAAGAGCTAATTAGCTGCAGAGGATGGCAGAAAGAAGAGCATTCCAGGCAGAGGATGACAAAGTGGCAGTGTGACTGGAGCCCAGAGGGTGAGGCGAGAGTTCTGGGAAGCGGGGCTGGAGAGCCAGGGTCCCCGAGGCGGTGCCCTTGGAGAAGACTAGGGTTGCGGGCGTGAAGAAAAAAGCAGGCAGCCCTCTTGTAGTACCAGATGTAGCCAGCAGAGGACAGTGCTGCATAGTAATCTGCAGAGATGGGCAGGAAGGAGGAGGCAGGTGGTGAGCCAGGCTTTCCTGGTGGTTGTGGTATAACCCCAAGGACCACTCGCTTCACGGTGTGTGCAGACTCAGGAAGTCTGGACAATAACAACCTAGGAGGCACACTTAGGGAGCTGGCAGAACGAGGGGAGGCAAAAAAGAGAGGGTCTTCTCAGAGTAACTCAAACCCACTGCCCAGCCTTGTGTACATGTAATGCTAGTACCCATAAGACAATTCCGGGATGGTGGTGTGGCTAAGGGATGAGAAACCTGGGCAAGGGAGAGATGGCTTCCTTAAGGGGCAACTTGGAAAACCTATTTGGGTCTAGGAGAAGCAATTCAAAAAAGAATCAGAGCATTCTTCGGAGATGGTGAAGGTAAGATTGGCTCTTTCACTGATCCAGCTCTTGCGATTCCAGAGCATTTTTCCATCCATCCTCTCATTTGCTCCTCATGACTTGAAATTTCTTGTTCTGTGATCTTGGATAAGTGTCCCTGTCCCTTCATTTGTAAAATGAGAAAAACAATTTGTGGACAAGGTGGCAAATCACCAGGTAGCCACCTGGTCCATGGTAGATTCTCAGTATATGCTGGATCTCCACTTCCTCCCTCTTTAAGGTAGAAAGTGCAGAGATAATAATTAGTAATTTGTTGATAAGGAAACTGTAACCCATGAAGGGAAGTAATTTGCCCAACATTACACATCAAGTTAGTCTCAGAGGTGGGACCAGAAAGCAGCTCTCCTGGGTCCTAATTCCCCCTCCTCCCCTGACCTGCACCAGGGGCCGCCTGGGGCTGATGTCTACTCCAGAGGTGCCTTAGTGGCTTGGTCCTCCTCCTGTCCACAGACTCTTTACCATCAGACGCTGGAGGCCCTGCAGACACTGCTCAAAGCCCTCTTTATCGAGGACCCCACTGCTGCTGGGCTGAAGAGCATCTTGGAGGTGCGGAGATAGGAGGGGCAAGGAAGGGAGGGGAGGAAGGGTGGAAGGGAAGAGAGAAATTGGCACAGGAGCGGTGGAGGCCAGACCCAGGAGTGATTTGGCTTCAGGATGTCATCTTGTGCGAGTGTTCTGCCTCCGTGTCTGTCTCACAGGCCCTGTCCCAGACTCCTGCCTCTCCCCACTCTCTCCCCATCCCCCCACTCTCTAAATGGCTGCCCATGGTTATAGCTGCCACCATATCTGTGCTCTTCCCATGCTTGTCCCTGCATCTCTCTTCTGTCTTCATGACTCTTTACCTTTCATCTCTCTCCTCACTGACTTCCTTCTTCCCTATAGTCTGTCAGTCCTACTCTGAACTCCATCTCTGCCTAAACCCCAAGAAGAGGAGAAGGGCTGTGGTGACCTTTATGCCCTCTCTGGAAGCTTCCTGCTGATGGGCGAAGGCTGGCCTGTCCACCCAGCAGCAGGGGCTGGCATCTAACCTGTAGTTCTGAGTCTTGCTTTTGATCCCACAGGCCCTGGGGCCTTGGATGAACTCTGGGAAGGCCCAGGAGCGAGCACGGGCTGTGAACAGCAATGTCTCTATGTTGAACCACATGCTTCTAACTCTGCCTTCATTTGTGAGTGGCCCCTGAGGGGTGGACTCTCTTAGGGAAAATCTTCCCACTTCTGAAGGAGCCTGTGCCTCTGTTCAGGGATTCCCAGGTGGCTCTTGCCATCTTCAGAGGACTGTGTTATCTGGGCCAGACTATCCACCTGTGTTCACCATTTAATGTATAGCATTATTGAACCTATAACACTCAATCCCTAAGATTGCAATCCAAACAGATGCCCTTGGGGTTCCCGGCGCTGGGGCTTCTGCTGGGGAGACTCATCCTTCGCATTGGGGATCCTGATGAGGAGATTGGCCGTGAGGCTCTGGATGGCATCATCATCCTCTACACTATGCTGGAGCTCCAAAAACGTAAGTCCTATTGGAGTGCTTCTAAAGGAAGTCTTCTGAGTTGTTGCTCAGTCTGGATTCAATAATCAGCTGGAGCCTTAGCATTGAGATACTGGTGGGAGATGGGGGAAACCAGCACAGGGTCAGATGGGGACTGTGGAAACTGGTGTGAAGCCCAAGACCCCAGAGAACCAGGGGACAAAGGCTACAAACAAAACTATTTTGATTTAAGCAATCTTGCTTTTTCTCATCCTTCCAAGCTTAGTTTGTGACTGTCATTTTCATGTTCCCTTAATACTATGTATACCTAAGGATAATTCCCCTAATACCTTGTTTTCCTGTCTGTTTTCCCCACTAGAGACTATAATCCTATGAGGGAAGGGCAGGGCTGTATCTTGGTCACCCCTGTATTCCAAAGAGCCATCTCTGGGCTTGGCACATGGTGGGTGCTTAGTGAATATCTATTGAATGAATGAACAAAGAACAGCTTCTGTCTTAGAATCCAGAGCAGCTAAAGCTTGTAGTTGGGAGAACTTTCCTTGATTCAGCTTCAGGGAGCACTTCGTGATGTGGTATGGGCTGACACAGGTATCCGGGAGGCATTGTACCTAGAGGTGCACAGTATCAGCTGTCACTTGCCTCCGGAGTTCCTTTCTCCATCATCCTAGCTCCTCTGCCCTAAACCCCTAAACCAGGGGACCTTGGCATGTGGTTTAAACTCTCCTGGCTCTGGGGGTAGAGTGACCTGTACATAAGAGCTGGTTCTATCCCTGCTTAGTGGTGTGACCTCAGGCAAGCACTTTGTGTAGGCCTAGATTTCCTCTTCTGTGAAAATGGTGTACTCAGATTCATAATTCATGCTTTTTTTTTTTTTTTTTTGACAGAGTCTGGCTCTGTTGCCCAGGCTGGAGTGCAGTGTCACAATCTTGGCTCACTGCAATCTCTGCCACCTGGGTTCAAATGATTCTTCTGCCTCAGCCTCCCCAGTAGCTGGGATTACAGGCACACATCACCACACCTAGCTAATTTTCATATTTTTAGTAGAGACGGGATTTCACCATGTTGGCCAGGCTGGTCTCGAACTCCTGACCTCAAGTGACCCGTCTGCCTCGTGCTGGGATTATAGGCAGGAGCCACCACGCCTAGCCTAAATTCATGCTTTTTGAAAGATTAAGTGAGATATTTTGTAAGAGCATATGTAAAGGTACTAGCTCAGTGCCACACATTATAGGCACTTGTCATATAGTTCGCTTTTTCCTATCCCTTCAGGCTTTTGGGATTTATCTGGTATCCTCACTCTTCTTGATCTCTAGCATTTGGGACAAAGATTTGGTCCCTGGGAGATTTACCCTGTTGACCAGGAGCCACTCACATCTCTGGAGGATGGGTGAAGGTGGTATAAGCCATGTTAATAACCAGCTTTAGGGGTAGGAATAGGAGCCTCTGTGAGCCTATTCTGGCTCGGGAGGCTGCCTTTTTTTTTTTTTCTTTTTTTTGAGACAGAGTCTTGCTCTGTTGCCCAGGCTAAAGTGCGGTGGCACGATCTCAGCTCACTGCAGCCTCAATCTTTCAGGCTCAAGCAATCCTCCCACCTCAGCCTCCTGAGTAACTGGGACTACAGGAGCACCCTACCATGCCTGGCTAAATTTTTTTTGTATTTTTGGTAGAGATGGGGTTTCGCCATCTCTACCAAAAATACAAAAAAATACTGGAGTTTCAAGACCAGGCTGGTCTCGAACTTCTGGGCTCAAGTGATCCACTCACCTCGACCTCCCAAAGTGCTGGGATTACAGGCGTGCACCACCGCACCCCCCCGAGGCAGCTCATTTAAAAAAGAAAGAAAAATGAGTAGGAATTATAGACCCAGTTAGGGTTGCCAGATTTAGCAAATAAAAAATACAGGATACCCAGTAAAATTTGAATTTCAGGTAAACGATGGATAATTTTTAGTATATTTGAGATGTACTTTCACTAAAAGTGATTTGTTTATCTGAAATTCAAATTTAACTGGTTATCCTGTATTTTATTTGGCAACCCTAGGCCAAACTTATACTCTTAGATTTTATTTATTTTTTTCTTTTTTTAGCAGGCAAGAACCATACTCTTAGATTTATTTATTTTTTGAGATAGAGTCTTGCTCTGTCATCCAGGCTGGAGTGCAGTGGCTCAATCCTGGCTCATTGCAGCCTCAACCTTCTGGGCTCAGGTGATCCTCCCACCTCAGCCTCCGGAGTAGCTGGGACTACAGGCATGTGCCACCATGCCTAGCTTATTTATTTATTATTATTATTTTTGAGATGGAGTCTAGCTCTGTTGCCCAGGCTGGAGTGCAGTGGCACGATCTTGGCTCACTGCAACCTCCGCCTCCCAGGTTCAAGCGATTCTCCTGCCTCAGCCTCCTGAGTAGCTGGGACTACAGATGGCTAATTTTTGTGTTTTTTAATAGAGTCGGAGTTTTGCCATTTTGGCTAGGCTGGTCTCGAACTCCTGATCTCAAGCGATCTGCCTGCCTTGGCCTCCCAAAGTGCTGGGATTACAGGTGTGAGCCACTGTGCCTGGCCCAGCTAATTTAATTTTTCTTTTCTTTTTTTTTTTTTTTTTCTGGAGTCTTGCTTTGTCGCCCAGGCTGGAGTGCAGTGGTGTGATCTCAGCTCACTGCAAACTCCACCTCCCGGGTTCAAGAGATTCTCCTGCCTCAGCCTCCTGAGTAGCTGGGATTACAGACATGCACTACCGTGCCTGGCTAATTTTTATATTTTTAATAGAGATGGGGTTTCATCATGTTGGTCAGGCTGGTCTCAAACTCCTGACTTCATGATCCGTCCCCCTCGGCCTCCTAAAGTGTTAGGATTACAGGCATGAGCCACTGTGCCCAGCCGCTAATTTATTTTTTGTAGAGACAGAGTTTCTCCATGTTGCCCAGGCTGATCTGAAACTCCTGGGCGCAAGTGAACCATCTGCCTCGGCCTCCAAAGTGCTGGGATTACAGGCCGGGTGTGGTGGCCCACGCCTGTAATTCCAGCACTTTGGGAGGCCAAGGCGGGTGGATCAGCTGAGGTCAGGAGTTCAAGACCAGCCTGGCCAACAAGGTGACACCCTGTCTCTACTAAAAATACAAAAATAAGCCAGGTGTGGTGGCGCATGCCTGTGGTCCCTATTACTTGAGAGGCTGAGGCAGGAGAATCACTTGAACCCGGGAGGCGGAGGTTGCAGTGAGCCAAGATCACACCACTGCACTCCAGCCTGGGTGACAGAGTGAGGCTGTGTCTCAAAACAAACAAACAAAACAAAACAAAAACAAAAACAAACAAAAAACCCGAAGTGAGGAGACTACAGGCGTGAGCCACTGCACACGGCCACTCTCAAGATTTAATCTCAATGAGTGAAGTGGTCTGTCCAGGCCCCCTGACTATGGGAAGCAGCACAGCTAGGATTTGAACCTAAGTCGGCCTGACTGCAGGTATCAAGCTCCTCTCCTTTACAAACAGCACACACACTTGGTCCATGTGATCACTCTGCCTTGGTGGCCCTTTCTTGTGCCCAAGTCCTGTATTCCTTGAAGAGATCCAGGTAGGACCCAAGGTGGGCTGCAATAAGGGCTCAGGAAGTGCACCTGAAATGTGCTCCCTTCAACTGAAAATATGAAGCCACTATGTGCCGGGTACTATTCTAGGACATGGGGACACAGGAGTGGGGAAAAAAGATTAAATAATCCTCCTTTGGTGAGAGTACCTTCTTGTTGTCGGGAGATAGATAGTGAACAAAATAAACAAGTAACACATATAGCAAGTCAGATGATGACAAAAACTAAAGAAAAGTAGATAAGGATTGGTACTAGCAGGGGTAGGGGATTGCAATTTAAAAGAGGTATTGCCACACATCCACCAGAATGGCATAAATGAAACAGACAGACAATGACATGTGCTGCCAAGATGTGGAGCATGAGAACTCTCGTGCACTGTTAGTAGGGGTACTGTTGATTTCCCATCATAGAAAACTGTTTGGCAATATCTCCTGTAGCTGAACCTATGCTTAGACTATGACCCAGCAATCCATTCCTAGGTATACAACTAACAACTGTGTAGATATACTCACCAAAAGACACACTAGAATGTTCTTAGCAGCACGATGCTTACTAGCTGGCAATAACCCAAATGCCTATCAAAAATAGAACTGATAACTAACATAGTCTTTCATACTGTGGGAAATTATACAGCACTGAGAATTAATGAAAGAACTAATGCTGGTGCAACTGTGTGGATGAATCTCAACCATATAATGTTTAGTGGAAGGAGACAGACATCAAGGATAACATGTGTCCATATATCTAAAGTTCAAAAGCAAAGACATCTCTCTAAGGGTTGAGAAATTAGAATAGTATTTAGCCAGGGTCAGGGAAAGGGCTATTGATGGAAAGGGGTGCACAAGAGGGGCTTCTGGGGTGCTGCTCAGGTTCTGCTTCTTGACTTGAGGGCCGGCTACAATGGTTTGTTCACTATGTGAAAACGTATCAAGCTGGTTCCTTATGATGTAGGGACTTCCTACATGTATGTTTAACAAAAATAGGGAGATCTGGCCTCACTGAGAAGGTTCTCTTCTTGCAGGAGCCAGAGATAAGGAAGAGACGAACAAGAAGGAGCTATATGAGAACAACAAGCATTTCCTGGGGCCCTACAACCCTGTGAGCCCGTGCCAGAACATCCTGCGGGTGATCGCGGTGACTGCCTTGTGCCCATCCAGGAGCGGAGGGTGGGGGGTGAGGAGGGGCAGTGCCACCTGGCCCCAAAGCCTTCTTCCCTTCCAGCTTTCCAGGCTTTGCGGGATGCCTTCCCAGCCACCCATGCCTGTCCTGAGTGCCCTCCTCCTCCAGTCTGTGCCACAGTGCATGGACTTCCTTCTCCCTTACGCATGTCACCCTGTGCTGAGTGCAGGGACATGTTGCTCCTACTTTTGCAGCTCCTCCCCTAAAGGTTCAACACTTATCTGTTAACTGAATATTCCTGGCCCTCCCTGCTGACTTCTGCATGTGGGCGTCAGGCAGTGTTTGTGCCTCTGTGCACAAAGCTCGAAGCTCAAAGCTCTGGTTACCCATCAGTGTCATGATCTCAGCACCTTTGTTTCAGGAATTTGGAGACTTCCTGGGGCCCCAGCAGATAAAGGACCTGCTGCTGGCAGCCCTGGAAGGGCTGAAAGGCAGCTCAGAGGCTCCAGGGAAGGACTCCAGGGAGGTGATGCAGCTGGCTTCGGAGGTCATGCTCAGCTTGGTGCTGGAGTGGTACCGCCACAGGGCGCCGGAGGTGGTAAGGCCTCCTGAGGGCAGGGACTGAGCTGTCACTGGGGCTCGGGAGCACCCCCATGGCCTGCTCATCACTGGCTGGCCTGACAGTGGGCAGGGTGGGGGATACCAGAACCCCCTAAACCACGGGGCAGGGAAGGGGTGCTGGTGGCTGAGTTCTAGGTGCTCCCACATTGAAGGTTTTCTCTTACCACCCCTGAAGGAGCTCAACTGACTTGGTGGTGGGTAGAGGTGGGTTTGGCGGTGGAAGGGGGTATAGGGAGCATAGTAAAGAGAAACTGGCTCACTCCCAGGGAGGGGCAGACACTCCGCTTGCCTCTTCCTCTCTCTCTCCTTTGGGCCTTCTCCCCTGTTCTCTAGCCTGTCACACCCTTCCCTCTCCTCCCACCTTCCTGCTGCCCCCATGCCTCTCTTGGCTTCTCCACTGGGTTGTCCCCTCTGCTTATGGCTGCCCGGCTGTGCCTCAGATCCCAGAAATCATGCAGGGCATCTACACGCAGCTGAGCCACATCCAGGAGCCTCGGGCCCGCCAGGTGGCCCTGCTGCCCGTCTCCCTCCTGGCCAGCTCCTTCATGACCGAGGTTGTGGTGGCCCTGCTCATGTGCCCCCTCCCGCTGAACAGGTACCAAGTGAAGGGGTTCCCAGCCACTGCATCTTACAGGGTTCAAGCAGCCCCCACCCCAGGTTGGGTACCCCCTTCTGCCCAGATAAGCCCCTCACCCTCCCAGATGGCCCCCCTTTTGTTATCTGGGGTGTTTATGACAACCATTAAGCACTTCCCGAGCGCTGCTGCTGTCAGCGCCGAGCATTACAGTAGTCTCTCATTCTCACAACAATCCCATTCTGCAGATGAGGAAACCGAGGCTTACGGAAGTTTCTAGCCCTAGGTACTCACTGAGCAAGCAATAGAATGGAGGACTTAAACTCAGGTCTAACTAACTCTGGGTAAGCCCAGAGCTCTTTAACAATGCCATTGAAAGGAGGTCTGAGTGTCCGTCCTGACTCTGCCTCCAGCTGCTCTGTGGTTCTTGGGTAGCCCATTTGTCCTCTCTTTCCCCCTTAGGCAAAAGAAGGAAATGATCCCTGCAATCCCACCCCAGGTGACAGAGTAATGCAGTCATGACAGAGTAATGCAGCCAGCGGTGCTGAGTGCCTGCTCAGGCCTGGGCCCGTGCGGAAGGGTGCTCCATGCTCACTGTCTTCAGGGAGCTCACGATCTGATGGGCAGAGGGGACTGTGGTCAGATGGTGAGCTCGTGGGCAGGAGAGGTCAGTCTGGCCTCAGCCTCCCAGCCCAGGAAATGCTCCCATGCCTTCTTTGAATGAGTAAAACAAGGCAGTGAGTGATCCACACCTTGGGGTGGTTGTTTGAGAGCCAAAGAACTGTGCAGAGCTGTGCAAATTGGGTGTGCTCCAATAAGGACAGTTGGTGTCATTCATAGAAATCAAGAAGATCAGTCGGGATGGTGAGGACCCAGCTGGCACATCCCAGTCTCCCACTTGGAAGAATTAAACCCTTTCTGGCTGTACTCCCCACCAGGGTTTTTTTTTTCTTGGGTCCACTAAGCAGTCAGACTCACAAGACTACCGGGGGCCTCATCTGACATCCGTCACTCAGGATACAGGACAGGGCAGTGTCAGGAGCTCCTCTTTGCGGGGGTCCTTGCAGCAGCCCCCACAGCAGGCCAGGCAGAGGCACCCAGGGCACAACATTTAAGGAGATAGTCTCGGGTGCCAAGTCTGCACTTGTGTGAGCCTGAGAATGAGGCCTTCCTTAAAGTTGGCACCCTGGATGCCTCACTTTCCTTACCCTAGTCTTGGCCCTGAGTCTAGGAGCTGGTCTGTTGGGTCTCCCAGGTGAAAGTTCAGGTGTGATGAAAGGAGACCTATAGGGTGGATATAGGAGCTGCCCTGGCTTAAATGGCACAGGCCTCACAGAGACCAGTATCTTTTACATCTTGGCTTTGCTTCCAGGGTCCCCACAGGGACAAACCAAGTTACAAGGGTCACTGCATCCTGGGAAGCTCAATGCTATAGTGTCCCCATCAGTTCTTTTAGTTAATTTATAGTTCCTCCCAGTCCAGATGCAATTTACTCGTGGAGTCATTATTACCATAAGTAATGTTGCCTAGCAACATAGTTGACATACTGTATCAGGTTTCCAGGGGAACAGAGCTAGAAAGTGAATGGAGGGTTGAAACCCTCTTGCAGAAGGGGAAAGGTTTCTGTTAACCCTTTAGCACACTGGCCTGCCAGTGCTTTCAACACCCCATGATAGGAGTTTGGTTGGGTGCAGGTGCTTTTCCTTGCCTGGTATACTGCCTTTTAAGGGATGGGAGCAGAGGCTCCCTGATATTATGTGACAAGGGCAGGGTCCTAGCCCCAGGCTGCTCAACTGCCTCCATTCTTGCTCCTTGGTTAGAGGAATGAGCACAGGCCTTGAAGACATCAGACCTGGCCGCATCGTGACTCTGCAGTTCATTAGCTGTGTAATCTTGGACTGGTAATTTCACCTCTCCGAGCCTCAATTCCTCATTTGTAAAATGGGAATAACAACACTCACCTTAGGGTTATTGTGAGAATCCAGTGATCTTGAGTGTCTTGAATTCTTGTTCATGCCTGTATTCCCCAAGATTTGCCTAGGGCCTGGTGTACAGTAAATGCTCAGCTAATATCTGCCAAAGTAATACATTGCATGTAAAACGTAAAACATTTGGCATGATACCTGGGAAATAGGGTTTCTTTCTTTCTTTCTTTCTTTTTTTTTCTTTTTTTGAAGATGGAGTTTCACTCTTGTCTCCCAGGCTGGAGTGCACTGGCGCGATCTCGGTTCACTGCAACCTCTGCCTCCCGGGTTCAAGTGATTCTCCTGCCTCAGCCTCCCGAGTAGCTGTGATTACAGGCATGCACCACCATGCCCAGCTAATTTTTTTTTTTTTTTTTTTGATACAGGGTCTCACTCTGTCGCCCAGGCTGGAGTGCAGTGGCGTGATCTCGGCTCACTGCAAGCTCTGCCTCCCGGGTTCACGCCATTCTCCTGCCTCAGCCTCCCGAGTAGCTGGGACTACAGGCACCCGCCACCACGCCCGGCTAATTTTTTGTATTTTTAGTAGAGGCGGGGTTTCACCATGTTAGCCAGGATGGTCTTGATCTCCTGACCTCGTGATCCGCCTGCCTTGGCCTCCCAAAGTGCTGGGATTACAGGCGTGAGCCACCGCACCCAGCGATTTTTTTTGTATTATTAGTAGAGACGGGGTTTCACCATGTTGGCCAGGCTGGTCTCGAACTCCTGACCTTGGGTGATCCACCTACTTTGGTCCCCCAAAGTGCTGGGATTACAGGTGTGAGCCACTGTGCCCAGCAAAGAAGTAGGGTTTCTCATCCTTCTAGCCCCTGACTCTTTGGGAGTGTTTTCTGGACTATTCCTTGCAGGTGTGCCCCTGGATGCCATTTCACTGGCATCTTACCTTCCCCCTCCCGAAGCCATTTGGAGGCTGGGTGAGCCCCACTGCCTTGGCCACCGCTAACTGCCCCCATCCCTGACCTCTCAGCAATGGAGCAGAGATGTGGAGGCAGCTGATGCTGTGCAAGCCCAGCTGTGATGTCCGAGACCTCCTGGATCTGCTCCTGGGCAGCCTGAAGGAGAAGCCCGTCACCAAGGAGGGCCGGGCTTCCATCGTGCCCCTGGCGGTGAGCGCCCAGTCGGCCAGCCCCTATTGCTGCCTGTCCTCCCCTTCCTCTCTCCTTCCCTCCTGCTGAGCTAAGCACACCTGGCCTTGAGTACCACACTCTGCCAGTAGCTAGTTGTGTGGTCTTGGGCAGGTCTCTGGCTCTGACTCGTGTTTGTGGTTCACTGGACAATAATAGTAGTGTTATCTATGGTGACAGCAGCAGCCTGGGATATGGGAAAAAGAGTGACTTGGAGTCACAGGCAGTCTAAATCCTGGTTCTGGCTGGGCATGGTGGCACATGCCTGTAATCCCAGCACTTTGGGAGACGGAGGCAGAGGATCACTTGAGGCTAGGAGTTTGAGGCCAGCCTGTGCACTATAGCAAGACCTCTTCTCTAATTTTTTTAAAAAAATCCTACGTTACCATTTTGTGGCCTAGGTAAGTCACTTCCACCTCTGTGAGGCTCAGTTTCTACATATGTGAATAGAAATAATATCTTTCTCATATGGCGGCTGTGAAGATTATATGAGATAACACATTCATTCATTTAGGTGACAGAAAATGTTTAAGCCCTTTTTGCTGCCACACTCCAAGCTTGACCCTGGGAACACAGAGGGAAAGGCAGCTCTGACTCAAGAAGCTGGCTGGGTTGAAGAGACAGATTTCTCTCTGCCTCTATCCCCACCCTGGTCCATACCCCTGTTCACCTTCCTGATTCTGCTCCTGCCCCTCCAATCTGTACTGCAGCCAGAAAGTCTTTGAGAAATGCACATCTCCTCTTCTCAGCCCCGTTGATGGTTTTTCATTGCCCCTGAGAGTGACACAGTGCTCCTACCTGTGGCGAAGGCCCTGCATCCCTGGCCGACCTCCCCACGCTCCATGGTCCTCTTGCTTGCTTTGCTCCAGCCTCATGAGTCTTTGTCAGAACTTCATCCGGCCACGCTATCTTGTCACAGGGCCTTTGCACATGCTGTTTCCTCTACCTAGAATGCTCTCCACCGAGCTAACTTCTACTCATCCTTCGGCTGTCAACTCCAGTATCACTTCCTTAGGGAAGCCCTCCCCGATCTCCCTGACCTGGTCAAATCTGCAGATAGTATATTTTGCTTCACATACTTTGTATGAAAAGAGTTTATACCAGTTGTCATTTGACAACACCGCAGGGGATCCTTTGGTTAATCTGTGAGATGCATGAAGACAGTGCTGTCCTGCTGCGCTCACCACGACATCCCCAACGTCTTGCATACACCTGCCGCATAGTAAGCACTCGAAAATGTTTTTGTTGGGCTGATTTATTTATTCAGCACCTCCTATACTATGTGCCAAGCACACTTAGAGGTTCTGGGGATTCAGCAGCAAGACATTCTGGTGAAGGGAAGTAAATAAAGATATAGTAGATGAAGGAGAGGGTAGTAGTATCCCATTACAGAGGAGGATGCTCCTGCTTAGAGACATTCCATGTCTCCCCCAAGGTCACCTAGCTAGCAATGGTGGTGCCAGGACTCAAACCCAGCAGATCTTCTGCTTCCAAATCCCACGCTTCACTCCCATATCTCTCTGCCTTTGTCCTCCAGCACTGAGTTCTGCACATAAGGCACCAGCACTCCTTCCCTTGCGATATGGGCATTCACCCTCTTCTACAACTGGTGTATGTTAGCGTATTCTCTAGTCACTCATTTGTGCTTCCTGTCCAGCAAGCATAGTTTAAGCATGGATACAGCCTGAACTCATTCTTATCTTATGGCACTGATAAATCATTTGAGCAAGATAGAGCCGAAAGCAGAGCCCTATGGCACATCACTAGAGACTTTCCCTTACACCACAGACTGTGTTCTTTGGATGTAATCATTAGCTTTGGGCTGCTGAAAAAGTGCAAAGGCTTTGAGTCCAAGAGGCTTGTCTTAGCCCTGCCACTGCCTCACTATATAACCATGGTCAATCACTTCCCCTCTCTAGCCTTGGTGCTCGTGTCTGTAAAACGGGCTATAATAACTCCCGCATTGTCTATCTGACCTGTTGAGAAAGGGGAGGTAGTGTATGTGGAAGAACTTCTTAAGCTGTAAAGTGCAAATTAACTGCCATTTATTGTTCTCATCCAGCCCATGTTAGGTCACTTTTCTCCAAGGAAACGTGTCAGGGGTTCTTTCACTTTGCAGTTAAATACTTTCCTCTTGGCCCAGATGCATGGAGTCTTTTTTCCTTTTTTTTTTTTTTTTTTTGAGACTGAGTCTTGCTCTATCACCCAGGTTGTTGGAGTGCAGTGGTACGATCTTGGTTCACCACAACCCCTCCACCTCCCAGTTTCCAGCGATTCTCATGCCTCAGCCTCCTGAGCAGCTGGGACTACAGGCACCCGCCACCACACCTGGCTAATTTTTGTATTTTTAGTAGAGATGGGGCTTCCCCATGTTGGACAGGCTGGTCTCAAACTCCTAACCTCAAGTGATTTGCCCGCCTTGACCTCCCAAAGTGCTGGGATTACAGGCATGAGCCACTGTGCCTGGCCTGCATGGAATCCTAACGGCACAGCTCAAACCATTTATGTATAAAGCATGCTTACCTTCTCCCTCTCATTCAGGCTCTAACACTCCTGTGGGGCTGGCCGGATGATGATTAGTGACTCCACTTTTCAGAGATCTGAGGCCCAGAGTCACCAGGGAGTGGTAGAGCCAGAATGAGCCATGAGTCTTGTGACACCAGCCCATCATCCACTCCCCACCCACTAGTATTGCCCTCCTGCCAGTTAGAGAGGACTTGGTGGGCCAAGTATGAGGGTGGGCCCAGGCCAGGTCCAGAGCTGGACTGGCAGGTGGAGAAGTTGCCCCAGGTCACCAGCCCTTGGGGGCAGAGCTGGCACTTGAGCCAGGCTCTTGCTCAAAGCTGGTGTTGTTTTTCTTGGCTGCTGGCCTCATGGGGATGGGAGTGAGGACAGCCTAGTTTTTTTTTTTTTTTTTGAGACAGAGTCTCGCTCTGTCGCCCAGGCTGGAGTGCAGTGGCACAATCTCGGCTCACTGCAAGCTCTGCCTCCTGGGTTCACGCCATTCTCCTGCCTCAGCCTCTCCGAGTAGCTGGGACTACAGGCGCCCGCCACCACGCCCGGCTAATTTTTTTTTGTATTTTTAGTAGAGACGGGGTTTCACCATGGTCTCGATCTCCTGACCTCATGATCCACCCGCCTCGGCCTCCCAAAGTGCTGGGATTATAAGCGTGAGCCACCGCGCCCGGCCAAGACAGCCTAGTTTAATGGCCCGGGGTGAAGAGGCCAGCCTGGTGCCCCTTACATTCTGTGTGCCTGTGTTATGAATGAGGAAGAGGCACAGCACGCTATAGTTGGTATCAGAAAACCTGGGTTCAAGTTCCAGCTCTGCCCCCAAGGGGCTGGTGGCCTTGAACTAGCAGCTTCACCCCTCTGAGTCTGTCTCCTCACCTGCAAAATGAGATCAAGGCTCTTTACCTCTCAGGAGGTAGAAGGGATTCTTCCACCATGATTCTTCCAAGGTTGCATAAACATCAAAGCCCTGGACCAAAACTAAGGGGTGGACTGTTGTCCTGGCTCTGGGACAGGGCCTCTAGCCAGAGAGCCAGAGGTCTGGGGCTGTGGGGTGGGGAATCCGAGCTTCCCCAGGCTGGGCCAGAGGACAGCAAAGACCCAGATTCCACCTCCCAGAGAGGCAGTCCAGGGCCCAGCCAGGAGTGCTGGAAAGATGGGCCACGACGTCCCAGCTGCCTCCCCTCTGCCCCGTAGGCAGCCAGCGGCCTGTGCGAGCTCCTGTCCGTCAACAGCTGCATGGGCCGCGTGAGGCGCATCTACCCCCAGCTGCTCCTGGCCCTGCTCATTCAGGTCCATTACCACATCGGCCTCAACCTGCCTGGCTGCGTGGCTCCTCCCAAGGACACCAAGAAGGGCGCACAGCCCTCTCTCTTCGTACCTGTGCGGTATGCTCTGCCGTCTCTCTTGACCCTGCTGTCCCTGGCGGTGGGAAGGGCCATCCAGCCAGTCTCCAAAGGTCTCCAGGGCAATCAATCAATAGAAATTAGCTTTGGGACTAGAAGAGAAAACAGAAGCACAATTTTATTAGAGCCAATAATTCATTCAACAACTGTTTTTGAGCACCTGCTTTGTGCATTACACACTGTGTTTAGTCTAGATCACAGGGAAGAATCAGCCCTCCCCAAGGAGTTCACGCTTTACTTTTTCTTCCTTCCTCCCTAGAGGTATTATTTGTATTAAGTTTGTATCCAAGGCCCAAATACTTTATTTTTAATTATTAATTGGAGTAGATAATATAGGCACATGGGTAAAATACTCAAAAGACATTAAAAGGAAGCTTCCTTCCCTGTCCTTACCCCAGTTATGTTCCCGAAGACAACGAAGTTCTCCATGCCCTCCCAGAGGAGGATTATGCAGGGATAAACACGTTTGCTCATATTCTGTATTTTTACACCAATGGCAGCACCTCACACTGCTACACATTTTTTGCCTTCATTACATACTATATCTTAGAGACCATTGTATTGTAGAGCTGTCTCCTTATTTATTTATTTATTTATTTATTTATTTATTTATTTGAGATGGAGTCTCGCTCTGTCGCCCAGGCTGGAGTGCAGTGGCGTAATCTTGGCTCACTGCAACCTCCGTCTCCTGGGTTCAAACAATTCTCCTACCTCAGCCTCCCGAGTAGCTGGGATTACCAGCGTCTGCCACCATGCCCAGCTAATTGTTTGCATTTTTAGTAGAGATGGGGTTTCACCACGTTGGCCAGGCTGGTCTTGAACTCCTGACCTCAGGCGATCCACCCGCCTCAGCCTCCCAAAGTGTTGGGATTATAGGCGTGAGCCACTGCACCCGGCCGAGCTGTCTCTTTATTTTCAACACTGCATAGTATCTCTATGTATAGGATCCCAGTGCACCGTAATTTACTTAACCAGGCTTCTCTGGATTTCAGTGCTTTCCAGCCTTTGGCAGTTACAAGGCTGCAATGAGTTTGTTTGTTTATATGTCTTTATGTGTACATGCGATTTTATACATAGGACAATTCCTGAAAGTAGAATGGGCACATCAAAGGGCTTCTGCATTACATGTTAAGGTGATAGAAAAAGCTCCTGACCATTGCATGACAAAGGACAAAATGGAGTGACTCCTAAAACATCCAGTTTGCCAAATTGCCTCCCACAGAGGGCACTGCCACCAGCAGTGTATGAGTATCTATTTCCCTACACCCGTGCCAACACAATGTGTTATAAAACATTTTTATCTTTGCCAATATTAGAGTTAAAAAATTGGAATTTTGCTGTAGTTTTAGTATGCATTTCTCTTATGAATGACATTGAGTTTGCTTGCTTGCTTGCTTTCTCTTTCTTTCTTTCTTTCTTTCTTTCTTTCTTTCTTTCTTTCTTTCTTTCTTTCTTTCTTTCTTCTTTCTTTTTTTTTTTTTGAGACAGGGTCTCACTCTGTTGCCCAGGCTGGAGTGCAGTGGTGCAAACATGGCTCACTGCAGCCTTGACCTCCCAGGCTCAAGCAATCCTCTCGCTTGAGCCTGACTTCATCACTTGAAGTCAGGAGTTCAAGACCAGCCTGGCCAATATGGTGAAACCCCGTCTCTACTAAAAGTACAAAAATTAGCCAGGTGCGGTGGTGGGTGCCTATAATCCCAGGTGCTCAGGAGGCTGAGGCAGGAGAATCGCCTGAACCTGGGAGGCAGAGGTTACAGTGAGCCAAGATTGCGCCACTGTACTCCAGCCTGGGCGTCACAGCGAGACTCTGTCTCAAAAAAAAAAAATTTTTTTTTTTTTGTAGAGATGGAGGTCTTGCCATGTTGCCCAGGCTGGTCTCGAACTCCTAGGCTCAAGTGATCCTCCAACCTTGACCTCCCAAAGTGCTAGGATTATAGGTGTAAGCCACCATGTCCAGGCCAGAAATCTTTTTTATGTAGCCAAGATTATCAGTTTTTTCTTCTGTGACTCCTATTGTTATGATAGGAGTGTGCATAACACTTTCTGTGTTATGCACAGAAAGGTTCATTTAGAGAGGCAGAGGGCAAACAGTTGTGTAGTGGGCTTGAGTCTGAAGGTCTTGGATTCAAATCGTGGCTTCATCACCTAGAATGTTGTATTTTGGGTAAATGAATTTTACCTCTTGGCAGCTGGTTTCCTTGCCTATGAAATGGATAAATGATTCCTGCCCCATAGGTGTGATGTGAGGACCAGATAGGGTCGCATCCCAGCAAGACACCATTTGCCCGCAGTGCGGCCAGTTCCCATTCCCCTCCTGCTCATGCTCGTAGGTGCTGCCCTGAGAGCATCGCCCAGAAGGCTGATGGGCTCTGGGGAAAACACAAAGGAAAAAAAGGAGGCTCTGGAGGGGGCGGAGGAACACATATGGGAAAAAATTCTTGACCTTGGAGTGATGAAAGGTATGATCTGCCAACGCAGAGGGAATGGCTCAGCTGAGGACGTCAAGGAGAAGCTGGAGGAGTGCCCGAGTATCCACCTCACCTCAGCGTCTCAGAAGCAGCCTGAGAGGCAGAAAAAGCAGAGGCAGGCATGTGCCAGGCTGAAGGGGCGCCAGAAAAGCCATGAGATGTTGCGGTCTAAATGGTGGCTCCCAAAAGACATGTCTGCCCAGAACCTATGATGGTGACCTTATTTGGAAAAGGATCTTTGCAGACATAATTAAGGATCTCAAGATGAGGTCCTCCTGGATTAACCATGTGGGCACTGAATCCAATGCCAAGTGGCCTTATAAGGAGAAGAAAGGCCCAGACACAGGGGAGAAGGCTGATGAAGACAGAGAGTGAGTGATGTGGTCACAAGCCAAGGAGTGCTGGAAGCCACCAGAAGCCAGAATAGGCGAGGAAGGATTCTCCTCGGGCTCTCCAGAGGGCTGCGGCCTTGCTGACACCTTGATTTTGGATATCTGGCCTCTAGAACTGCGAAAAAATATGTTTCTGTTGTTTTGAGCCACCCAGGTTGTGGTGATTTGTACAGGAAATGAATCCTCTGGGGTATGGCACCAGAGCAAATTGTCGGTGCTCCAGACTGCAGTGATGAGGTGGAATAGCTCCACGGGGCGTCAGCGCACAAGGGTGGTCACATCCTCCCGAGAGGAGAGGCAGGCTCTGGTAATGGGTGCAACAACTACCCCTGCAAACAGCTTGGGTTTTTGGGAGGAGGAGGGAGTGGCCTGAGAGCTTGTCCTGTGAAGCCCAGTTTCTGTGCCTTCCATGAAGGTGAAACTTTCAGCAGCCCTGGGCTTTAAAGCAGCTCCAGCTGGGTGCAGTGGCCCACGCCTGTATCCCCAGCACTCTGGGAGGCTGAGGCAGGAGAATCGCTTGAGGCCAGGAGTTTGAGACCAGCCTAGGCAACATGGCGAAACCCCATCACTCCAAAAAAATAAAAAATTAGTCAGGTGTGTGGTCCCAGCTACTTGGAAGAATAAGGCAGGAGGGTCGCGTGAGTCCAAGAGATCAAGGCTGCAGTGAACCATGTTCTTGCCACTGCACTCTAGCCTGGGTGACAGAGCTAGACCCTATCTCAAAAAAAGAAAGCAACTCCATGTCAGATCAATCGTTGGCTCTGGTGTCCCAGTACAGAGACAGAGAATAAATATTTCAAGGCATCCCTTGCTCCACTTTGCAAAGAAAGCCTTTTAGAAGGGTGAAACTTGCAGACTGAGTGTTTGGGGACACAAGAGCCACCCCACCACCCACAGCACAGCCCTCCTCCCAAGAGTTTCAAGTCTATTTTTTCATGAAGCAGCACGGGCTCTGTTTGGGCTGTTGCAGGCAGGTATAACTTTAGGAGTGGGGTGAGAAGGGAGGGAAGTGAGGCCTGGGACCACCCTGGGGTCAGGGTGGGAGGGAGGGGGAAGGGAAACCCAGGATCACTTTTGTGAAAATATGAAGACTCATTGAGGGAGTGAGGTGAAATGACAGAGAGGATCAACTATGAATGATGCGGTTCTGAGTTCAGAAGTTCAGAAGTTTTTTGTTTTTTTTTTTTTCTTTTTTTTTTTTTTTAGACAGAGTCTCGCTCTGTCACCCAGGCTAGAGTGCAGTGGCGCTATCTCGGCTCACTGCAAACTCCGCCTCCTGGGTTCACGCCATTCTCCTGCCTCAGCCTCCAAGTAGTTGGGACTACAGGCACCCGCCACCACGCCCGGCTAATTTTTTGTATTTTTAGTAGAGGCAGGGTTTCACTGTGTTAGCCAGGATGGTCTTCATCTCCTGACCTCTCCTGACCTCGTGATCCACCTGCCTTGGCCACCCAAAGTGCTGGGATTACAGGCGTGAGCCACCGCACCCGGCGAATTCGGAAGTTTTGGCCTAAATACGTATTCATCATGCAACACAAATGAGGGCTGGGAGGACTGGCCAGGCCGTGGCTATCCAGAACCTGTAATTCAGGCCATTCCCTTTTGAGCTCTGGAGTTCAATCTGTGCCCAAGCCAGTTTGTAAGAAGGTGTCCAAAACGATGACCCTGGAGATAGGGACACACAGGGAGGGGAGGGTGGTCCAGTCACCGGAGGAGCTTATGCAGGAGGCTCATTCTGTCTTAGGTAAAGGTGCTAGTGCCCGAACTTGAAGAGAACAACCTTTCTTCTCCAAACAAAAACCTGTACATCTCACCTTAGCCATTCAGCCAGTACTTGCAAAGGGAAGAGAATGGTGATGGGAGAATTGGACAACAGTCTGAGCCTGCCTGTCTTTCTCCCTCCCTTTTGTTTGTAACTCTGAATGCTAGAGGCATTGCCAGTAGGGGACTGTCATTGATAGCACACATTTCAAAGAATAAGCACAGAGGTTGAATGATTCCAAAATTCTGGCCTCAGGAAAAGCTTTTATTTTCACACTGGATCATTACAAAAGCAAAAACATGAAAATGAAGGGCAAATTTCTGAGGATTACCTAATTACTTAAGTCCTTTCTTTTGAATCATGAGAGCCACCAGCTCTCAGTATCAGCTGAGGTATGTCCACAAAGTGCACCATAAACTCTTTCAGCAAATGTTTAGGTTTCTGGAAAACTTTGTTTAAACGTAAGCTCTATTCTATACAGTGTCAGTTTTTATTTTAATAAAAGTGTATATAGGCTGGGAGCAGGGGCTCACGCCTCTAATCCCAGCACTTTGGGAGGCTGAGGCAGGCAGATCACCTGAGATCAGGAGTTCAACATGGGGAACTGGCCAACATGGGGAAACCCCATCTGTACTAAAAATACAAAAATTAGCCAGGTGTGGTGGCGCATGCCTGTAATCCCAGCTACGCAGGAGGCTGAGGCACAAGAATCGCTTTAACTCAGGAGGCTGAGATTGCAGTGAGCCGAGATCGCACCATTGCACTCCAGCCTGGCGACAAAAAAAAAAAAAAAAAGTGTGTGTGTGTGTGTGTGTGTGTGTGTATGTATCTAGAAACCTCTGTCTAATCTCTCTCTCTCTCTCTCTCTTCCCGCCCCATGTATGAACACACAGTGCAGTGCCAGGCATAGAGTAGGATGTCAGCACCCTCCCAGGGCTTCTTAGGCTCACTCTGGAGCTTGACAAGCACTGGCCGGAGCCCCAGTCTGGTCAGTTGGTGGGTCATAAAAGCTCCCCAAGGACTGCTGCTGGGTATCCAGTTTGAGAATCACTCCTTAAGTGTCCCGAGTTGGAGAAGGACTCGGCCCAGATAGGAGACTGTGAGTGAGCAGAGAGGCTGCTTGCCCAGCCCATGGCTGATGAGGAGTGGAGGGTGAGAGAGAGGCTGGTCCCAGAGGTAAAAGCACAACCTTCGTAGGGAGGTGGACTTTGCTTCTGTTTCCTCTCTTGTTCTAAAAGCTAATGACCATTTGTAAAAAGCCACCCTTTGTGGATATGCTGAATACCCCTACCTAAAATGGTGAAGAGAAGTTTGTCGGGCCAGATGGCAGGAGAGGCCAGGGTGGAGGGAGGCTTGGGCTGCTAGGGCAGGTAAGCATGAGGTCTCAATTGCCTTGTCTTG
This sequence comes from Symphalangus syndactylus, assembly GCF_028878055.3. Lineage (NCBI taxonomy): Eukaryota > Metazoa > Chordata > Mammalia > Primates > Hylobatidae > Symphalangus > Symphalangus syndactylus. The sequence goes on from NC_072434.2 coordinate 10,354,019, forward strand.
GCAGCTGGGTGGTGAGAGTGGTGAAAACCCTGCTACTGAGGATGGGCTGCTCTTGTGAGACCACCTTTCTGGAGGACCAGGGTGGCTGGGAGCTCATGGAGAAGGCGGAGAGCCACCACCGCGGAGTGGCCCTGCTGGCAAGGTGAGTCCCAGGACCACCTTGGAGTTGGGGTGGGAGGGAGAAAGAGGGGGACCTCAGGATCTTCAGACGGACTTGGGTTTGCATCTCTCTCTGGGCAAGACCCTTTGCTCAGTCTGTCACCTCTTCTCTACAACTGGGAGAGCGCTGTCTTCCTTGGCAGGTAGACAATACAAATGTTAAAGATGGCACTCACTCTTCAGAGGTTCCTGGCAATTGTGGAGCACTTAGAGTATCCACAAAGCACCTTTCCTTAGTGCATTATGAATTTAGTTCCCACGCCAATACAGAAACGGTGGTATAACCAAGTTGTTGAGGTGTGGCCTTGGAGATGGCCTGACTGCATCTGAACCCCAGCTTACCACTTGCCACCTGTGTGACCTGGGACAAGTTACTTCCCTCTGAGCCTCCACTCTCCTTCAATAGCATGGAAATAATAGACCCACCTCTGAGGGTTGGGGTGAGGATTAATTAAAGTACTTTGAACAGGCCAGGCATGGTGGCTCATGCCTGTAATCCCAGAGCTTTGGGTGTTTGAGGCGGGTGGATCATCTGAGGTTAGGAGTTCAAGAACAGCTTGAACCTGTCTTTTAGACACAGTTATCAACAATGTGCTTCTGATATTTTGTGTATGTTCTTTTGTTCTTTCCCATTTGAATGTGTCGTACATGATGGTACATGTTGCCCAGGCTGATGGTAAGTGTCAGTTAGGTCTGCGGAGGCAACATAGTGAAACCCCATTTCTACCGAAAATACAAAAATTAGCTGGGTGTGGTGGCATGTGCCTGTAGTCCCAGCTACTCGGGAGGCTGAGGCATGAGAATTGCTTGAACCCAGGAGGTGGAGGTTGCCATGAGCTGAGATGGCACCACGCACTCCAGCCTGAAAAAAGTACTTTGAATAGCCCCTGGCATATGGTAAGAGCTCCATGCAGGCTAATTTTTGCTATAGTTATAGTCACTGGTGGGGCAGGGGTGATTAATATATATTTTGCACAGGAACGTGCCAAGTCTGGAGAGGAATTGTCATGTGCCCAAAGTCACACAGGCAGGAAGTGGCAGAGCTGGGAAGTGACCTGCTGACCCAGACCAAAGCTCTTCCCCAGGCCATGCACAGCTTCCCATGGGGTCAAGAGGGAGCACCTTGATTCCAATGCTGTGACTCCTGCAGGAGAGCCTGCATCTTAGACCTGCACCCTGAGTGCCCCGGGTGGTGCTTTCCCCAGGGTCTCAGGATACAGTCACATTTGTTCAGCACTTACTATGCTCTAGGCACCATGCAGAGAGCTGTCACATGCATGATCCCATTTAATCCTCACCATGACTGATGAAATAGCACTTTTATTTATTTATTTATTTTGAGACAGAGTCTTGCTCTATCGCCCAGGCTGGAGTGCAGTGGTGCGATCTTTGCTCATTGCAACCTCTGCCTCCTGGGTTCAAGTGATTCTCCTGCCTCAGCCTCCAGAGTAGCTGAGATTACAGGCATGCACCACCACGCCTGGCTAATTTTTGTATTTTTGGTAGAGACGGGGTTTCACTGTGTTGGCCAGGCTGGTCTCAAACTCCTGAAATCAGGTGATCTGCCCGCCTTGGCCTCCCAAAGTGTTGGGATTACAGGCGTGAGCCACATCCCTCGGTGAGATAGCACTCTTATTATCCCAGCATTAGACATGAGGAAATGGAAGCCCAGAGAAATTAAGCATCTTTCTCCAAGTCACACAGCTAATGCTGGGGCCAGGATTTGAACCCAGCTGTCCCATTCCGGACTCCACACATGATTGCCAGACTGCACTGGATTCACTGACGGTGGAGCATAATGCAGTGCTTCTCAGACTTGAGTGTGCAACGGAATCAACTGCCGGACCTGTTAAAACACTGGTTGCTGTGCCCCCTGCCCTAAGAGTTCCTGCTTAGTAGATCTGGGATGGTGCATTTCTTTTTTGAGATGGAGTCTCACTCTGTTGCCCAGGCTGGAGTGCAGTGGCACAATGTCAGTTCACTGCAACCTCTGCCTCCTGGGTTTAAGTGATTCTTCTGCCTCAGCCTCCCAAGTAGCTAGGATTTCAGGCATGTGCCACCACACCCAGCGAATTTTTTTTTTTGTATTTTTAGTAGAGACGGAGTTTACCATGTTGACCAGGCTGGTCTCGAACTCCTGACCTCAAATGATCTGCCCATCTCAGCCTCCCAAAGTGGTCAGGCCTGAGCCACCACACCTGGCCTGGGATGGTTCACTTCTAACAAGCTCCCAGCTGATGCTGATACTCTGGTTGAGTGGAGATGGTGCTTAGAGGACCACTGGCTTAGTAGAATGAACGAGGCAGCTGGAATGCAAGCCCTCGGTTGGGGCTCCAGCTCTGCCATTTTCTAGCTCTGTGACCGTGGGCAGTTCACACCTAGAGCCTCTGTTTCCTCATCTATGAAATGGGGATAATAACAGTAACCTGCTTCGAAGGATCAGATGGAGTAACAATGTGAAAGCATGTGCCTGCCGCCTGGCGCTTGGTGAGTGGGCCCTCACATCCTCTCCTTCCTCTCTCTGCTGCCTGATGTGGTCCTGTGCAGCTGAGGGTCTTCAGCCTGGCTCTCTTACTGATTTGTGCTGTGCCCTCAGGCAAGTCTCTTTCCCCTCTGGACTTCAGTTTCTTCATCTGTAAAATGAAGCAGTGAAACCAGATGACCTCTGAGATCCCACCCAGGTGGAAAATCCTGGGAACGCAGGAATCCAGGTGATCCTGGCTTACCCAGGATTTCCAGTGTCACAAGCAAACCCCAGAAATCCCCCTGGGGCTGGAGACCTGAGGGGACTGCTCCCCCTTCCCACCCCCAGGGCCATGGTGCAGTACTCCTGCCAGGAGCTGTGCCGCATCCTCTACCTGCTCATCCCGCTCCTGGAGCGAGGCGACGAGAAGCACAAGATCACGGCCACCGCCTTCTTCGTGGAGGTACCAATGGGGGCAGCGGGCACACAGCGGGAGCTCCTCCCGGGCCTGGGTTCACATCACTGGTCATTTCTCCTATGTAAACTGTACTTTATAGTTTACAAAGCCTTCCCATGGGAGTGACTTCTCTTGACTATGATCTTGTTGGTCTCCCTCCCTCCTCTCCCCGTCTCTCCACCCTTTACCCCATTCCACTCTTAACCAGACTCCCCTAGTGCCCAGGGAACCACCAACCTTTGCTGGGCACCTCTGTGTGTCAGGCACCAGACATAAATGTGAATTTGACTCTACCTTGCCCTCAAGGAATTTTTGGTGTGGCAGAGGACACAGACGACACCCCCTTTATAACATTTGGGTGATGCCAGTGAGTGACTTGGGCTACGGTGGGGCCATCCAGGCTGTGGTGGGGAAACAAGTGACTTGAAGGAGGGAGGCATCAGGGAGGGAGGGCTTCCTGGAGGAGGTGACAACTAAGCCGAGTGTGTGTTCGGGAGGTGCTGGGGAGAGGTGAGTCAAGAGAAGTTGGTAGGGACAGACCCAGAAGAGAGAGACTTGCTAATAATAACAGCTAATATTTATTGAGCACTTACTATCTTCCAAGCATGTTCTAAGAGCTTGACACACATTGATTCATTTGGTCTCATACTAATCTTATGACTCAGATACTATTCCATGCCCCATTTTAGAGAAAAAAAACCCTGAGGCATCAATTTAAGAAACTTTCCCAAGACCACACAGTTTGTAAGTGGCAGATCCAGGATTCAAATAAAGACATTTGGGCTCTAAAGCCCTCCCCTTTCCTTTTAGTTTTTAAAAAATTGTGGCAAAATATACATAACATAAAATTTGCCATTTTAACCATTTTAGGTGTACAGTTCAATGACATTAATACATTCATATTGTTATGCAACCATCACCACCATTCATCTCCAGAACTTTCGTATCTTTCACTACTGAAACTCGACACCCACTAAACACAAACTCCCCGTTCCACTCCCCCAGCCCCTAGTAACCTCTATTCTACTCTCTATCTCTATGAACTTGCCTATTCTAGGTATCTTATGTAAGTGGAATCATACGATATTTGTCCTTTTGTGCCTGGCTGTTTCCCTAAACATAATGTCTTCAAGATTTATCTATGTTGTTGCATGCATCAGAATTTCCTTACTGTTTTTTTTTTTTTTTTTTTTTGAGATGGAGTCTTGCTCTGTTGCCCAGGTTGGAGTGCAGTGGTGTGATTTTGGCTCACTGCAAATTCCGCCTCCCAGATTCAAGCAATTCTTCTGTCTCAGCCTCCCGAGTAGCTGGGATTACAGGCAAGCACCACCACATCCAGCTAATTTTTGTATTTTTAGTAGAGATGGGGTTTCCCCATGTTGGCCAGGCTGGCCTCGAACTCCTGACCTCAAATGATCCTCCCGCCTTGGCCTCCCAAAGTGCTGGGATTACAGGTGTAAGCCACTGCGTCTGGCCAAAATTTCCTTACTTTTGAAGACTGAATAATATTTCATTGCATGTACATACCACATTTTGTTTATCCATTTGTCTGTTGACTGACATTGTAAAACCCACTCTTTTTACCACCACGCTTGCCTAGTTCTTGTGACCTGATGGTTGTCATGAGGCAGGTCTGGGCTATCACTAGGATCTGTATAGTGAGGCTCAGAGGCAGGAGGCTCATTGGCTGCTTGGATAGTGTGAAGGTTAAGGAAGGCTTCCTGGAGGAGATGACATTTAAGCTGAACCTTAAAGTTTGCTGAATGAACAAGAGGCAGCATGGGCATCCTAAGTACTTTTGTCATCTTTTCTGCCACTGCATGTGGGCTGTGAGTTGGGAGAAGGGACCATGTCATGTTGGCATTGCACTCCCAGGTCCAACTTTAGGAGGGCCCCAAGAAGTGGGGATGGGATGGATGAAGGAGTGCCCGAATAAATACTGCAGGTACCAGCAGAATGTGTCACCTCCAGGTAGAACAAACCTGGCCTTGGGGTCGGGAGTCCTGGGTTCCAGCCCCAGCTCCATCCAGTTCTAACTCCAATTTCCCTGATCATGGTGAGGGAAAGAGAAAGGGAAACTACCATTTCTTACAGGCCTACTATGTGCCAAACACTTGTATTGACCTCTTTTAAATGTTATCTCACTAATCTGCACAGCAATCCTGCCGAGAAGAAATTGTGATACACATGCTTAGGTGAGTTAAGCGGAATTTTTTAAGGTCACAGAGCTCAGAGAGTCCAGAGAGATCAAAACAGGCCTGCCTGACACGGTCCTCTATTTTGGTCAGCCTCTTGGGAGAGGCACTTCTAAGTCTGCTAGTGGCTACCACATGGGTTCTTGCAGGAGAGGAGGGAGGTTGGATCTTGCCAGACCTTATGGGGCATTCCTGTGTCCACCATAAAGTCAGGGACTCTAGGTTTAACTTGTCCCCAACATTCCCTGGACTCCTGAGCAGCGGCCCTTCTGCCCTGCAGCAACAGTCTTCGCCCAGGTTCAGTCTTTTCCACCTCCCCAGAAGAGGTGTCTGCTCCTGGCCAGAGTCAGCCCCACCATTAAAGCCGTGGCACTTTGATGTAGCTCAGACGCCCCTTTCACCCTCGTCCCCTCCACCCCGGCTTCCTGTTGCCCTCTCCGCTGTGACGGTGTGTGTGCTTGCTTCTCCCAGTGGCAAGTGAACTCCTTAAGGGAGGTGTGCCACCTTGGGCAAGTCACTTAACCTGCTTGTGCCTCAGTTTCCTCACCTGTAGTATGGGGATGATGACTTGACCACCTCCTAGAGTGGTCAGGTTTACATAAAGCACTTAGAACAGTGCCTGGCACATAGGAAGTGCTCTCTGTGAGTCAGTTAAATTGCTTTTAGGGTTCTCATGACTCTTTTCCATGTCTCCAGTGCCCAGTCCAGAAGCTGTGCACAGCAGGCCTGAATATTGGTGGTGTAAATTGGTGGAGGACGGGGGATAGGTGGAGCCCCTCCTTTTCTGTCTCCTCCCCCTGGTGACCTGTCCTGCCCCCTCCTCCAGCTCTGCCTCTCCCCAGCTCTTTCCTCCCATAATGCATACACATGGGCTCAACAGTCACAGGAGATGTCAGGCAAGGGCATGGAGGCGAGAAGCGTTTGTGAGAGTGACGCAGCAGGCATCGAAGACCTGTTGGCTGCCGTGGGTGGGGAGGCCAGTGGGGGAGAGGAGGGAGATAAGGGGAGGCTGGTATGCAGCTTGGATGATGGGGGGCTGGTAGTGCTAACCCCGCCACAGGGAGTGCAAGAGGAGGGCATGCCTAGGAGGAAAGGAGCCAAGTTTCTTTCTTTTGTTTTTTTTAGATGGAGTTTCATTCTTGTCTCCCAGGCTGGAGTGCAATGGCGCCATCTTGGCTCACTGCAACCTCCCTCTCCTGGGTTCAGGTGATTCTGATGCCTCATCCTCCTGAGTGGCTGGGATTACAGGCACCTGCCACCACGCCCAGCTAATTTTTGTATATTTAGTAGAGACGAGGTTTCCCCATGTTGGCCAGGTCTCAAACTCCTGACCTCAGGTGATTTACCCGCCTCAGCCTTTCAAAGTGCTGGGATTACAGCTGTGAGCCACCTTGCCTGGCCTTCCTTTCTTTCTTTCTCTCTTTCTTTCTTTTTCTTTCTCTCTTTCTCTCTTTCTTTTTCTTTCTTTCTTTCTTTCTTTCTTTCTTTCTTTCTTTCTTTCTTTCTTTCTCTTTCTTTCCTTCATTCCTTCTTTCTTTCTTTGTTTCTTCTTTCCCCTTTCCTTCCTTCCTTCCTCCCTCCTTCCCTCCCTCCTTCTCTCTCTCTCCTTCCTTCCTTCCTTCCTTCTCTTTTCAAGGTGGAGTCTCGCTCTTGTCGCCCAGGCTGGAGTGCAGTGATGCGATCTTGGCTCACTGCAACCTCCACCTCCTAGGTTCAAGTGATTCTCCTGCCTCAGCCTCCCGAGTAGTTGGGGCATGTGCCACCACACCCGGCTAATTTTTTGTATTTTTAGTAGAGACGGGGGTTTCACCGTGTTGCCCGGGCTAGTCTTGAACTCCATACCTCAGGTGACCCACCCACCTTGGCCTCCTGAGTAGCTGGGATTACAGGCATGAGCCACCGTGCCCGGCCCAAGCCAAGATTCATGTTGGACCTGAACTCATGCAGCACGCAGTCCCTGAGCACATATTCTGCACCAGAGTTGATGTTAGCTAACAGGGGCCCATGGAGGAACAACTCGGGTTTTGTCCTCAGGGAAATCCCCTGTTGGATAGGGGAGGCAGATGGAGGCACTGAAGGTTTCCAGGTGTCGCCTCAGGAGGAAGGCCAGGGCACCCAAGGGCCCAGGGAAGGAGGCAGTCAGCCTAAATGAGGCCAGGGGCAGTGTCAAGCCTAGCTTTAAGGCTCTGAGTTTTGGATGGAGCCCTGTGAGGTGGCAGGGGTCAGAGTGGAGGTGGGCATCCCAGGAGAAGGGCATTTTGCCAGCACAGAAGGGGTGGAACAGCCTGGGTAGTTCAGGGAACAGGGGACAGCTTGGTTGGAAGCTGGCTGGCTGGTGGTGAGGGTGTGGGCTGGAGGGTGGCCACGCTGCTGTTAATGAGGCCACAGGGCAGGCAGGGGCCTGATGGGAAAGGCAACAACGGGCAGTCACAGGGGCTCGGAGCTGGAGAGTGACACACTCAGCTTTGCCACACAGTGCTGATGGACATCAGATGGAGACTTCCAGCAATCTGTTGGTTTTGCAAGTCTGAAGGTCTGGGCAGAGCTGAGCCTGGTATCCAATGTGCAATCCCAGTGCATGAGAGGCCAGGGGGCTGCCCTGCCCCCCTCAGCCTGGGAGGTAATGACCCTTTGCTCCCTCAGCTCCTCCAGATGGAGCAGGTGCGCCGGATCCCCGAGGAATACTCTCTGGGGCGGATGGCAGAAGGCCTGATCCACCACGACCCCATCATGAAGGTGCTCTCCATTCGAGGCCTGGTCATCCTGGCCCGCAGGACTGAGAAGGTGAGTGGGAGGCAGAGGAAAGCCTGGCCTGGCCAGGCCCCAGATTGGAGGAAGGACAGAGCTTCACCATTATAGTCCCTCAGAAGCCCACAGCTGGAATCAGAGATCATTTCTATCTCAGCCTCAGTTGCCCCATCTGTAAAATAGATATCCTTTAAAAATCTATATATTTTATTCCTTTTGAATAGTTTCTAATCTAGGTTTTTCACAATGATTCTAAAGGCAGTGTGTATAGGAAAGGCAAAGGGTGGCACAAGTATTCCTATTTTACAGATAAGGAAACTGAGCCCAGATTGTTGCTGCATCATTAGCATTTTTAAAAGTGCTTTGTTTTTCTCTACCAGGCACTGTTGCAGCTCACGATGTAGCTGCCATGAAAGGGCAGGACGTAGACTCAGAAAGCTAACTAACAACACAGCATGTCATCTACCTAGAGCCAAGGGAGGGGGTAGACAGCAAAGAGCCTCAGGGGTCCTGGCCAAGGAGTCAGTGAGGCCAAAGAGGGCTTCGAGGAGCAGCAAGAGGTTGGGTGAGGGTATTCCAGGCAGGTGGGGCGGCATAGGCCAAGGCCTGGAAGTGGGGATTGGACCACCAAGTTCATTTCAGTGAATCAGAGGCTGGGTCTCTTCCTACTTGCTAGCTCAGATAGGAGCCCTCATCCCAAATGCTCCTGCCCCACAGACCGCCAAGGTGAAGGCCCTCCTGCCCTCCATGGTGAAGGGCCTGAAGAACATGGATGGGATGCTGGTGGTGGAAGCGGTCCACAACCTCAAGGCTGTCTTCAAGGAGCGGGACCGGAAGCTGATGGACAGTGCGGTCTATGTGGAGATGCTGCAGATCCTGCTGCCGCACTTCAGCGACGTGAGGACCCCACAGAGCGAAGGAGCAGGAGGGATCGAGAGGGGGTCTTTTACTACCTTGGGGGCTGCATTTCCTCCTATGCCCCCATCGGGACCTGGGCAGGGTTGGGTCAGCCTACTGGGAGAGGAACTTTGTCCCAGCTGGTCCACATCTTTTTGTAAAGGTTCCTTATTCTAACTGGTTCTGACAGAGGAAGCTCTTCTTTCACAATCGAGTCTCCCCACAGAGGGTCATCTATTGTGACTGGTTCATCTAGAGGGGGTACTTTCTTTTTAAAGACGATCTTGCTCTGGCACCCAGGCTGGAGTGCAGTGGCAAGATCTCAGCTCAACCTTCCTGGCTCAAGCAATTCTCCCACCTCAGCCTCCTAATAGCTGGGACTATGGGCATGCACCACCATGCCCAGCTAATTTTGCATTTTTTGTAGAGATGGGGTCTCCCTATGTTGCCCAGGCTGGTCTTGAACTCCTGGACTCACATGATCCCGCCCCCGCCCCCGCCCCCTGCCCCGCCTCAGCCTCCCAAAGTGCTGGGATTACAGGCATGAGCCACAGCACCTTCCCAGTTTTTTCTTTTTTTTCTTTAAACTGCTCCTAGCAGAGGAGGGGAGGGAGGCATTTTCCTGCTTAGCGCTCAGGTGCCTTTTAGGTTAGTGGGGGTCTGGCTGGGAAGAGTCGGGAGAGTTCCAGACCTAGGCTTGAGTGACGGAACAATTGCTCTGAATCAGCCGCAGTGAGTGGCGTCCCAGAGGAGGGACCCCCTCTGAGCCTTTGGTCTTCCCCAGGCACGAGAGGACGTGCGCTCCTCCTGCATCAACCTGTATGGGAAGGTGGTCCAGAAGCTTCGGGCACCACGCACTCAGGCCATGGAGGAGCAGCTGGTCAGCACCTTGGTGCCCCTACTGCTGACCATGCAGGAGGGCAACGCCAAGGTAAGCCAGGTGAGTGTGCGTGGGCCCTGCACCCTGTACCCCTCCCTCGGGCCCTGTGGGCGCACCTCTTTTTACGTTAACCAAGCCAGAGTCTCAAACAATCCTGGGGGCAGTTATGTATGTCCAGCCATGTCTGTTTGCTAAAGGCACCCACATCAGGATTCTTCCTCAACATGGCCAGCTTCTGGTCATAGCTGATGCATAAAAAAAGAAAAAGGTCCTAAATCATGGGCAAAATAAAAATAAAATAATAGTAATTAAAAAATTAAAAATGGTCAGCTTCGCTTGTACAATTTCAAATAGAAACTGAGTTTTCAAAATCCCTTTTTCTGGACCACAGTCTGGCTGTCCACAGTTCTGACATTTTCTTCCTATTGGTTCCCAGAAATGTGTGAAGACCCTGTTGCGCTGTTCTTACTTCATGGCTTGGGAGTTGCCAAAAAGAGCGTATAGCCGGAAGCCCTGGGACAGCCAGCAGCAGACGGTGGCCAAAATTTGCAAGTGCCTTGTGAGTGCTCCCAGAGGGTAGGGTGGCTTTTTACAAGCGTGTTGGAGGTGGCGAATTCTGTGTCTCTCTCTTCCTTCTTTTCCCACCAGCATCCTATTTCCATGACCAACTACAAGTTGTTGGCTCTGGAACGTTCCTCTCCACCCCTGGCTTCTCTCCTGACTTCTAGTGTTCTCTGTTCAGTGGCTTCCTGCATACCTCCCACGATGATCAAGGGCACTTCAAGCTCAGCTTGTCTGTTTTGAGCCTGTGCCTTTTCCTTTCAATTCCTCCTTTTCCCTCTAGAGCCCCCAAGCAGAAACCTAGAATCATCTTGGGCTCCTTCATCTCCCTCACCCTCCACATTTGATCAATCTTAAATATCCCGAGTATCTTGGAATCTGCTTTTCCCTCCCCACCCTGCCGCCGTCATTGCCCTTAATTCAGGGCACCCACACCCCTCGGTTAGGCTATTGGCCCAGCCACCCAAGGGGTCTCCCAGCCTTTAACTTCATCCCCTCCAATCCATTTCCCACACAGGCCACCAGAATGGTCTTGTTAAAACACAGTCTGCTTGTATTAGATCCCGGCCTCAAGGGCCGCACTATAACACCAATTCCCAGAGTGTATTACCTGCAACACCAGTCTCACCAAATATGCCCCAGAGGGAGGAAAAGAAGTTTGAAGGCAAGTAAGTTTGGGAAATTCTGCACTGACATTCTCCTCTTGTAGATTTGCAATGACATCAGGATACTAAAGGCTCTGAGATGTTTTGTGTTGAGGAACTGTGTTCATGGTTGTTTATATAATAGTTTCCCAAACTTATTTAACCACAGAGCTTCCTTTCTCGGTGATACCTGTGAACATCATGAGGTAGGAGCAAGCCACGTGCATGCGCACACACACACACACACACACACACACACACACAGAAGCACAACTCTGCAGGATACAGCCTAGTCCTCTACATGTCATTTGGGAAGCTTTGCCCGCAGTCTCAGTCTACCTTCCCTGTTGTTGTGGGCAGCAGTGAGCATATGAGGGAGTGCCCCGGGACCGATACCCGTGGAAGGGAGTAGAAGAAACAGGAATAAAAAGGGAGAGGTCAAGTTTTAATGTAGCTTCAGTGGAGGTCTCAGCCAGCACTGCCATGAGATTCCCAAATTTGGCCTTGGGATCAGGTCTGAACATCCTGTGTTCATCTGTCACTGGATGCCAGTCACCCTGGGAAGGGCTTGACCTCGGGCCAGGCAGTTCTCAGCCCAGGCGATGCCCAGAGTTGGGGGAATTAATCCCTCCCGTGTGAAGGGACATCTGAGTGGGGAGTCCATCACTCCCCACACCAATCTAACACAAATATACAAAGCCACAAATTGTTACTGGACTGAGAAAAGCTCTTTGGCCACCACCGTTATCAGTAATGCTCAAAGCCTCTGCAATTGAGGGTCTAATGATATTACCATCACATTGCAGCGGGAAATAGAGGTCTGGAGGAAGTGCTTGGCCAGGGTCACTAATTCAAATGCTTACAGTGGCCAGTGACCAGGCAGATAATCATGAGTGGTGTGGAAGTGGTGGTCCCTGAGCACCCTGGAGAGCCCAGGCCCCGTTGAAGGTAGGGGTGAAGAGCTCAAGCTCACCGTGCAGGCCCCTCTCTTGCAAGGTCCTCTGGTTTCATGAGAAAAGCTAGAAACCTATTCTTTTTTTTTTTTTTTTTTTTTTTGAGACGGAGTCTCACTCTGTCACTCAGGCTGGAGTGCAGTGAGTGGTGCGATCTCGGCTCACTGCAACCTCCACCTTAGGGGGTTCAAGAGATTCTCCTGTGTCGGCCTCCCAAGTAGCTGGAATTTTAGGCGTGCACCTCCACACCCAGCTAATTTTTTTGTATTTTTAGTAGAGACGGAGTTTCTCCATGTTGGTCAGACTGGTCTTGAACTCTTGACCTCAGGTGATCTGCCTGCCTCAGCCTCCCAAAATGCTGGGATTACAGGTGTGAGCCACTGCACCCGGCCGAATGTAGCACGTTTTAAACACTGTGCTTGTCATTGCTCTGCAGGCTACTGTAGCCCGTGGCTGCCAGCTTGTGACCTCTACATTAGACCCCTCTGGGTCCTCAGTTTCTTCTTTGCTCTTCAGGCCATCAAGAGCTTTGCTCATTTAAAGGTCAACCTCCAGGCTTAGCTTTAAGAAGGGGCTGGTAACCTATTCATTCATTTGTTCATTCATTCATCTGACGCTTTTTGGGCACCTGCTGCAAGCCAGGCCCTGTCCAGGGTGCTGAGACTCTTAGCTGAGTGAAATGGCCCCTTCTCTTGGGGGAGCTCGAGATATAGTTGGGGGAGCTCGAGATATAGTTGGGGGAGATCAGTATAAATAATTACAACACAGTGTCATAGGTGTCATGACAAAGGATGAGCAAGATCTGCTAGCAACATCAAGGGTGGTGGGATGGAGCTCTGCCTAAGAGCTGTGGAAGGCTTCAGGGAGGAGGTAGCATCTGAGCTGAGGCTTAAAGGATGAGAGGGAATTTATGAGGTGAAGAAGAGTGGGAAGGGCACTCCAAATAGGAGCAATTTCCTGTAGAAGGTACAGATCTGGGGATAGCTGTCCATATCCTCGGAGTGCAGCATGGTGGGCATGTCAGGTGGAGTCAGTGGAAGGAGCTGAGACTTGGAAGGAAGGTCAGACCCAGAACATGATCGTGAAGCTTTGCATGCCAGGCCTAGGAGCTTAGGCCTTGATATACATAGGTTGTCAACAGGGGAGTGATCAGATCAGATTTCTTATCTTCTCCCTCAACAGCTCCTTAGCTGGACAACTGTCTACCACTTTCTACCTGTCAAACCCATCATGACTACCTTTGTCAGACTATTTTACCCAAAACGTGGTTTTCTCACTGTCCTATTAAGAATAAATCAATGTTGCCTTCCTATTTCCTAATGTACGAGTAAGTCCTATTTCTGTCTGGCTTTTAAGGGCTTTTAAGACCCCCTAACTCTCCAGTTTGTCCCCATTGCTCTATACCTTGAATCCTTCACCCTGGTCAAACTGTCTCCTTACCTATGTCCCTCACATGCCATGTCCATTCACATCTCTGGCTGGATCTGCATTTTAGAACTTTCCCTCTGACTGCAGCAGGGGGATAAATTGGAAGAGGAGACACCCAAGGCAGGAACATCATCAAAGTGATTGTTGTAATCAGCTAAGAGGAGATAAGCCCTGGCCTCTGGGGGGCTCAGGCAGAGGGAGCAGATGTATTTAGGAGGCAGGGGGTGAGGGTCACCATTCCTAGCTTCAAGAAGGGTGGATGGGCAATTGGTTCCTCTGAGAGGCCAGCACTTTTGAGGTTTCTCTTTGTCCTAGGTGAACACCCACCGAGACAGCGCCTTCATATTCCTCAGCCAGAGCCTGGAGTATGCCAAGAACTCACGGGCCTCCCTCCGGAAGTGCTCAGTCATGTTCATAGGTAACCTGCCCTGGCATAAGTCATCCTGCTGCCAGGGCTCTGCCTGCTCTCCAATTTGTTTCCTCCCAGGCTGCTAGCCCTTCCAGCACCTGGGTGGATACCTCCCTTTGGGTGCAAGGCTTGGCCAGCAGACAGCCACAGTGCAAGTTAGAATGGTTTTCCCCACTCTAAGATCATGGCTTAGGAAGTGAGCCACAGGCTGGATTCAGTCTGAAGTCTTTGTGCAGGTCACAACCTTGGCAACTGTACATGGCAGAACTGCTGCTTTTCTCTGGAGTACAGCATGGGTACAAGCCTAGCAGAAGCCTGGGCAAATCCCCCATTGAGAGCAGCAGGAGGGACCAAGCAGCATGGTGAAAAGAGTCAAGTAGAATCTCAGTTCCATGGTTCCCTTCCTGTGTCACCCTTACTGGATCATTTACTCCCACTGAGCCTCAGTTTCCTCATCTGTAAGATAGGGATCACCTCCTGTTTCACAGACTGAATGAGAATATTTTTTAAAAGGGGAGGGATGGCACATACAGGTGCTAAATGTTAGCAATCTTCATTCTTCCATTTCCCATAATCCCAACTCTGCCTTTTTGGAAAAAACAAACAAACAAAAAACACCAAAAACAAACAGTACATTCCCCTTGACCAGAGCCCCCCACAGGACCCTTCTGATGGCAAGTGGGTGTGTCTCCTCCCAGTTACTCACCCCTCCCTCCAAATAACCACATGCCCTTCACCAAGGGCCAGGAGACCTTGTTGCAAAGAGGCTTGGAAATGATGCCATTTGTGAAGTGATATTTCTTTTAGTACCTTTCCCAAGTTAATTTGCTGTTTTTATCCATCCGATCATCCATCCACCCATCTGCTGGTTTATTTAGTGAACGTTGATTCCCTACTCTGTGAGAGGTGTGATGCTTAGGCTAGAACAACAAAGAGCCCTTCAGGAGGTGATGCTGATGAAGGTGTGGTGATGGGGGGTGGCTGTTAACATGATCAGTGCTGGGGCAGAAGAAAAATGCCCAGGACTGGAGGGATCCCTTAGAATGTGGGGACTGCTCAGAGACATCTGCTTCCTACGTGCTGATTTCTTTAAATCTTGCTCCAAATTAATCACTTCTAAAATGGAGTGTCTAACACCCTGGGAATCATCTCTATGTCAGGGCCTGTGCTGGGGAAACAGAGTTGAGTAGAGCCTGGATCTGCCCATAGATAGCTCCCATGGATAGCTCCCAGATATCTATGGCCCATAGATAGCTCCCAGAGCAGTGCAATGATTATTAACCTTTTTTGGGTTATGGCTTTTTTGTGAGACTCTGAAGAAAATTATGAATACTTTCCTGAAAAAAAAATGCATATATGTACACAATTTTGCATCCTCAGCTGGATCCTCAGATCCTTGCCCTCCCACTCTCACCCCTCAGTGGACCTAAGATTAAGTAACTTCTGGTCTGGTGGGAGATAAAATTCATAAATCACAAGTGAAATACAATGTGGTATAAACAGATAGAGAAAAGCTCGCAGATACTCAAGAAACCTAGAGAAGCACCTAACTTATCCGGAGCAGGGTGAGGAAGGACTTCCTGGAGGAACCACTTGTTAAATTGCATATTCAAGGACAAATACGAATTATCAGGAGGAGAAGTGAGGGGCCAGGCAGGGTGGCTTACTCCTGTGATCCCAATCCTTTGGGGAGTCAAGGTGAGAGGATCATTTAAGGGCAGGAATTTGAGCAATATAGCAAGACCCCATCTCTACAAAAAACAAATACTAAAAAAGTTAGCTGGGCATAGTGGCATATGCTTATAGTCCTAGCTACACAGGAGGCTGAGGCAGGAGGACTGCTTGAGCCCAGGAGTTTGAGGCTGCAGTGTGCTGTGATCATGCCACTGCACTCCAGCCTGGGCAACACTGTCTAAACAAACAAACAAACAAAAAACAATAGTGAGGGAAGGAGCCTCTGAGAGGTACAGCCCATTTAAGGACCTGTAAATACTGCAGGAGCCAGGCTCACAGGCTGGGAGCAAGGGAGGGATGAGCAATGCATCAGGGAGTCATCAGAAATGTATCCTTGACCCAGCATAGCTGAATCTCAGCCCTCTAGGGCCCTGCTATAGCCTTGCCTGACAGGTATGCAAGGTGCTCAGTGTCTTACATTACTGCTCAAATTCCCCATAGAAGTGGACAGCAGAGGCAGCAATTCCTTGTGTCACAGATGAGGAAACTGAGCCTCAGCCTGGGTACTGGGCCAGCCTCAGGCTGCACTGTCAGAGTCAGCTGCAGCCCAGATACTGCCCCTATCCTGGTGCCATCCTGCCCACTGGACCAGCCATCCTTCCCAACCCCTCTTGGGGAGTCTGTCCCAGGGTCAAATGAAGTTTTGTGTCCTCATGTGTGGGGCTGGAGGATAATGGGAAAAGCATCTCTGAGGAGCTCTGGTCTAAGGGTGGGTTGGGGTGGGGTCGACTTCGGAAGACAAATTCCCTCACTTCTTGGATTATGCTCAAGGGTCCCTGGTCCCCTGCATGGAGAGCATAATGACAGAAGATCGTCTGAATGAAGTGAAAGCAGGTAAGTCATGCCCCGCGTTGGTGAGATTTCAGGGGACAGTGAGACAGTGAGTAGAATCACAGTGGGTAATAGGGAAAGGGAAGGGATGTGTCCCAAGACAATGGTCTTCAACTCAGTTCAGTTGCACTAGTTTTTTGTTTGTTTGTTTGTTTGTTTTGAGACGGAGTCTCACTCTATCACCCAGGCTGGCGTGCAGTGGCGCAATCTCGGCTCACTGCAACCTCCCCCTCCTGGTTCAAGCGATTCTCCTGCTTCAGCCTCGCAAGTAGCTGGGACTACAGGCACATGCCACTGTGCCTGGCTAATTTTTGTATCTTCAGTAGAGACAGGGTTTCACCATGTTGGCCACGCTGGTCTCGAACTCCTGACCTCAAGTGATCCGCCTGCTTCTGCCTCCCAAAGTGCTGGAATTACAGGCATGAGCCACTGCGCCCGGCCAATTTTACTAGTTTTTAATCCAGGGTTAGTATAGCATTAAGTACCACTGGGTTATCAAGAGACAGAACACACAGCCCTGCCCTAGGGGAGCTCACAATCTCATTAAGGAAATGAGGCTCAAAATCGAGAGCGAAAGCCATTTAGTGCAGGGCAACTCTTAAGTGGGGACTGACTCACTTTGTAACCAAGGAATATGATGAAAGCATTAAGGTAGGCTGGGACAGTCCAGGAAGGCTTCCTGGAGGAGGCAGGTTTTGATTCAGGCTCTGAAAAATGTGAATAATTTGAATTGCCAGGAGGAAAGTGAGATGAGGGGATGCCAAGCAGAGGGTGCCTAAGCCAAGGCATGGAGATGGGAAGGATTAGGTATGAGACCCACATAGGGCCCTGGGTCTTAACAGGAGGCTTCTCCCTTCCCCATGACGCAGCTCTGGAAAACTTGAGACATGACCCAGAAGCATCAGTGTGCATCTGCGCGGCCCAGGTCCAGGACCACATCCTGGCCAGCTGCTGGCAGAACTCCTGGCTGCCGCACGGGGACTCGTGGGTGTGTTACCCGGCCACCACGCACCGCTGGAGCCCCAGCTGTGAGAACCTGCCCACTTCCCACCAGCGGCGCTCCTGGATCATGCAGGCACTGGGCTCCTGGAAGATGTCCTTGAAGCAGTGACGTCCCTGAGCCCCCAGCCCTCCTCAGGGTGGTTGAGCTCCAGCCATGCTCCCTATAAGTGTCATGAGGCTTACCTCTCTATCTTGATTGTTTCCTCCTGGAACATCCCCCAGACTCTGAGCAGCCATCACTTTGAGAGGAGTTTGCCTTGGTTTGTTGGCTCAGTCAATAAATACTGACTGACGTAGTCTGTTTTGCCCCTGTTGTATAAGTGAGGAAGTGGAGGCCCAGAGGGATGAAGTGGCTTCCCCAGGGCCACACAGTAAATCTGCTGGATGTCTCAGTTTCCCCTGCCCCATATTATAAGAACAAAAGGAGATGATGATTTGGGTGGCCATTGGGGAAAGGGAAAAAAAGGAAAGAAGAGACAGCCCCACCCCCACGACATCATGCATATCCCAAAACCCTGAATTCTGAGTCCCACCCTTGGGTCTTTGCCCAGTAATTGGCCATCACAGATTCTAGCAGCATTTACTGAGCATCTAATCTGGGCCAGCCCTCCTCTGGGTGCCATGATACATACATGAACAAGACCCAGCCCCAGACCAGGCGCTAGCAGTTCATAGTCTGATACAGTGGTTCTCAGCCAGGGGCGATTTTGATCCCCGGGTAATATTTAACAATGTCTGGAGATGTTTCTGGCTGTTACACTTGTGGGGGCTGGGGGTGTGCTATTATCATCTAATGGGTAGTGGCCAGGGATGCTGCTAAACGTCCTACTCTGCTGAGGGCAGTCCTTCAACAAGGAGTTCCCGATCCCAATTGTCGAAAGTGCCACGGTTGAGAAACTGTGGTCTAATGAAAGTGTCAGAAACATATACAGACACCAACAGCACAGCAGGTCAGCATGGAGGCTGCGGCGTCCAGAGGAGGTACATAGACCAGCAGGCGGTGAGGTGTCAGATAAGGCTTCTGAGGGAAGAAACTCCCCTGAAGGGGGTTTGGAAAGAACATGTATGGAAGGGAGCAGGACACATGGGACCAAGGAACAATTGCAGTCCTATAGTGCACAAAGCCCACAGAGAGAGGGGAGAGGAGTTCCAGGCTAGAGCCACAGAAGCCTTGGAGGCTGTGTTAAGGAGGGAGACTTCATCCAGATAGGAGTGGTAAGGCATTGTGGGATGCTAAGCAGGGGAGGGATGTAGACAGATGCCTGCTTTAGAAGGCGCCTCCTCCTGGGGATACAGGAACCCTCAGGCACTGCTGGTGAGATGGTAAATTGGCGCAGCTCTTCTGGAACCTGTAGAAATCTGTCATTATTCGGTCACTTCAGTCTTACTAAGTTCATGCATACCCACAACTGAGCAGTTCCACTCATGGATACATAGCTCGGAGGAATCTTCCACAGGTCCATAAAGAGAGATGCATGAGGAAGTTGATCAGTGTTCTTTGTGGTGGTGGGGAGAGGAGGCAGCCTGGGTATCCATCCTAGGGAGAGGATGTGTGCCGTGGAGCCCTGCACAGCAGTTCGGGGCTGCTAGATGGGACCTAAAACCCAGTGCTGAGGGGGAAAAACTGTTATCAAGAATGTATACACAAAAGTTGGCCAGGCGCGGTGGCTTACTCCTGTAATGCCAGCACTTTGGGAGTCTGAAGCAGGTGGATCACCTGAGTCAGGAGTTCGAGACCAGCCTGACAAACATGGTTAAACCGCATCTTTATTAGAAATACAAAATTAGCCAGGCGTGGTGGCGCATACCTGTAATCCCAGCTACTCAGGAGGCTGAGGCAGGAGAATCACTTGAACCTGGGAGGCGGAGGTTGCAGTGAGGCAAGATTGCGCCATTGCACTCCTGCCTGGGCAACAAGAGTGAAACTCCATCTCAAAAAAAAAAAAAAAAAAAAAAAATGTACACACAAAAGAATTCACATTTTGGAAGAACACTTAGAAACTGAGAAGACACAGTAAACACACTAGAGGCCAGGCGTGGTGGCTCCCGCCTGTAATCCCAACACCTTGGGAGGCCGAGGCAGGAGGATCACTTGAGGCCAGGAGTTCAAGACCAGCCTGGGCAATATAGTGAGACCTCCATCTCCATAAAACACAACCAAAAAATGCTAATAAAACATGCTAGAATGATTGATTAAGGTAAGGAGGAGGGCTTTGGGGTATAAAAGGGAGTAAATAAAAAAGGAAGCAGAAGAAGCTCACTATGTCATGGAGTGAAAGGGCTGGATGGCAGGGTGGACGAGAGCACCACCAGGGAGACTTAGCCAGAAACTGCTGAGACAACAGTGACCAGACCTTGCAGCACAAAATGGAGAGGATGGCCAGGCCTGCAGGAGACTGAGGAAGGGGACTTTCAGAGCCTAGTGGTTGACAGAATGGAGGAGGGAGGAGGGAGAGGGAGGCGCTGAGTTTGGCACCCAGATTTCTGGGTGGATGACTGAGCCAATGGACCCCACACTGAGCAGTGAACCCAGGACCAGGAGAAGGCTGCGGGGCAGGGGATGAGTTCAATATGGGAATGGTAAGCTTGAGGGACTGTGCGGCAAGCTAGTGGAGATATCCACAGGGCAGTTGGCTTCCGCTGTGGTCTGAATGCTGTGTCCCCCCAAGTTCATATGAAATCCGAACCCCCAAGGTCATTATATTAGGAGGTGGGGGCCTTTGAGAGGTGATTAGGGATTAGTGAATGGGATTAGTGCCCTCATAAAAGAGCCTTCGGAGAGCTCCCTCACCACTCACACCATGGGAGGACACTGAGAAGATGGCATCTGTGAAACAGAAAGCAGGCCCTCACCAGACACTGAATCTGCCAGGCCTTGATCTTGGATTTCCTAGTCTCCACAACTGTCAGAAATAAATGTTTGCTGTTTACGCACCACAGAGTTGATGGTATTCTGTTATAGCAGCCTGAATAGACTATGGCGGCCACAAAGGGACACAGGTGGAGCTCAGCCGAGGGACCTGAGAAGGAAGCAGATTTGGGATTCATCTGTGTGTAGGGGCTGGGGTGCCATTTCCCTGGGAGAGTATGTAGAGTGGGCAGAGACATCGGCCTGTGGAGCACCTAACTTAAGCTCCTGTTGGGGGTGAGGAACCCATGATGTTGACCACACAATCATCTTCTAATAAATGGTAGCCCAGGCCATTGGTATTCTGGGCCTGAGAGAGAGTAGGAAATGGGGAGATTCATTTGCACAATCCTTTCCATCACTGAGAATGTTCACAAACATTGCCTCCTTGGAGTCTTACAGTAGCCCTGTGGATTATGGGGAAGGCAGACTGGATTATGGGGAAGGCAGACTGGCTTTACTGCTCACATTCCACAGATGAGGACACAGCTTAATGAGGCAGGGGCCTTGCCCAAGGTCATGCAAGGGAATTAATGGAAGTGTAGGTCCCGAAGATCTCCAGACTCCTATACCTGAACCCTTTCCACCCAGAACTACTTCTGCTTTCATGGGCTAGGACCCAGGTCTAGGGTGGCCTTGACAGATGACAGCTGCTATATTTTGGGTCTGGGTGGCCCCTAAGCACAGCAAAGGCTGATAGACTCAGTTATCGGCCAAGACCACTAAGTAGTTTTGAGTTGGAAGGTTCAGAGTGTGCTGGGCAAGTCACTTTGCTTCTCTTAGCTTCCCCTATTGTTACCTATAAAATGGGTTCATACCTCACAGTGTTCTCACGGGAATCAAATGAAAAAAAAAAATGAAAGCAAAAAGACTCTGTAGGCTCTGGACTCAGTAAAGGAAAAGATGATGAAGAGGAGAATAACGGAGGGAACCAGGATTAGGGAGCAGGGCTGGAGGAGGAAGTGTGGAAAAGGAGGTTTGGATTTGGAGGAAAGGAAGCGCTAGGACCAGGTGTTCTGCTGGGTGTGGGAGAATCAGAAGGGAAAAGATAAAGTCCCAGCACTGGAAGGCTCATGGTCCCCATGTGCCATCCTTAGCCATGCTGTCTCCATCCCCATATCAAAGAATGACCACCCTGCCAGCTCCACTGCTGGGCTTCAGATCTCTCTCTCTTACCTTGGTCTCTTATCAGCATCCTCCTTGTCAATCTCTTAACCAACCTCCCCCCATCAATGCTTCACCTGGCAGCCCAGGTCTTCCTAAGACAAATGTGCTCACGGCCCTCGCTCCTCTTAGGTCTTTTCAGTGGCTCATTATCCCCTGCAGGACCAAGGTTAGCGAGGCAGGCAGGCCTTCTGGCCCCTACTCACTTGCCAGCCACACCTCTTTTTTTTTTTTTTTTTTTTGTTTGTTGTTGAGGTGGAGTCTTGCTCTGTCGACCAGGCTGGAGTGCAGTGGCGCAATCTCGGCTTACTGCAACCTCCACCTCCCGGATTCAAGCGATTCTCCTGCCCCAGCCTCCCCAGTAGCTGGGACTACAGGTGCGTGCCACCACGCCTAGCTAATTTTTTGTATTTTTAGTAGAGATGGGGTTTCACTGTGTTAGCCAGGATGGTCTCGAACTCCTGACCTCATGAACCGCTCGCCTCGGCACCCCAAAGCGCTGGGATTACAGGTGTGAGCCACCGCGCCCGGCCCCGGCCACACCTCTTAACACTTGCAGTACCCAGCATGGCGGGCCAGTGCACACCTCCATGCCTCTCTCCACATATGGGCTCCCACTGCCTAAAACGCCGAGTCCTCTATCCATCTGCAGAGACCTTCCTCAGCTCTGATCTCAGCTCTGCATCACCTTGAATCCCACCCCTCTGAGCCTTCACTGAGCAGACCTGTGACCCAATGCCAGTTTAGATTGGTGTGCTTCCTGTCTGCTTTTCTTTCCAGACCAGGCTAGGAGCTCCCCAAGACTGTAGCCCCGGTGCAGGGACCTGCAGCCATTTGCTGGCCAGTAGAGCGGCTGCAGGAAGCCACAGCGGCTGCCTAACCAGGCCTGCAGCACCTGGACTGAAGACCCTTTTCCATCTGAACTGTGGGAGTTAGGGGTGGCTAAGCTCAGCGATAGAGGTCTGATCAGTCTCTCCTTTCCTCGAAACTCTCCAAAAGGTCCCATGCCACTGAGGAAATAGCCAACTCCTCATAGTTACAGCCCTTTTGTCCTCCCACCTCATCATCTCCTTGCCCCCTTCCTCACTCTGCTTCAGCCACACTGGCCTCCTTGCTGTTCCCTAAGCACAGAAGACTCTCCCGCATCAGGCTTCCGGCCTGTTCCCTGTTCCTTCCATGGGAATGCCTTTCCCAGACCCCTCCTAGTCACTCCCAGGCCTCTGGCAGAATGTCTGCCCGTCCTGTTTAAAACTTTTCCCCAATAGCTCTTGCTACCCCCGACAAACTCTTAGCATCTCAACTATCGTCCTTTCCTCCTCAGTGCCTTAGCAACTCCTAGAGGGCAGGGATTTCATCTGCTCTGCCCACTACTGTGTAACCAGCCACTAGAACAGGCCGGAAGCGCAGAAAGAGCTAAGTGTGTGTTGACTGACTGACGAACAAATGAATGAAGTGAGATGGGGGCTTTGGGGATTCGGGTTTACGCACCACCCCGAAAGCATTCGAAGGCCGGGCGAGGCCAGGCACTGCCGAGGAGGGCGGGCCGGGGGAGGAGCGTATTGGCCACGCCCGGCCACGCCCCCAGACCGGCGGAACCCAAGGCGCGCGGCCCTGCGCTGCCGGGAGGATTGAGGGAAGGGCACCCGCGCCGCCGGAAGGAGCCGCTCGCTTCACGGCGCCGGGACCCGGGCTGGAAGGCAGGGCATCAGCTATGGAACAACCTGGGCAGGATCCCACCTCAGAAGACGTCATGGACTCGTTCCTGGAAAAGTTCCAGAGCCAGCCTTACCGTGGCGGCTTTCATGAGGACCAGTGGGAGAAGGTGGGCGGTCCTGGGGTCTCCCCACGTGTGTAGGGGCGTCGTCCGGACTCGTGGGGCACCCGGGCTCTGGGGCGCCTCCCTCAATCCCAGATCCCTGGCGCTGCCAGCCGATGGCTGGTTTCTAGTTTAGTATTGAAAATCGGCCTCGAGGTTTTGAGTTGCTTCTTAAGCTGTCAGTACATTTGAGAACCTAGGTTTCGGGGTCAGGCCTGTGACTCCACCACTTACTGGCTCTGATATGAGTCAGTTACTGAACTTCTCAGAGTCCGTTTCCTCATCTGTAAAACTGCCCGAACTATATCACCAATAGCAAAGATGAAATGAGACAGTTGGTAAAATGCCGAGGACATAAGGGCGCTCAATTAATGATAATTCCCGCCGCTCTTGTAGAATGTGAGAACTAAAACAATCATTAGAGACCATGACACCGCACTCCCATTTTACAGAAGGGAAGCGGAGGCCTGAATGGATACAGCTAGCTGTGATGATTTGCAAATCATGATGAGCAAAAAAACTTTGATAATGAGTCATGGAATTGGATCTGTTCAGTAGAAAAGCTTATTCATATAGTTCATTCTTAACCATTTATAGGAATTTGAAAAGGTCCCCCTATTTATGACGAGAGCACCATCAGAAATTGATCCCAGGGAGAATCCTGACTTGGCTTGTCTCCAGTCAATTATTTTTGATGAGGAGCGTTCTCCAGAAGGTATCTTAACATGACTAATATTTTTTGTGTGTTTCCATTGAATTGAAATTAAGTGTGGGTTAGAAGGGTTCTGATTGATAACAAGAAGTAGTTAGCCTGAGCTAACTTGTCATTATTCATTTCAACATACTCTTTGTGTACCTACTAAGTGGTAGGGATTGGGGATACAGGGGTGAATTGTGATTCCACCCTCCAAGGTCAGGCTCAGTGAGAAGCCTATTGTCTTAAAGAATCAAGACAAACTTGTGCTATAAGTGTCACCATGTAGGTGTATACTACGGCTGTAGTGGGTCCTGTTGGAACACTTTAAGGAGCAGGAGTGGATTCACAATAGATAGGAAATTTGAGCTGAATCTTTGTAATTTTGTAGGCTTTTACTAGGGTGAGGAGGGGAATTTGCACTCCACAGAATAAACAACATAAGCAAAAGCAGAAGTATAATCAATTCCCCTGCCCGTCGCTGATTTGTTCAGTAATTTAAAAAAATTCTTTTCTTCAATAGCTAGGATGAGCATACTTTTTTCCTTTATGCTTCTTTTTTTGGAAAGCACTTAGTAATCTACCTTGTAAGATATTTGGAATTAGCATTACATTTGTGTGACTTTGTCTATGTTGATACCCACTTTTATCATAACGTTGAGTTTCCTTTCCCTGCGGGTTTCTTCGCTTTGGTGTATCATATAGTACATTATTACATGATTTAGAATCTATTTTTAATGAGCCTTTTAAAAAGTAGGCAATAGTGATTATTTTTCCTCTTCTTTGCAGAACAGGCCAAGACCTATAAAGATGAGGGCAATGATTACTTTAAAGAAAAAGACTACAAGAAAGCTGTAATTTCGTACACTGAAGGATTAAAGAAGAAATGTGCAGATCCTGATTTGAATGCTGTCCTTTATACCAACCGGGCAGCAGCACAGTACTATCTGGGTAATTTATAAGTGCTTTCTGAAGAATAAACTTATGATACAAGCCATCATGATGGTTAGTGGAGGTCTGAGAACATCAGAGGATGAGGGGCTGTTATCACAGAAACCTAGACTAAGGATAGTTTACTCTGATTGAACTCTGGTCTTCCAAGTTGACATGATGAAAAGAGAAACAGGATGGATTGTGTAATTCTTACTATCTCAACCCAAAAAGTGACTTGGTCACTCAAGTAAGGTGTTGGATGTATGAGGCAGTATGTTCTGAGATTTTTGAGCCCAAGGGCTTCTACTATCTCAAAAAATGTGTTTTACTGACCTTTTATCTCTTTTCAAGGATGCCAGCAGGATTAAGGCAGTAGAGATCTTTAGGTGAGATAAGCTATTTTAATCTAAGGGAGAATATTTCAGAGCGTTCTGTGGAACCTTTGAGGTAAAAATATTTTTTGGTTGGGTGCAGTGGCTCACACCTGTAATCCAAGCACTTTGGGAGGCTGAGACAGGAGGATCGCCTGAGGCCAGAAGTTCAAGACCAACCTGGCAACATAGTGAGACCCTGTCTCTACAAAAAAGTTAGCTGGGCATGGTGGTGCCTGCCTGTAGTCCTAGCTACTTGGGAGGCCGAGGCAGGAGGATTGCTCAAGGCTACAGGGAGCCATAATCACACCACTGCACTCCAGCCTGGGTGACAAAGCGAGGCCCTGTTTCTAAAAAGTTGTTTGGATGAGGAATTTTAACTCTTTTATTTATTTATTCATATTTTTTACTTTATTACATTCTTTGTAGAGACAGGGTTTTGCCATGTTGCCCGGGCTGGTCTCGAACTCGGGCTCAAGTGATCCATCTGCCTCGGCCTCCCAAAGTATTGGAATTACAGGTGTGAGCCACCACACCCAGGAGACTGAGGAAGTTTGGAAACTGCTGCTTCTTAGAGATTTACAGTACACATTAACGTGTTAAAGACACTGAGATAGCCTGCAAGAAAATAAATTTACCCTGGGTCTCTCAGATTTTGTAAGCGTCCTCTTCAGGTAATACTAACATCCTGCAGATTCTGTAGTAGTAAATTTGGGAAATGATTATTTAAGTAGAGTATTGCTGGTGACTGCTCTTGGTTATGTTAGACCTGTGGGTTTTTTTTAATGATTTATTTTTTTAATTGAGACAGGGGTCTCGCTATGTTGCCCAGGCTGGCCTTGAACTCCTGAGCTCAAGCAATCCACCTGCCTTGGTCTCCCAAAGTGCTGGTATTACTGGCGTGAGCCACTGCACCCAGCCTAGACCTCTGTTTGTTATCACAGAATTCAGAGAGGACCTAGGACTCTGGGGCTGGTATGCTGAAATTTCTTAACATTGTGCCTTGTGTTGGGTACTCAGTGGAACTTTTCAGTCTGGAAACTCATGTTTCTAGGAAATTTTCCTGGATTCTTTGATATTTTTCTTTTTCTTTTTTACTCTTTTTTCTCTTTTTGGAAATCCTGGCTGCTGGTACTTTGGGAACCAAGTAGGACAAGAGGACCAAGGGCTCAATCTTTAATATTTCCTTTACCGAATCACCTTTGTGCCTGGGGGTTCCAATCCAAAGACCCACTGTTTTATTGTCTGCTAGGCTAAACCTCCAGTCCTCCACCTGGAGGAACAGAGGAGGAGTAGGTCACTGGTGCAGCAGAGGGGTAAGGAATATGGGACTCTGACTGCTTCTTAAGTAGATTTTCAACCCACCTTCACCCCCACTTCCAGAGGTGCCTGGCGCCATCAGTTCCTGAGTCCTGAGTACTTTGTAGTTTCTGCAGTACAGCTTGGTAGCTTTTGTGCTTTCCCTCTGCTGGTTTAGAATTCAGTTTCCTTAAGCCTGATACATCAGTTACTTGTCCCTTTGTTTTCCAGCTTTCGGAATGTGTTCTGTGTTCTTCTCATTTTCTTTGTCTTTATGGGAGGGAGAGTGGGGATTGAGTTAAATGTATGTGTTCAATCTGCCTCCTTTAAAAGTCCTTGGATCACTTTCATGTGCATTTTTTTCCATGGTTGAGATCCTGCTGTTCTTCCAGTTTGATATTCAGTTTTTTCACTTAATTTTATAACAAAAAATTTCACCGTCATTAAAAATCATTTCTGAATGTTATTTCAATAGCTAAAGTTGCATCATATGGACATGCCACTATTTATACTGTTTGCTTTATTAGTCTACTATTGTTGAGTATATAGACTGTTTTTTGGTTTTTATAAATAATGCAAAAATAAATAAAGTCATAATATTTTTCTGATAATTCTGATTATTCGTTAGGCTAAAGCAGGATTTGGCAAACTAGGACTCAGAGTCTACCCCAGGCCCCTTGGGTTGCCATGAACTAAAAATGTTCCATACTTTTTTTTTTTTTTTTTTTTTAAAGAGACAGGGTCTTACTCTGTTCAGGCTGGAGTGTACTAGCCGTGATCAAAGCTTAGTGCAATCTTAGACTCCTGGGCTCAAGCAATTCTCTCACTTCTGCCTCCTGAGTAGGTAGAACTATAGGCATGTACCACCATGCCCAGCTAATTTAAAAAAATTTTTTTGTAGAGAGTCTTGCTATATTGCCCAGGCTGGTCTTGAACTCCTGGTCTTAAGCAATCCTCTCACCTCGGTCTCCCATAGTGCTGGCATTGCAGGAGTGAGCCACCTCCCCAGAGGTTTCTTACATTTTTCAAGAATTGTAATAAAATGAAGAAGAATGTGCAGTAGACCACATGCGGCCTGCAACACCTAAAATATTCATCTGGCCCTTTACAAAATATTTTGCTGACTCCTGGGCTAGAGATTTAGGTAAATACTAAACCATTAAGTAATAATTACAGTATACTCCAGAAAGTTAAAGTATACCTCATGGCTTCCTAGTTTAGATAACTGATATGTGTGTGATTGCATACTTCTTTTTTTTTTAAATGCACTTACAAATACATACATGTGTAGATATTTAGTTTGGTTTTTTTTTTTTTTTAAATAGGCTTCCTCTATACTCATAGAACCACCACTTGAAACAATATAGAACAGACATCCTACCATGTTTCTTACATGAGGATCTATCTCATTCTTTTTAATGGCTGCATAGTATTCAATAGTATGGATTTACCATAATTCATGTAATCATTACCAAATTGAGGATATCTGAGTTATCTCCAGCTTTTCACAATTAAAGTAATGCTATAGTTAACATGCTTTTACATTTATCCCTGCACATTTGTTCAAGTATTTTTGATAATTTTCCAGAAGAAAATTGTGTCAAAGTATATGTACAAAATACATGCTAATTTGCTTTCTAATCTACCCTGAGAGTACCCCTTTTTGATATCTTTTCTAATATAGATATTATTTGTCTAACTTTTAGCAATTTCTTAATCTTAATTTCCTAATCATTAGTGATGTTGAACATGTTTTCATGTGCTTACTAGCCATTTACAGTTCTGTAGACTGCCTGTTATAGACATTTCTAAGGCTCTTGACAAGTACAACCATATTTTTTCAAAAAAACACTTGCTGTCATTTGTATTTCCCCAAGGTTGTACAAGAGTGTCTTTGTCACTACATATAAAATTTTGGAAACATTTTGATCTCAAAACTTCTCTCTTTTACTAAACGGTGTTTTGTTAGGCAATTTTCGTTCTGCTCTCAATGATGTGACAGCTGCCAGAAAGCTAAAACCCTGCCACCTCAAAGCAATAATAAGAGGTAAGTCTTGTAGAACTATAGTATGACATTTAAAGCTTTGATATGAAGGTGCTAGGATACTAATAAAGTCATCTTATTTTTGCAGTCTGGGTATTAAGTTCCTGTTCCTTATCAACAGCAACATGCCACTTTTAAAAGAATTCCTCAGAGAATGACTTAACCCCTTACGTAATAAGAATTTGTAGAGAAATAGAAGCCCCTCATTTTAAAGTAATAAAAAATAAAATTAATTAAAACAAAGCAGTTGCAAAGCCATATTCTGATTTTTTTTTCCAAATTAGCTGATTGAAAGGCAAGGTCTTCAAATGCCATGTTAATGTTAATTAAAAGATAAGTTATGGGACCTTTGCTGATGACTCTGGTGCTGAGATATTCTCAGATTATGTTTTCTCTTGTAGTCTGACCTTTCTATGTAATAATAATGCTTTTATTACTTTCATACTTCACCTTTTCTTTGAGAAGCTCATAGGTGCTTTGCAAACTTTAATTTATTCATCACATATTAATCTTCCCTGTATCCCCATGGACCAGCTTAAAATGCTTTCTCAAAATTATGCCTCTTTAAATGTTCATGGTTAAGGGCAGTAGGCAGATCCATGTCCCTCAGCTGTAGGAAAAGAAGGTACTGAACAAAGATTGGCTGATAAATTGAACCTAGGTAATCCTGTGGAATTTGCCTCAGCCTAGAAGTGTGTAATCCTTGATTCAGTTGTTGGTTTAACTTACAATGTGACCTTGGCAAGACACCCACTTTGAATATCAGTTTGCTCATCTCTAGAAGATGGGGTTAGAATCTCTTGGCATCTAAGCCCTTACAATGCTTATATTTTGAAATTCTGTGGAAAACCTAAAGAGGCTAACTGGAGAAAAATGTACATGATAACATTAAATTTTTTTTTTTTTTGATGGAGAGGCAGCTTAAACTGGTAGCCATAAAGAACAAAATTAGGAGACACCTAATGTCTTTGGCCTTGCCACTGCCTTGATGAATAGCTGAAGCAAATTCTGCTTTTTCCCTCCATTTAAAAAATCATCTGGGATGGACTTTATCCTTCCTGTTTGCAGATGAGGAACCTAAAGCTTGGATATGCTTGGTCCTTTGTCTAAGGTCTAGTTGGTAAATGACACAGCCAGATTTCTAGCCTTGATCTATCTGGTTTGCCACTAAGTTACAGCTTTTCCTACTTTAAGAGCCCTTAATACCAGGAAGACTTACAGGAGTTTTGAACTAAATGGACCTTAGGGATTTTTCTGATTTAGGACACAAAAAATATTCTTCCTTGTCTGGGGACTGCAGTATAAGGGGCATTATCCTCCATTTTGCCTTCAGGGTACTGGCTGGTAGTTGGTGGGGGTGGGAGATCTTGTCCAAAGCAGGCTCTTTCCATGCATGTTGTTCTTGAATCCTAAGGGTTCTGGGTTCTGCAGGTGCCTTATGCCATCTGGAACTGAAACGCTTTGCCGAGGCTGTGAACTGGTGTGATGAGGGACTGCAAATAGATGCCAAAGAGAAGAAGCTTCTGGAAATGAGGGCTAAAGCAGACAAGCTGAAGGTTGGTGACTGTCAGCAACCAATTAGCATTTGCTAATTAGCATTAATTAGCATTCCCAAGATTGTGTCTCTCAAGTCATTGTAAACTTTTTAAAAACAAAACCCCAAACTAGTCCCTACTCCTGGAACTGTGGAGGACACAGACAAGTAAACAGTTATAGTGTGATATAGAGGTAAGCAAGGATAGATGGTGTGTATAGTGGTAGTACAGTCATGTGCCACATGACAGTGTTTCATTCAATGATGGAACTCCGTATATATTACAGTGGTCCCATAAGATCATAATGTCATATTTTAACTGTACTTTTTCTGTGTTTAGATGTGTTTAGCTACAGATACTTACCATTGTGTTACAGTTGCCTACAGTATTCAGTGTAGTTATGTGCTTTACAGGTTTGTAGCCTGGGTGCAATAGGCTGTACCATATAATCTAGGTATGTAGCAGGCTATACCATCTCAGTTTGTGTAAGTACATTCCATGATGCTTGTACAACAATGATTGCGCATTTTTCAGAATGTATCCCCATCAATCTGAATGGAGATACGTCTTGTCCAGGGCAAAATTAGATACCATTACTATATACAGTCACATAACAATGTCACATGTTCAGGGCCAGCTAAAGACTCCCAGTGTATATTATATACTCCCATTCCATAGTATAAGCCATGAGGAGACACCTAAACCAGGAATTAAGAGACCTTAAGACTAGTTCTGGCTTTCTATTAACAGGCTTGTAAGGCAGTATTGCACAGTGGCTAAGAGCTTAGACCCTGGAGCCACTGCCTAAATTCGAAGACTCCCTTCACGACAGTTGTGTGACTTGGACAACTTGCTGATCTCTTTGTGCTTTAGCTACCTCACTAGTAGAAGGAGAATTAAAATACTACCTTATAGGGCTATTATATAGTTTAGATGGTTTAACATAAGTAATGTTTTTAAATAACACCTGGAGCATACACACAGTAGTGCTATTTAAATGTTGGATATTATTTTGGGTAGTATGGTATTCTGTTATTATTACTGTTTTTAATCATCATTTTAGCTATTATGTGCCAGAAATGTCACATATCATCAGCAATGACCAGAGGTCATTCTGGTCATATGAAATGGTAGAAAAGGTAGATTTCTATGGACCCACATGGCTCAATAACAGAATTCTGAGCCTAGGTAATTGGGTGTGGCCAGAATTTCTGAAAGTGGTATATACAGGAATGAATGTCTAGAGGGCTACTGGGGACAGTCACAATTAAAGGGAGATTTCAAGGCCCAGAAGCCTGATATTAGGTCTAGGTGACATTGCTTGCTGAATAGCTGAATTATTCCCCTGTTTCTAAGTACAAGCTGATTCTGGGTTCCTATGTGCTTGGCATATAGCCAACAGACTTGTGGCTATTTTAATATCAGACAGAGTAGACTTCAAGGCAGCAAGTGTTACCAGAGATGAAGTGAAGCTTTTTTTTTTGAGACAGAGTCTTGTTCTGTTGCCCAGGCTGGAGTGCAGTGGCATGATCATGGCTTACTGCAGCCTTGATCTCCTGGGATCAACTGATCCTCCTGCCTCAATCTCCTGAGTAGCTGGAACTACAGGTGTGCACCACCATGCCAGGCCAATTTTTTTTTTTTTAATTTGTAAATTTGTAGAGTTGAGGTTTCACTGTGTTGCCCAGGCTAGTCCCAAACTCCTGGGCTTTAATCCTCCTGCCTTAGCCTTCCAAAGTGCTAGAATTACAGGCATGAGCCACTGTGCCCAGCCATTGAAGCATTTTTTTAAATGATAAAAGGACCAGCTTATAAGAATATTTAACAATTCTAAATGTGTAGGCACCTACTAACAGCTTCAAAATGCATGACGCAAAACTTGACAAAGAAGGAAGAGACAAATCAATAAATAGGTGGAAATATCAACTATCTCAGTAATTAATAAAACCAGTATTTAAAAAATAGAGAGGGGTAGTGTCAGTCACAGTGGTAGACTAAAGACCCTTAAAATTTTTCTCCTCCATAAAATCAATGAGGAAACTGGCAAAAATGATCAGAATTAACTTTTCTAGGACTCTGGAAATGAACCAGAGGTTTGCAGCAATCTGGAGCATGTTTATTCAAGAAAAATGATGGAACCTCAGTAAGAACAGCAAGCTTTGTGACATTTTAACTTGCTCTATTCTCATCTCCCTCCTCCCCAGTTCCGCAGTAGCCTTGAAAGCCAGTAGCCCACAGAGATGGTGAAAATAAGCAGCCTGCAGCCACCAGAGGAGGCAGAACAGGGTTGGAGCTCTTTCAAAGCCTTTTCCCCAGAGAACTGTCATGATTTGACCATCTGGTAGATCCCTGGAAGACCCCGCTCACAGGCCTATTTTTATATGACCTGACTTGGAGCTTACCCAGTATAAAAAGCTTTTTTATATAGGGCCAGAAAATGGAATGAAAAGGTGGGAGAGAATTTGTCAAAAAACAATTAGAGGCAATTGTTAAAGACTGTAGAAGCTGAAGCAGTGGATAATACTGGAGCAAACAATAGGTGCATCATAAAGCTTAAAAGGAAAAACTGGGGAATGAAATTCTATGGGGGCTCCAAAAAGCTCCAGTATTCCTAGAGATCTGGATGGTCACACATGTGCCCAGGGCTATACACGTGCTCAGGAAAGACCTGAGAAGACCCTAAGCTCTCAGTCTCTGCAAGAAGGAAGTGAAGGCTAAGGTAGAATTGTAAACTGCTTGGGTGAATGCTAAAATTGTGCTTCAACATGTACACAAAGCCTCTTGACAAAGATTGGAAGACTTACTGTCTGGTCATTAACTAGAGGAAGCCTAGATGTGGGACTTACTAGACAAAGACTTTAAACCAGCTAATTTAAATATCTTCTCAGAATGAAAGGAAATAGTGTCTAAAGAACTAAAAAAAGTATGAGAATGATATCTTTCCAAATAGAGAATATCAACAAAGAGAAGTTACTAAAAGGAACTTAACAGAAGTTCTGTAGTTGAAAAGTACAATAACTGAAATGAAAAATTCACTAGAGGGGCTCAACAGCACATTTGAGCAGGCAGTAATAAGAATCATCACACTTAAGATGTATCAGTTAAGATTATCCAGTCTGAAGAACAGAATGAGAAAAGAATAAGGATGAAGAGAGACTTGTACAATGCCATCAAGCATACCAGCAAAGGCATAGTGCGGGTCCTAGAAGGAGAGGAGAGAGAGAGAAATGGGCAAAAGAATACTTGGGGAAATATTGGCCAAAAACTTCCCAAATTTGGTGAAAAACACTAATGTATACATTCAAAAAGTTTAACAAACTATAAGTGGGATAAACTTAAAGTGATCTCTACCTAAACACATTATAATCAAACTGTTGAAAAACAAAGAAGAGAACCTTAAAAGCAGCAAGAGAAAAATGACTCTTCATGTACAAAAAGTCCAAGGAAAATTAACAGCTTTCTCATCAGAAGCCATGAAGGCCAAAAGGCAGGTAAATGACATATTCAAAGAGCTAAAAGAAAAAGACTGTAAGAATTCTATATTTAGAAATCTATTCTTCAAAAATGAAAGAGTGGAAGAGAAGTAGTAGTAAAACCATCTATATGCAGACAACATGATCTTGTATATAGAAAATCATAAGGGATCCACTAAAAAACTCTTGGAACTAATAAGTTCAGCAAGCTTGTTGGAAACAACATCACCAGTACACAAAAATCATTTGTATTCTATAGATTTTTAATGAACACTCTGAAAATGAACTTAAGAAAACAATTCAATTTTAAACAGCATCAAAAAATACTTAGGAGTACATTTAACAAAAGTAGCTAAAACTTATACTCTAAAAATACAAAAAACATTGTTGAAAGTAATTAAAGAAGACCTAAGTAAATAGGAAGACATCCCATGTTCATAGATTAGATCTTAATATTGTTAGATGGCAATACTCCCAAAATTAGTGTATCAATTTAGTGTAATTTTCTTTTTTGAGACATGAACTTGCTCTAATATTCAAGCTGGAGTGCAGTGGCATGATCATGGCTCACTGCAGCCTCAAACTCCTGGGCTCAAGCAGCCCTCCTGCCTCAGTCTCCCAAGCAACTGGGACTATAGGCATGTGATGCCACATCTGGCTAATTTCAGTGCAATCTATCAAAAGTCCAATTGGCTTCTCTGCAGAAATGGACAGGCTGATCATAATATTCACACAGAAATTCAAAGGACTCTGAATAACCAACAATCATGAAAGACAAAAAAAAACAGAATTGGAAGACTCACACTTCCCAATTTCAAAACATATGACAGAGCTACAGTAATCAAGGCATTGTGGTACTGGCATAAGAATAGACATATAGGTCAATGTAATAAAATTGAGAGCTCAGAAATAAGCCCTCACATTTATGGGGAATTTATTTTCAACAAGTGTGCCAAGACCATTCAGTAGGGAGGTAATCTTTTCAACAAATGATAGTGGGACAACTGGATATTCACATGTGGGAGAATGAAGCTAGAACTTTACCTCATACTATATAAAAAAGTTACCCAAAGTGGAGCAAATACCTAAATGTAAGAGCTAAGACTATACAACTCATAAAAGGAAACATAGATATAAATCTTCATGAACTTGGATATGACACAACGCACAAACAACAAAAGGAAAAGTAGATCGATTGCACTTCATCAAAAGTAAAAACTTTTTGCTTCAAAGGATACCATCAAAAAAATGAAAAGGTTAAGATAAATGTGAAGAAAAAAGTGAAAAGGGGCCAGATGCAGTGGCTCACACCTGTAATCCTAGCATTTTGGGAGGCCAGAGCAGGAGGACCACTTGAGGCCAGGAATTCGAGACCAACCTGGGCAACAAAGTGAGACCTTGTCTCTACAAAAAAAAAAAAAAAAAAAAAGGTGAAAAAGCCTACAGAATGGAAGACAATATTTGTAAGTCATAAGGGACTTTTATCTACGATATATAAACAACTCTTACCATCTCAATAAGACAGGTAACTCAGTTTTTTAAATGAGCAAAGGATATGAATAGACATTTCTCCAAAGACACACAAATGGCCAAAAAGCACATGAAAAGATGTTCAACATCATTAATAATTAGGAAATGCAAATAAAAACCATAGTAAGATACCATTGCATATCCACTAGGGTGGTTATACTTTTTAAAAAAAAAATCTATAGAGACAGGGTTTCTGTCACCCAGGCTGTGTTTCATAGCACTCGGATCACACCACCGGAGTAGTACATAATCGACCTGTTACACTGGCTCTTTACTTGTCTGTACCCCTCAACCCCTCAGTAGACTGTGAGTTCCTTGGGTACATACCGGAAGTAAATTTAAACTGCTGCTGCCACTGGGTCTGACATCTAGGCATGTACTTTGTAAATGTTTATTGAACTGAATCTGGCCACTGGTATTCCTTAACACAGGAGCTTGGGTTGGATAGAGACCAGAGACAGTAATTTAGGAGCAGGCTAGTGCAATCGAAGAGGAAGCCAGGTCTCTAGAGCTGATGCCTCTAAATTTCATTTTTAGCGAATTGAACAGAGGGATGTGAGGAAAGCTAACTTGAAAGAAAAGAAGGAGAGGAATCAGAATGAGGCTTTACTCCAGGCCATCAAGGTGAGTTCTCAAACCTTAGGTTTTTATGGTCCTGTTAAATCCACTAATCCTGTGAAGCTTGTTGGGAACCTTTCTTGGGGTGCTTTACCTGAAGGAATTTGTTCATTTTCTTTCTACTTTGGTAAAGCAGTGTGACGGAGGAGACCAGGCTCTGGAGTCAGGCCACCCCAGTTCAGTCAGCTCTCTCATGTGCATGTGTTGGTCTCAGTAACATATACAGTTGTCTCCACTTACCTGAAGCAGATGTATTCCAGGATCCATGGTGGATGCTTGAAATCTCAAATAGTTCTAAACCCAATTGCCATCAGTCAGAACACATTTCTGTTTGTATCTTCCACCCACAAATATAATGCCTTTTCTATCTTAGCTAAAGCACTTACCACACACTGGCCATAATTTTTGCAGTTTGAGGTACATCAGCAACAGCAAAACTAGCATGAATTTCTTTTTCCTTCTTTGTAATTTCACAGATAAAGGTTGCTCTTACCATAGATCTTAGCAACCTCAGCATACAATTTTTCTTCTAATTAAGTTGAGAAGTTTCACCTTTTTACTTAAAGGAGGTGGTTTATAGCTTCTGTTTGGCATATCCGAATTGCCAGCATCAGTACTCTTGTGCTTTGGGGTCCTTATTAAGTAAAATGAGTGTTACTTAATACAGGGACTATGATACCATGACAGTCAATCTGATCATTGAGATGGATACTAACTCACAGGTGGGTATCATCTACAGCGTGGATGTGCTGGACAAAGGAGCAGAGCCTGTGATTTCATCATCTGCTACTCAGTGCATAATTTAAAACTTGCAGGTTGTTTATTTCTGGAAGTTTTCATTTTAATATTTTCAGACCATGGTTGACCACTGGTAACTGAAACTGTGGAAAGCAAAACCATGGATAAGAAGACACTATTGTACTGAATACCTGCTTTGGGTTAAGTGTTATTTAATCTTCACAGTGGCCTTCTGAAATAGGTTGTCTTGTTTCTGTTTTTCTGGATAATAAAATAGTTTCAGAGAGGTGAAGAAACCTTACCCAGCTAAGGTGTTAGAGCCAGGTCCTTGCTCTTAACCACTGGGTTATACTGCATCTTGAGAAAGTCTGACATTTTAGGATATTGCTCCTATAACAACAACAATAACAAAATCCCACCCTCTCTCTGTCTTTTCTGTGTTTTGAAATATATGTAGTCTGACCCAAATCTTGCTTTAACCTTGATACCTAGGGAGTCACCTGTTTGAGCTTGTTTGGTCTTAACAAAGGAGAGAATATCTGCTGGGAGATTATGGGATAGGTTTGTTTTTTGTTTTTAGTTTTTTGTTTTGAGATGGAATGTCGCTCTGTCGCCCAGGCTGGAGTGCAGTGGTGCAATCTTGGCTCACTGCAGCCTCCACTTCCTGGGTTCAAGCAATTCTGCCTCAGCCTCCCGAGTAGCTGGGACTACAGGTGCACACCACCATGCCCAGCTAATTTTTATATTTTCAGTAGAGACGGGGTTTCACCTTATTGGTCAGGCTGGTCTCGAACTCTTGACCTCAGGCGATCCACCTGCCTTGGCCTCCCACAGTGCTGGGATTATAGGCGTGAGCCACCGTGCCCAGCCGGGGTAGGTTTTTTGTTTTATTATTTGTTCAGTTAAATTATGCACCATTTATGTTACTTGTTGACTGTAAGAAACTTAACACTGCTAAAACATACTCCACTATTCACTCCCCACAACAATCTGTTTACATGTATTAACACGTTAAACAGATTAGAATGCTCCAGATTTTCCATCTAATTCTCATTCACAGTGAGGGATTTGTTTGTTTTCTTAAATGTAGAATATGGGATGCCCAGACACCCAGACATTTGCGTACATCCTTTTTTTTTTTTTTTGGTTCTCTTCTTTAGTGTAACCCTTCATCTCAAACTTAGCATACATAAGAATTACTCTCAACAGTACACAAAGCCATGCATGCTGTATTTTACTAATGGTTTAAGGGAGGAGTCAGCAAACTGCAGCCATTGGAACACAGCCCTGCCTATTTGTTTATGTACTACTTATGGCTGTTTTCACACTACAGTGGCAGAGTTGAGTAGTTAATTTTGACAGAGACCATTGTCCAGAACTCTTAAAATATTTCATATCTAATGCTTTAAGAAAAAGTTTGCTAACCTCCAATTTAGGGGATATCATCAAATCTAATTTTGATTGCATGTCATTTCCCCTCATGTGCTAACCTTAGGAACCCCTGCACACCTACATAAGAGGTGACCCTACTATTTCAGACCCTTGATTTATGCCCATGTCTAGGAGACAGTCAAGATTAAGTCAATGCACACTCTTTCTAGTATTCCATGTCCCAACTAAACTGAAACATTTGACATTTTTTTTTTTTTATCTTTTCTGTCCTTTTGTACTTGCTGCTCGTTGGAGTGGAAGGCTCTTCGTCCCTTCTAAGTGCCCCTCCCTTCCAACTTCTCTGCTTTTCAAAGTCATTGTTCAAGGCCTAGCATATCTCAGTCACCTCCAGCCCCCAAGGCTGAATTAATTATTCCATTGTCTATGGTTCCACAACTCCACTACTTACCTTATATCATCATTATTTCCATAGCTGTCTCACCGCTTGATATTGAGCAGAGGCTTGAGGGCAGGTAACCATGTCTAATTCTCTGTGACACAGGGTCCAGCCCAAGATAGATGCCCAATGAAGGTGAGTTAAGTGGTACCTACTATGCGCCAGGCCTCAGGGCTAATGAAGATGGATTGTGTGTAGAGCTGTCCCTCAGGGAGCTCCCATTGTTATGGTGTTTTTGTTTGTTTGTTTGTTTGTTTTTTGGTGTATTAAAGTTGCTGTCCATGTTCATTCAGGGTACAGATGGAGAAAATTACATTAAAAATAAAGTTAGTCGTGCAGCCTGGACAATATAGTGAAACTCCGTCTCTTCAAAAAATAAAAATAAATAAAAAATAAAAAAAATTAGCCGGGCATTATTATTATCAGTAAAATGGGTTTGCATCCTCCCCACAATAAGATGTGCATTATGTGTG
Organism: Symphalangus syndactylus; assembly: GCF_028878055.3. Taxonomy (NCBI): domain Eukaryota; kingdom Metazoa; phylum Chordata; class Mammalia; order Primates; family Hylobatidae; genus Symphalangus; species Symphalangus syndactylus. The sequence continues at coordinate 10,392,805 of NC_072434.2, forward strand.
TGTGTTTCTGTCTTTAACCCAGGCTAGGAATATCAGGCTCTCAGAAGCTGCCTGTGAGGATGAAGATTCAGCCTCAGAAGGTCTAGGTGAGCTTTTCCTGGATGGACTCAGCTCTGAGAACCCCCATGGAGCCAGGCTGAGTCTAGATGAACAGGGCAGGCTGAGCTGGCCTGTGCTCTTCCTGTACCCAGAGTATGCCCAGTCGGACTTCATCTCTGCTTTTCATGAGGACTCCAGGTACTGACTTGCCCAGGAGCCCTCTGCTTTTCCTTGCATGCTGTCTCTGTTTTTGTGGCAGGAGGGACAAGTGGATTTTTGATTGAGAAGGGAAGATAATGGTTTAGAGAGTTTCACACCATCTGGTTTGATAATAACCTCTCTATCCTGTAGCTGACTGAACCTTGACTAACTAGGTTTGCAATGACAGACAAAAGTCTCATCGTCATACTAACTGGGCTAGTACGTGCAACACCACAGGATTGTGTTTACCAAACAGTGGTACACATCACTGATAAAATATGAAGTCATTTTAGGTAATACATGCATAGCAATTTAAGTGAATATTAATTAGAAAAAAAATACAGAGGCCGGGCGCTGTGGCTCATGCCTGTAATCCCAGCACTTTGGGAGGCCAAGTCAGGCAGATTACTTGAGGCCGGGAGTTTGAGACCAGCCTGGCCAACATGGTGAAACCCAGTCTCTACTAAAAATACAAAAAATTAGCAGGGCGTCTGTAATCTCAGCTACTCAGGAGGCTGAAGTATGAGAATCACTTGAACCTGGGAGGTGGAGGTTGCAGTGAGCCGAGATCATGCCACTACACTCCAGCCTGGGTGACAAAGCAAGAGTCTATCTCAAAAAAAAAAAAAAAAAGCTCTCTCTCTCTCTCTATATATATATATATATGTCTTTGAGAGATATATATATAGATATATATCAAACTTGTGATTTCATAGGGTTAATGTGTAGAATGAGTCTAAGTGTGAGAAAATTTTTTTTGTAATTTTTTTTTTTTTTTTTTTTTGGAGACCAGGTCTCGCTCTGTCGCCTAGGCTGGGGTGCAGTGGCGTGATTATGGTTCATCACAACCTCCAGCTCCCAGGCTCAGGTGATCCTCCTGCCTCAGCCTCTCAAGTAGTTGGGACCACAGGTGAACATCACCACATCTGGGTAATTTTTTAATTCTTTGTAGACACATAGTCTCTCTCTGTTGCTCAGGCTTGTCTTGAACTCCTAGGCTCAAATGTTCCTCCCACCTCGGCCTCCCAAAGTGCTGGGATTATAGGCGTGAGCCACGGCACCCTACCAGAAATGTTTTTAACCCTGAAGCTGTTTAAAGAAAATTATGTCAGCTGGGCACGGTGGCTCATGCCTGTAATCCCAACACTTTGGGAAGCCAAGACAGGAGGATTACTAGAGGCCAGGATTTCAAGACCAGCCTGGCAAACATGGCAAAATCCCGTGCCTAATAAAAATATAAAAAATTAGCCAGGCCTGGTGGCGCATGCCTGTAGTCCCAGCTGCCTGGGAGGCTGGGGCACGAGAATCTCTTGAACCCAGGAGGTGGAGGTTGCAGTGAGCAGAGATTGCTCCACTGCACTCCAGCCTTGGTGACAGAGCAAGACTTTGTCTCAAAAAAAAAAAAAAAAAAGAAAAGAAAAAAAGAAAATCCTGTCAGTCAGGTGCAGGGCTCACACCTGTAATCCCAATACTTTGGGAGGCTGAGGCAGGAGGATAATTTGAGCTCGGGAGTTTGAGACCAGCCTGGGCAATATAGGGAGACCCCTGTCTCTGCAAAAAAAGAAAAAAATTAGCCAGGCATGGTGGCATGTGCCTGTAGTCTCAGCTACGCAGGAGGCTAAGGTAGACGAATTGCTTAAGCCCGGAAGTCGAGGCTACAGTGAGCTGTTATCATGCCACTGTACTCTAGCCAGGGTGACAGAGTGAGACCCTGTCTCAAAAAAAAAAAAAAAGAAAGAAAATTATGTCATAATAGGACAAGTGATACATATACACATTTGGGGTACTGCTGTCAAATGGGTTAAGCCTGCATTTCATGTTTTATACATTCTAGATAACTTTGAATTAGTGTCTGGGGACCGATGTGGGGAAATAGATCGTGAGTTACTGATACCCAGAAAGTACATGTTTTATCCTTAGGTTTATTGATCATCTAATGGTGATGTTTGGTGAAACACCCTCTTGGGACCTAGAGCAGAAATATTGCCCTGATAATTTGGAGGTAAGAGAATTTTTATTTCGTTCCTCTATGGAATTAATTTTTTTTTTTTTTTTTTTTTTTTTGCGGCGGGGGAAGCAGTCTGCTTTATTTTTTTGAAAATTATAATAAAATATACATGACATAATATTTACCATTTTAACCATTTTTAGGTATATAGGTCAGTGGCATTAAGTACATTCACATTGTTGTGCAACTATCACCAGCAGCCATCTCCAAAACTTTTCCGTCTTCCCAAATTGAAACTCTAAGTACTTCATATAAGTGGAATCATACAGTATTTGTCCTTTTATGTCTGGCTTATTTCACTTAGCATAATGTCTTCCAGGTTCATTACATATTGTAGCATGTGTCAGAATTTCCTTTTTTTTAAAATTTTTGAGACGGAGTCTCGCTGTTTCACCCAGGCTGGAGTGCAGTGGTGTGATCTTGGCTCACTGCAACCTCCGCCTCCCAGGTTCAAGCGATTCTCTTGCCTCAGCCTCCTGAGTAGCTGGGATTACAGACACGTGCCACCATACCCAGCTAAGTTTTGTATTTTTAGTAGAGATGGGGTTTCACCATGTTGGCCAGGCTGGTCTCGAACTCCTGACCTCAAGTGATCCACTCACCTCGGCCTTTCAAAGTGCTGGGATTACAGGTGTGAGCCACCACGCCCAGCCAGAATTGTCTTCCTTTTTATTTATTTTTATTTTTTGAGACAGAATCTTGCTCTGTCACCTAGGCTGGAGTGCTGTGGTGCAATCTCAGATCATTGCAACCTTGCCTCTTGGTTCAAGTGATTTTCATGCCTCAGGCTCCCAGGTAGCTGGGATTACAGGCATACACTACCATGCCTGGCTAATTTTGTTTGTATTTTCAGTAGAGATGGGGTTTTGCTATGTTGGCCAGGCTGGTCTTGAACTCCTGGCCTCAAGTGATCTGCCCTTCTTGGCCTCCCAAAGTGCTGGGATTACAGGCGTGAGCTACCATGCCCAGCCAGAATTCTGTCACCCAGGCTGGAGTGCAGTGGCGCAATCTGGGCTCACTGCAAGCTCCGCCTCCCGGGTTCACGCCATTCTCCTGCCTCAGCCTCTCCGAATAGCTGGGACTACAGGCGCCCGCCACCACGCCCGGCTAATTTTTTGTATTTTTAGTAGAGACGGGGTTTCACCATGGTCTCGATCTCCTGACCTCGTGATCCGCCCACCTCGGCCTCCCAAAGTGCTGGGATTACAAGCGTGAGCCACCGCGCCCAGCCAATTTCTTTCCTTTTTAAGGCTGAGTAACATTCCATTGTTGGGATTTTTTAAATAAAAAATCACAATATCCGGTATAAAAAATTACCTTTTTCTAACATTTGATAGTAGGATGCCAACTGATGTCCCATTACCCCTGAATACTTTACTGTGTATTTCCTACACAAAAGGACATTTTTCTTTATAATACCCATATAGCTATCAAAGCAGGAAATTTACGTTAATTCACTGTTACCATCTAACCCTCAGACTCCATTCAGGTTTCACAAATTCTTTATAGCAAAAGGGTTTTGTTCAGAATCACATACTGTATTTAGTGATCGTGTCCCCTTAGTCTCCCTCAGTATGGAAGAGCTCCTCGGTCTTTCCTCCACTTTTTTTTTTTTACTTAAAAAATTTTTATTCATATTTTTGTGATCATGTGACTCAACTGCAGTACACTTTCTTGATCTTAACACCTTTGAAGATTACAGACCACATATTTTGTAGAATGTCTGTCATTATGGGTTTGTCTCATGTTTCCTTCTGACTAGATTTGGATTATATATGTTTGTTTGTTTTGAGATGGAGTTTTGCTCTTGTTGCCCACGCTGAAGTGCAATGGTGTGATCTCAGCTCACCGCAGCCTCTGCCTCCAAGGTCCAAGCGATTCTCCTGCCTCACCCTCCTGGGTAGCTGGGATTACAGGTGTCCGCCACCACGCCCAGCTAATTTTTTGTATTTTTAATAGAGACGGGGTTTTGCCATGTTGGCCAGGCTGGTCTCAAACTCCTGACCTCAAATGATCTGCCCGATTTGGCCTCCCAGAGTGCTAGGATTACAGGCATGAGCCACCACGCCTGGCCTGGATTATGCATGTTTGGCGGGAATATTACAGAAGTGATGCTGTATTCTCATTGCACCTATCAGACGGTACATGATCTCCATTTGTCCCATTACTCATGATGTTCACTCTGATCACCTGATTGAGGTGGGGTCTGCCAGCCTTCTCCACTGTACAGTTACTTTTTCTTTATGATTAATAAGTGTTTTATAGGGAGGTGCTTTGAAATGGTGTAAATATCCCATTGCTTGTCAGACATTCAACATATTTATTTATATTGGTGGATTTATAGTTTCCTGTTTCATTTAATGAGTTTTAATCCATTACTATGATTGTTTCTTTAATGCTCAGAATATCCCAGATTTGGCCAGTGGGAATCTCTTCAAATTTGTTTCTATGTCCTTTTGGCGTGTGTCTATTTTTTAAGTGGTTGCTTTCTCACACAGGATGTTCTAGGTTCAGATTTTGCTTTCCTTGCCCCAGCTCTGGAATTAGCTCTTTTTTCCCAAGGAGCCCTGGTTCTTTCTAGTGAAGAATGGTATTTAGAAGCCGAGATCTCTGTGCAATAAGTGTATAAGTGTATTGATTAAGACAATGGGGGTAGAGAGGCAAGCTTACTGCCTCGGTGCCTTCTCAGTGCCACAGCTGGGGAGAGTGTGTGTGTGTGTGTTTGTAAAACCATGAAGTCTCATTGGTATCTCCAACTCTAATTCAACATCCACAGGATTTTTTCTCCCTTTCTATATTTGTAACAATGACTTTCTTCTTGTTCTTTTTTTTTTTTTGAGACAGGGTCTGGCTGTGTTGCCCAGGCTGGAGTGTGGTGGGGAGATCTTGGCTCACTGCCAAGATCAACCTCCTGGGCTCAAACGATCCTCCCAACTCAGCCTCCCAAGTAGCTGGGACCATAGGCGTTTGCCACCGTGCCCAACTAATTTTTGTATTTTTAGTAGAGATGGGATTTCACCATGTTGCCCAGGCTGGTCTTGAACTCCTGGACTCAAGTGATCCACCTGCCTCAGCCTCCCAAAGTGTTCAGATTACAGGCATAAACCACCATGCCTGGCCTGACTTTATTATTCTTAATATAGTTATTTGTTTGATCAGTTCCCCTCCTGTTATCACCGCTGGCCCCTCTCCTACGTGGAGCCTTCCTCACCCTACTTGGACTCTTGACTCCACATGTTACGCTGCTGCCCTAGTGTGGGTGTCTTCCTCACCCTGCAGACTCTGACATCCCGCACTGCTCAACGACCCTACATGGACATCCTCCTCATCCTGCTTGGGCTCTGACCCCCCACAGCAGGCCACCCCTGCCATGAGTGGTCACCCTCCTCACCCTAGTTGGGCCTGTATACTCCATATTAGTTGTCCCCATGCATGGATACCCTTTTCACCCCACATGGCCTCTGACACCCCACCTTGGACAGCCATCTTACAAGGGAGCCCTTCTTCCCCTACTCAGGCCTGCAGGCCCCCAGCATGGATGCCCTTCTCCACTGGTCCTGCTCTGACACCCCGGCAGCTTCCTGTGCAGGCATCTTCCTCACCCTGCTTGGGCTTTGACACCCTGCACAGACATCCTTCTCTCCTTCCTCAGGCTCTTTCCTGCTCTGAGCCACCATAGCTTTCTCCTCCACATACCTGATGGCTTTAGTCTGAATTGTTAGGGAAAGGAGGGCTACATAGGCCTGGCCTTGAGTCTTGACTCTTCTGTTTACCAGCTGGGTAATGTTGGCAAGTTGTTCTCCTTCTCTGAGCCTTGATTCTGTCTTTGGAAGATGGAACTGATAATAGCCTCTCTTACAGTGGCATGGGGGGGACTAAATGCAAAGCACCCAGCTACACAACCATATCAAGGAGGCATTCAACTGCTAACCGTTGCCATCTTTTTAATTTTCCCTGGGCTTAGCCTCAACTAAGGCTGCCGAAGCGCTTTATCTCTGACTCTTGCCCTTCTGTTAATCTTGCAGGTCTACTTTGAGGATGAGGACAGGGCAGAACTATACCGGGTGCCTGCCAAGAGCACCTTGCTGCGAGTTCTACAGCACCACAGGTGAGTCATCTCATGGCGCTGAGTAGACTGGGGAAGATGCTCAGTGTATTAGTCCATTTTCACACTGCTGATAAAGACATACCTGAGACTGGGCAATTTATAAAGAAAAGAGGTTTAGTGGAGAACTCACAGTTCCACGTGGCTGGGGAAGCCTCACAATCATGGCAGAAGGCAAGGAGGAGCAAGTCACCTCTTACGTGGATGGTGGAAGGCAAAGAGAGAGAGCCTTGTGCAGGAAAACTCCCTTTTTTTTTTGAGATGGAGTTTTGCTCTTGTCGCCCACGCTGGAGTGCAATGGTGCTATCTCAGCTCACTGCAACCTCCACCTCCTGGGTTCAAGCAATTCTCCTGCCTCAGCCTCCTGAGTAGTTGGGATTATAGGTGCCCGCCACCACGCCCGGCTAACTTTTGTATTTTTAGTAGAGACGGGGTTTCACCATGTTGGCCAGGCTGGTCTCGAACTCCTGACCTCAGGTAATCCACCTGCCTTGGCCTCCCAAAGTGCTGGGATTACAGGCGTGAGCCACCACTCCCGGTCAAAAACTCCCATTTTTAAAAGCATCAGATCTCGTGAGACTTAGTCGCCATCACGAGGACGGCACAGGAAAGACATACCCCCATGATTCAGTCATCTCCCACCGGGTCCCTCCCACAACACATGGGAATCATGGGAGCTACAAGATGAGATTTGGGTGGGGACACAGAGCCAAACCATATCACTCAGGCACCATCCCAGGAGTACAGCCAGTTCTCATTCCGCTGCTGATTGATTGCCTCATACTCCCGTCCCTTCTGCCCTGAGCACAGAGCTGTGTGAGACAGCAGCCGTGGAGACTGGCCTGGCCCATTAAACTTAGCCATTGGTCAAACAGGCTCTAGTGTGATGATAGCCCACTGCACCACAGCCATAACACTCCAGACCAGGGGAGATAAATAGGGCTGGTCTGAGAAGGGAAAAGCTGCCTGGCTTTTGTATATGAAGGCTGCTAGGATGGCTTTTTTTTTTTGAGACGGTGTCTCGCTCTGTCACCCAGGCTGGAGTGCAGTGGTGCGATTCTTGGCTCGCTGCAACCTCCACCTCCCAGGTTGAAGCAATTCTCCTGCCTCAGCTTCCTGAGTAGCTGAGATTACAGGCACCCGCCACCATGCCTGGCTAATTTTTGTATTTTTAATAGAGACGGGGTTTCACCATGTCGTCCAGGCTGGTCTCAAACTCCTGACCTCAGGTGATCCACGCACCTTGGTCTTCCAAAGTGCTGGGATTACAGGTGAGCCACTGCACCCGGCCAGCCTTCCTTTTCCTAATCGTACCTATACCTATGTCTCCTGATGCTCTTTGTTTGCTTTTTCTTAATTTTTTTTTTTTTTAAACAGAGACAGGGTTTTACCATGTTGGCCAGGCTGGTCTTGAACTCCTGGGCTCAAGCAATCCACCCACCTCAGCCTCCCAAAGTGCTGAGATTACAGATGTGAGCCACCACACCCAGCCCCTAAAATTTTTTTAAAAATTATTTTTATGATAGAGACAGGGTATCTTCTCCAGGCTGGTCTTGAACTCCTGGGCTCAAGCAGTTCTCCTGCCTCACCCTCCCAGGTAGCTGGGATATCGAGTGCATGCTAGTGACCCGGCTCCTGATACTGTCATATGAAGACAGCATGGGCTCTTGAAGTCAGACCCATCATCATTTACTGGCTGTGTGACTCTAAGCACACGCTGCCTCTCTGGGACTGCCGCCTCATCTCTGGAATGGGAGTAATACATGCCTACACATTTCTCAGGTACTTGAGAGCCAATGAGACGATAGGAGTTGAAGTGCTGTTGTAAACTGCACAGGGCAGTCCTGCTGTAGGAGGGCATCTTTGTCATTAGCAGTGGCAGCAAGTTGGATTTGGCAGCTGTCTCAGAGAAGCCGTGAGGTGTTCCTGGACTATAAGGGAAAACCCTCAGCAGATTTGCAAATTGACTCTTGGACTACTTTTCCTTAAGCTTTGAGCAAAGCAAAGAAGAGAAAAGCAGATGCTTTTGCACTTAAGCTAAAAGAGCCCAGTGTATTAGTGTAAAGAGAGTGGTTGGATGTGGTAGGAAATGAGGCTAGAAAGCTAAGTTAGGGCCATACAGGAAGGCCTGAATGCCCTGCTAAGGAGCGTAAACTTTATCCTGATTGTGGTGTACACCAGGGTTGATTTTAAAAATTAAAAAGATTTTAAAAGATGTACAGAATAGGCCGGGTACAGTGGCTCACACCTATAATTCCAGCATTTTGGGAGGCTAAGGCATGAGGATCACCTGAGCTCAGAAGTTAGAGATCATCCTGAGAAACATAGCGAGATCCTGTCTCTACAGAAATTTTTTTTATGGTGTTGTGCACCTGTAGTCCTAGCTATTTGGGAGGCTGAGGCAGGAAGATTGCTTGAGCCCAGCATTTCGAGGCTGCAGTGAGCTATGATCACACCACTGCACTCCAACCTAGGTGAGAGTGAGATCCCATCCTCCCACCACCCAAAAAAATTACAGAGTGATGTAAAGATTTGAAGTGTACCGTTCAGTGGCGAGGCCTGAAGTAGGAGGAGGTGGATTAGAAAGGGGTTTAGGAGGTAGATTGGATGGGAGCTGGTGTAGTGTTGAGTGATGTGATAGGGGTGTCCAGCTAGTCTTAATGCTTTGGCTTGGTAGTCAGGAAGGAAAGGTTTTTCCAGATCTGATTGATACCTTTGGTGGTGTTTTGCTCTGGTCCCAAATCTCTCTTCTTCTAGTTCGTGGACACATTTTTAGCTGCTCATTTTCTCAGGTGTTAGCAAATTACCCAGAATTCTTTAAAGGCCTGAGTTCTGCCCTACCCCAGAGGAGAAATCTAAATAGAAAGCAGACCGATGCTTGGAGGAAACCAGTTTCATGCTTCTCAGAAAATGTAAATGCTGTTGGAAGTTACTACCTTTAAAATTATTACCATAGGCAAGAGCCTACCCAGGACTGATTTCTGGCAACTTCAGACCCTAAACTGGGTGGAGCCACGAAATAGGCCCTCTGTCCCAAAGCAGGCCCACTGAGTAATGCAACACCCCTATCCCTGGGAGGCCAAAGCCCTCCCTGCCTCTCCAGCCTGCCTGACTCCTTTTGCTTTGTGCCCTAGCCACAGCAAACGTTCTGGTTACTTGTGCCTCCTGGCTTTTGCTCCCCAACCCCCATCACCACCCCTTCCCCAAATTAAAGCCGAGTTCAGACATGGCATCTTCCAGGAAGCCTTTTTTGATTCCCTTCCTCATAGAGGGAATCGTGCCTCCTTGGGATAATGCTGTGCCTCACAAATGCTTCTGCAGTTGTGCCTTGCTGTCATTAATTTGTTCCCCATCTCCCTCCCCTCCAGGACCGAATTTGACAACAAAGATGATGGTGTGTGGGTGTTTGTTTGTTTTTAATCTCTGTGTTTTCAGCACAGGGCCTGGCTTACCACTGAATGTTGAATGAATGAATGAAACCACGCTTTATATTTTTATTTCATATTTAGCCACAGACATGCATGATGCCAGAGGACTGGCCTAAAGGTTCTGGCTAGGTTGTAAGGATGAGAATGTCATGCTAATTTGCCAGATTTATGAACCACCAAATAACTGTGCTAAACGTACATTTTCATGTTGACTGCCATCCAAAGGCTCCCCTTGAATGTTAGGAAGGTGCATGGATGGTTAAGATTGTAATTAAATTAACACCCTCTCTTTTGTTGTGTTCACGGCAGGTACTTTGTAAAAGCCGCGACACCAGCATTTTTGGTCTGTGTAGGATCCTCTCCTTTTTGCAAGAATTATCTCCGGGGGAGAAAGGTGCACCAGATACGATGATTAAGCCAGGGCCCCTGGATCTCCTCCCTCACCCTCCTCTGCTGGGAACCTAGCACGCCTCAATCAGCTGGACATACTGCTGGAGTCCAGTGCTTTCTTTCCATCACCCTGGGGATAGTCCTTCCTAGCATCGTGGTGGGGGAGGAGCCGCTGGCTTCCGTCAACGGCAGCCTCTCTGGCTGGTCTTCACTTTCCTCAGTTGATATAAAACTCTGGGCCTTGGCCATGATGTCCCTGGACTCCATTGCTAAAGGGACCATCTGCTGCAGTTACCACAGCAACTGACCTGAGGGGCACCCTGGTCTGTGGAGATGGACTCAGGATCCAGTGACATGATCCTGAACTTTTGTGGAGTTTGACACCTTAGAGAAGCTACCCCTCGAACTGCACATCTACACACAAACAATGCATAGGATTCCAAGGCTTTAAAGCTGAGACCCTGGCCTCAAGTTATTTCATGCTCACAGAGGGAAGCCACGTGGGGTTGCTGCAGATGCCTTGAGGTGAAATGGGGGCAGGAAAGCCACATCTTGCTCTGCATTTATAAAGACCATACAAACTGTGATCCTTGGTACCCCTAAAAAGATTGCCAATTTTCTTCATCTTTGCCATATGGAGGACTGTGACAGACTTGCACAGTGGCCTCTGAATTCCTCTGCAGTTTTGACATTTAGGATTTTGTGTCTTTTAAACTGGAAAATCTTGTAGCATGTTGGGTTGTTATAGGGTATATTTTTGTCCGCAGCTGTTTGTTGCCCCGTTCCTAAGAGGAGTTTATCCATCCTGACCTGTAGCTGTGTGACTTCTTGTAGTGCCCCCACCGCATCCCCCCGGGAGAGTGTACTTCCCTGCTCCCGATGCAGAGGGATATGCGCAGGCATGAGCTGTCCTGTGTCTGACAGAAGCCTCAAGAGTCATGTGTGGTTGGCCTGTGCTCTTCCCTCTGCGGTGAGAACACATTTCCTACAGAGGAGCCATTCCATGGAGCCTAGCTACAGCAGCTGGCCTGCAGCCACTGAGTGTCACAGGAATGAGAGTGCAATGTTTGCTGTAGTAAGCAGTGAGATTTAGGGGTTGGTTGTTACTATAGCAGAGCTAATACATCAGTAAACTGGAACCAGCTGCTGTCCTTAAAAGTGGACTAATTTGAGGCTGGGTGCGGTGGCTCACGCCTGTAATCCCGACACTGGGAGGCGGAGGTGGGTGGATCACCTGAGGTCAGGAGTTCGAGACCAGCCTGGCCAACATAGCAAACCCCGTGTCTACTAAAAATACAAAAATTAGCCAGGCGTGGTGGCAGGCATCTGTAATCCCAGCTACTCGGGAGGCTGAGGCAGTAGAATCACTTCAACCTGGGAGGCGGAGGTTGCAGTGAGCCAAGATCGTGCCATTGCACTTCAGCCTGGGCAACAAGAGCAAAACTCTGTCTCAAACACAAACAACAAAAAAAAGTAGACTAATTTAGAGTTTTGTGTAGTGTGCCTCACTGTCTTTGAAAGGAAATTGGCTGTGGAATACTTACAAAGAAAGAACCATGCAGCTTCCAGGTGCCGGTCCGTCTGTGGCTTGTGGCCAGGAAGCTGAAGTTCAGTCTCCTTCCTACGCCTGGTTTTGGCCACTTAAGGACCTGAGGACCAGTTGAGGGCCTGGTTTTGGTAACCTAAGGGCCTGAGGACCAGGAGGCCGATGGACATGAGGTCCTTTGTGCACTCTCTGCTGTCAGACCTAGGAGAGACTGAGAGAGTAATTTTAGGGATTGTTAGCACAGAGGGATGGGAAAAGGGGAGAACTCTGCCCCTGCTGAGGCCTGATCCTGTATTCAAGTACTGTTAGCCACATGGGAACCTGGAGTCTTGACCCTGCCCTGACCCATCATGTGGGTCACATGACATTCCTTCTCTCTGAACATCTATCAGATGGAGAAGGGAAATGAAGGACTGAATGTTTGCTGTGTTCTTTCTGCAACCCTTTTTCATCCCTATCCCTGACATGGGAAACAGAGCCTGGCCCCTTATTGCCAAGACCTAGTGGGCAGTCCTTGCAGAAAAGCCAGAGGGAATGGGGCCTGGGACACCACTGTGTTGTGGACACGTAAGGTCCATGGTGTGTCTGCAGCTGGGGAGAAGCCTTTGTGGCTAGAAATGGGCCTACCGTGAACCCTAGGTCAATCCGGAAAGTGGATGTCAGCCTCCTCACTGACCTCAAGTAGACAGAAGCAGTTTACACAGCCCAGCTGTGTGGCCTGGAGCAAGCTCTGTCACATTATGCGCATCTACCCCCCCAACCCCTGCCCGCCACCGTGTGTTATAGAGAGGGTTGGAGAGATCCCTAAGACCCCCTGCAGTTCTACATTCTGGGTTTAGGAACCTTGAATGTGGATTTGGGGCCTTTTCAGCACAGCAGGCTTGCCAAGGGAGCCCCCTCCCCCAGCAGGGCCAGAGGCTCACTTGGGAGAAAGCCACGTGGGACCAGAGTGTGGAGAGGTGCATGGCCAGGTAGTACAGGCTCAGGCCATTGCAGGTGCAGCCCAGGTTGCAGAGGTCCTGGTAGCAAGACTTGGTAACGAGTGTAGGACTTCCTGGAGAAGGGGCCAATGTCGTGGCCTAGGCCATAGCTCTATTCATTGAGATGCATGTCACCCATGATGTCCAATGTTATCTGCCCAAACCACTGGGCATTCAACGTGGCCATGGCCACACACACACACAAGATGACGAAAGCATGACAGGAGAGAAAAGGTTAGGGCACGACCCTCCTTCTGTGGTCTCCCACCATGACAGGCACCTTGGGTGAGTTTTGTAACCTCTGAGCCCCAGAATCTTTTGCCAAATGACGTTAATAATAGTAGCTGCACTCAGTATTACTGACAGTGAAATGCTCCTGTCTGTCCTCCATCAGGAGGCAGTGGGAGCAGCAACTCAAGACACTGCATGTGGAAAGGCTTTGCTGCAGGCTGCAGGGCGTAGGAATTACGGGTATTGGGAGTACAGGCACCAGATGCAGGCCTGGTTCTCAAGGAGCTCACAGTCTGGTGGGGGAAAGGGGTAGGAAGTCCTGCGAGTGGACAAAGATGTCAGGAGCCACACCTGGGGAGGGCAGAGGGTCCTGTTTACGACCCCTGGAATGAAGGACACCTCCAGTCCATCGGATACCAAGGGTACTGTAACTCTTGGGCAGAACTGCCTCCCCACCCACTGCTGTAGAGGTTGTTGGATATTTCCGGCCACACCAGGCTGGGGAGACCTACTTGCTTCTGTCATTTAGTCACAAGCCTCACTGAGGCTGGCTCTGGGTCAGCTCCCACCCTGGGCCCTGCCCTTGAGGAGCTCCCAGGCCATCAGGGAGAGTGATATGGAAACCAATATGAGACGAGGGTGCACAAAGGGGGCCCAAGCCCCCTTTAGCTGAGCAGAGGTAGGAGTGACTGATCCTGATGGAGTGTGGGGGAGCTTAGAAAAGGCTTCCCAGAGGTGACCTAAACTGGAGTTCAGGGATGAAGAGGCCCAAGCTGAGCATTCCTGGCAGAGGGCTCAGCATAGGCAAGGACATGGAAGCCTTTCCTTGACCCTCTGCCCTCCCCAGGTGTGGCTCCCGATATCTTTGTCCACTCGCAGGACTTCCTACCCCTTTCCCCCACCAGACTGTGAGCTCCTTGAGGACCAGGCCTGCATCTGGTGCCTGTATTCCCAATACCCCTCAGAGCCGAGCACAGAGGTGCTCCAAGAATGTGGTGGTGCCTCACTGGCATGTCTGAGGACTAGTGAGTGTGAGAATACTGGAGCAAAGAAGAGATGGGCCAGTGGCAGGAGGTGTAGCCTTCCTTGATTGTGGGCCCAGGTGTTTGTTCATACACCCTGGGCAGCCATGGGTGCATTTGGCTCAGGGAGTGGTATGCCCAGAGGGGTCTTCCAAAGCTCTGGCAGCCAGAGTACAGGCAGGGCCAGGAGCATGAAGGGCCTGCATACCTGGGTGGCCTCCTCATTGAGCTCCCTTGGCTGGCACATGACAAAACACCAGGTTGTAGAAGGCGCAGGCAGAGCCGATGTGGAAGCAGAAGGGGAAGATCCTGCTCTGGATGGAGCCCAGAATTCGCCAAGGTAAGCTGCTTTCCCACAAAGGCCCTGAGACATGGTGCGTGCAGTATCAGTGGCTAGAAGTGACTGGTGGGCCCAGGGCCCCTCTTTACCCTCCCTGCAGGGCCCATCTACATCCAGGGTCTGTGGATGTTGATACTCCAAGGCAGTTGGAACAAAATAGTTAAGAGCATGAACTCTCAAACTCAAAGGCCACGGTTCAAAGTCCAGTTCTGCCACTTAATAGCTGTGTGACTCTGGGCAAGTTTCATAACCACCTTGTGCCTCAGTTTCCTTATATATAAGGAAATTTAATAATATATTCTCAGAGGATTGTTTTCAGGATTAAATGGCTGGCACCTGGCACACAGTAGGTGCTTAGTAAGCATTGGTTGTTATGGGTATCAGGCACTCTATTGCAGGGGTCCCCAACCCCTGGGCCGTGGACTGGTACCAGTTCATGTCCTGTGAGGAACCAGGCCACACAGCAGTTGAGTGGTGGGCAGAAAAGCATTGCCGCCCGAGCTCCACCTCCTATCAGGTCAGTGGCATCATTAAATTCTCATAGGAGCACGAACCCTGTTGTGAACTGCACACACAAGGGATCTAGGTTGCACGCTCCTTATGAGAATCCAATGCCTGATGATCTGAGGTGAAACAGTTTCATCCCAAAACCATCTTCCTCCCCAATCCTGTGGAAAAATGGTCTTCCACCAAATTCATCCCTGGTGCCAAAAAGGTTGAGGACCGCTGCTCTATAGGACAACTCTTTGCCTAGGATGCTTCTCCCCTGACTTGACCCCAGATGAGGAACTGCCATGGCTCTAAGGCCCCATGAAGGGTGGGCCTCTCCACAAGTGGACTCAGCCCTCAGGAGTCCTCCAGAAATCCTGGATTCCAGAGGCATAGCCAGACTGAAAAGGGTCCTGCCTCTTTATTTTTATTAAAAAAAATGAAAAAAAAATTTTTTTTTGTAGTGATGGGGTCTTGCTCTGTTGCCCAGGCTGGTCTCAAACTCCTAGCATCAAGTGATCCTCCCACCTCAGCCTCCGAAGGCATTGGGGTTACAGGTGTGAGCCACTGACCTGTTTTAGAGTGTCCTGGATAGAAGGCAGGAGCCCTAGGACCTGCTGACAGGGCCAGCGCCCAGGGACTGCCTAATCCTAGCAAGTCCCTGCCCTCCCTGGGCCTTGGTTTTTCTATCTAAAAAATGGGAACAACATATTAGATCCTGTAAGGCTTATTATTCCTTTTAAACAGCATGTAGCATAAGTCCTCACCAGAAATGTAGTGTTCTAGCCCACAGACAGCATGGGTTGTGGTTTTTTTTCCTTTCTTTCTATTCCTGTGTATGAGAGACAGCATGGTTCTTGATATCCAACAGATACTGGTTTGAACTCTGGCTCTGCTACATAAAGGCTGTGTGCATGTCACTTAATCACCCTGAGCCTCAATTTGATCATCTGTAAATCTGGGCAAAAATACTGCCGAATATGGGGGGTTAGGGAGTGCTGCAATGCCTCCAGGCGGTGCAATATATTCAGTACCTTTGCTTAATGCCTGGCATGCGATAAGTAGTGTTCAACAACCCTAGGAACCCAGCCAAAGTCATGGGCTGGACAAGTCCCTTCCCTAAGACATGCCTGAAAGAAATAATATCACCCAGATCTGCATGCCCCAGAAGGTGGCAAGGAAAACCAGATGCAGCGTCTTGATGAGGTCTGCGGGCTCCCTGTCCAAGGACATGGCACCTGGCACGAGCAATCTCGCCATAGGTACTCCTGCTGCTTTAAAGGCCCAGAATGAGCCCTAGAGCTGAATCCTCAGCCAATGGGGTGAGGGGTTACCTCTGCCACCTAACAGCAGTCCACCCACATACCCTGGCTCTGCCCAAACCTTGGCCTCTCCAGGCTTTCTCCCCAACTGCCCACATCAACCTGATTACAGTTCCCCTAACACACCAGATGCTTCATAGGTCCATGCCTTTGCTCCAGTTCCCTCTACTTGGAATGTCCTTCCCCTGCCTGGTCTACCTGCCAAAAACCTACCTATTTTCAGAGAAGTCCAAAGGGTACCTTCACTAGGACGTTTCCCCTGCCTGCTGGTAGAGCTGGCCCTCCCTGATGGACATGCACACACTCCCATCGTCACCCTCCATCTGTCCTGCCCCTGTAATACTGCATGGCACCCAGATGTCCAGGTGTCTGCCTCCCCTTACAGCAGGTGAGTGCTTAGTGGGCAGGGGCCACATAGGGATTCATCTGAGTGCCCAGCGCCTGACACATGGTAGAAGCTCGGTGTGTGTGAGTGTGCTGAGTGGATGGATAGATGAGCCAACGAAGGAACTAATGAATGAGTAAAATAAGCCAGTGCCCTGTTCCCAGGCCCCCACTTGCACACACAAGCATCAGCAACAGCATTCCCAGGCCCAAGCCCAACGTGACCACCTTACATCTCCACCAGGGAGACTCTTGGCCTCCCAGCCCATGGGCTCTGCCTTCTTTGGCCTCTGCTATCCATCTATTCTGGTTGCCAGGACTTTGGACCCAGCACAGACTGGGGAGCCCCGGGGGAGGAGTGGGGGGAGTTGAGGTGGTGCAGCTGCACCTGGCATTCTGGCTCCTGCCCACAGAAAGCGCAGGGCTTCCCTCCGCCCTGAGCCCGCAGAGGGAAGGTCTAGAACTGGGCCGGGCGGTAGCCCCAGCTGTGGCTGGCTTGAGCGCAGTGCAGAGCCTAGGCCCTGCTGCAGCGGCGTGTTTCCAGGAGCCAGGGAGAGCCAGGTGAAGGGCCCTGGGGGCTTCCCTTTCTCCGGGGGCTGGCAGAACAAGCAGCAAGGCCAATGCTCCCTGCAGGAGATGTGGGCCTCCCCCGCCACCGTGCCTGGGACTCTGGCAGAGCCAACCTCCCCTGCCTCATTGATGAGGACCAGGCCAAGGCACCTGCACTCACATCCACACACCTGACCACAGGGCAGGGCCTCTTGCACCCCCCATCCCTGGAGCAGAGTGCCGGCCTTCCTTCTCAGGGCCAGGGGTCGGTGATGGAGGTGGGACCACCTGACTTCTGTCTGGTTACCTCTATGGATTTGGGGTGGCAGCTGAAGAAGTGGGTATGGGAAAAAAGCCCCCTGAAATACACTGCAGGCAGGCAAGGAAAGGCGCTGTTGACATTGAATTCTGGTACCGCGCTAACCACTGTACCTGGATTCTCTTATTTAATCCCAACGGCCACTCTCTCAGGTCTGTTATCCAATTTTATAAATAAGGACGTGGAGGCACACAGTCACCCCACTAATGAGTGCCAAGCCAGGAACTGAACCCAAGCACCTCACTCCAGAGCCCGCCTTCCTCCTCTTTTGTGCTCCCTATTCCGTTTGCTTTACGAACATTTATGTGGCACCTGCCACGAGCAGAGCATCGAGGCTGAAGTGCATCAGGCAGCCTCTGCCTTCAAGGTTATGCTGTTAAATGGATGCAATAAATCTAACGGTCTGGGAACTGCTCCAATGAAGAGAAATACAGCCACAACAAGCAAGTCTGTCATCAGCCCTGCTCTGAGCCCCCAGTGACTCTCCCTTCCCTCATCAGCGCTCTTGGTGTGGCATTCAAGGCCGTTCAGGATCTGGGCCTTCACCACCTCTACAGCTCCCACTCTCTGACCTCCTTAGCCCGGCCATCCTGAATGGTTCAGCTATGGGGCAGAGGGTGCAGTGGCTGAGTACTGATTGGCTGTGGAGCCAGGCGCCTGCATCCCCATTCCAGCCTCACAGCTTACTAGCTGGAGGAGGCCTTGGGCACTTTGCTTAGGCTCTCTGTGCCTCAGTTTCCTCATCTGCAACATGAGCAGGATAACAGCACCTACCTCACGCAGGTGCTATGTGGATTAAATGCATTAATCTGCATGAAGCATGTGGAACACAGCTTGCCTCAAAGTACGTGTTCAATCTATGACATTGTTCTTTTCTATTCCCTAACCTTGTCATGCTCTCTGGGCTTTGGGCCTTTGTTCATCCTATTCTCTCTGCCGGGACCATTCTTCCTTCCACTTGTTCCCCTTCTTCCACACCCAACTGTTCCTCCCTTCACTATTTAACACGTAGCCTTCAATCAGGCCCAACTGCCTCCTTCAGGAAGCCCTCCCTGTCTCCTTATCCCACATGTCCCCATGGCACCTGCCTGCACCACAGTGCATTAATTGTTTACTCGATGGTTCCCACTCTGTAAACTGAGTCAGGGACCCTGAGCTGTGCACTTTCTAATGCCAGGGCCTACTACTGCACCTGCTCAGCACATAGTAGATGCACAACAAATTATTACTCGCTGATGATATAGAGCAAGGAGTGATTAATTCTGAACAGATCAGGGATGGAAGCCACCATATACGATGGACTTGGGTCATGAAGTTGAAGAAGGAATTGGGGGATGGGAGGGCCTTCTGGCATATTCCAGGGGTAGTACCTGTGCTGGCCTGGCTCAGTAATGGCAGCTGCCACCTCTTGAGCACATAGGATATGCCAGGCAACGTTCTTGGTGCTTTATTTGGATTGGTTCACTTAATCCTCTCAACACCTCTAGAAGGCAGGTAGCTTTATAGCCCTATTTTACTGACAGGAAAAGTTTTGCGAAGAGGTTAAGTAACTTGCCCAAAGTCAGCTAGCTAATGAAAAGTAGAGCCAGAACTTGAATTCAGGACTCTGCTAAGCCCCTCAGGAGATATCGATATTAATGAGACCAGCCCTCTGCCTTCAAGGAGTTGCAATAGACCCAGCTGCCCTTGCCTTGCTCAGTCCAAGCTTATGGTAAAGTCTTAGCACTCACTGTGTCATGCAGCGTCCCCATCCTCTCTGCCTGGGTAGAATAATTCAGTCTGTGGAAACCCCTGCCAGAGCCCACTGTTGAATCCCCATAGCACCCAATACCTTGCCAATGGGGCTCCCATCACCCTATGAGCTTTTCTTGGCAAGCCTTGGCAGGAAGTGCTGCCCTGGAAAACGGGCAGCCTGAGTTAACATAAACTGGTGCCACCTTTCCACTCTCCTGGCCCTACGTAGTTTTGATTAGCTAAGGGCACTTAAGCTTTAACCATAGGGGCTCATTAGCAGCCTTGGGCACTGCTGGCTTGACAGGAATCCCTGCACCAGGATGGTGCTTAAAGTTGCCACCCCGTTCTGCTGGCCATAGTGCACCACCCACTTACCTTCTGTGCCAAGTATCACTTAATATACAGGCAGCTCCACTTGGCCAAGCCTCTGCTGTGGACCAGACACTGTTATCCCCATTTTGCAGATAAGAAAGCTAAAGTGGAGGGACTATGAGGCAGTGCCTTGCACAAATGTCACGGAGATAGTGAGTGGCCCAGACAGTCTGACTCCAGAGTCTGTAGCTGGGGTCACTATAAGCCTTTTATTCCGCCGGGCGCGGTGGCTCACGCTTGTAATCCCAGCACTTTGGGAGGCCGAGGTGGGTGGATCACGAGGTCAGGAGATCGAGACCATGGTGAAACCCCGTCTCTACTAAAAATACAAAAAATGAGCCGGGCGTGGTGGCGGGCGCCTATAGTCCCAGCTACTCGGAGAGGCTGAGGCAGGAGAATGGGGTGAACCCGGGAGGCGGAGCTTGCAGTGAGGCAAGATCGCACCACTGCACTCCAGCCTGGGCAACAGAGCGAGACTCCGTTTAAAAAAAAAAAAAAAGAAAAAAGCCTTTTATTCCAATTTTATTTTTGAGACAGGGTCTCTCTCTGTTGCCCAGGTTGGAATACAGTGGCAGGATCTTGGCTCACTGCCACCTCTGCCTCCTGGGCTCAAGCCATCCTCCCACCTCAGCCTCCCAAATAGCTGGCACTACAGATGCCTGCCACCACGCCCAGCTAATTTTTGTATTTTTCGTAGACACGGGGTTTTGTCATGTGGCCCAGGCTGGTCTCAAACTCTAGGATTACAGGCGTGCGCCCAGCCTCATTATTTTAAATTAAGCAAAATACCTTGACTTTTTTCAGATGTTACTTAAGTTTGCAATAACATCATAAAAATATTTTCCCATTTTCCACGTTATAAGGAAACTTAAAAATCCTTTTCCTAACTCTAAAACAAGCCTCACATGCCCTTGGATGCGTAACCCATTCTAAAAAGCACTCATGCATCTTAGTGTGGAAACGGATCATGGGAACTCTGGAGACCTGGCACTCAAGTAGTTAAGGAAATGACAATTTCAACAGATTTCTGCAAAGCTCCTGTACGGATAGCCCAGCAGGTGTTTCTTCCATTAAAACACAGAATATTAATGGAGGCCTTGATTTACATTCTAAGCCTGATTTACACAATGGTTTTGTTATGCACCAGCCTTTGTTCCCAAGTATTAATTCTGCTAAATATTTCCCAGGCAGTCGCTGCTAGATCTCCCCAAGGAATGAGCAATGATAATACAGCCTGTACCTATTTCGCCAGCATCCCATTTCATCAATTTATGGCAAGAGGTAAAATTGGCAAGTTCAGAAATGATACAGTAAGGTACAGTTTGAGTATTTGTCTTTTTCTCTAAGGAGATACAGCTATTCTGCAGGTGCCTCCTAATTCTTGCCCGTGGCATTTCCCAGGAAAGTTGTCAAGCATCTTATCAAGAAAACAAGATCCAGGTCTTGAGATAACAAACTTCACAGCAGAACCTGAGCTCCCAGTGGGGGGATTTCCTAAGTCGTCTGGCGTAAGGGAAGTGTCTCTGAGTGCAGACTAAGGGGTAATTAAGCATTTCATATAAGTGAGCTTGGTCAACCCCCAAACCACCTACAAGGTGGATACCATCAGCACGAGCGTCTCACCAGTGGAGAATCTGAAACGCACATAGGGCAAGTAATTTGTCTGAGGTCACATCCCCAGTAAGTGAATATAGGATTACGTCTCTTCAAGGCTCTGATCTTTTCGCCAAATCACACTGCCCCCGGCTACTAGAAGAAACACTAGCTTCCTGATCAGGACACTTAGGTTTCATTCAGCCTGACCTTGGGCAAATTGGTGTCCTCCCTGTATTTCTCTCCCTATTGTAAAATAAAGAGAATGGGCACCTACCTGTTTCACGAACTTACACAGCTTTGGCAGCTCAAAGGTTGATCCAGCCCGTCTTCTCTTCACTCAGCAGGACCAACCAGAGAGGAGTAGCGCCTGTCCCGTCCTTGGGTGTCTTGCGAGTCAGATGACATGTGGCGGGTTCATTCCTGTTCCAGGCTCACTTCCCAGCTGAGAGCCAAGGCCGGCTTCAAGTTTAGCTAAACTCTAAAGCTCCAGGATTCTATATCATCCTCAAGTCAGTCTAGGCCTTGCACATTAATCAAAAGTAAAATTAACTGGCTCTCTATTCCTGGAATCTGGTTTTTAAAAGTGCTTACATTAGGCTAACCTCTCATAAACAAGCAAGCTTATGGGGCATAAATTTAAAGTTAAAAAATTATTTGGCCAAAAAATAAAAATAAAAATTTTTTAGCCGAAGTGGCACACTACTTGGGAGGCTGAACTGGGAGGATTGCTTAAGCCCAGGAGTTAAGTCCAGCCTGAACAACATAGCAAGAACTCCGCCTCTCTTCTTTATTGAGACAGAGTCTGGCTCTGTCACCCAGGCTGGAGTGTAGTGGTGCCATCTCAGCTCACTGCAACCTCCACCTCCTGGGCTCAAGCAATCCTCCCACCTCAGCCTCCCAAGTAGCTGGGACTACAGGTGTGTGCCACCATGCCCGGGTTATGTTGTCCAGGCTGGTCTTCAACTCTTGGGCTCAAGTGATCTGCCGGCCTCAGCCTCCCAAAGTGCTGGGCTGCTCCCAGGTAAAAACCCTGCCTCTTAAAAAATATATATATATTTAAAGCACCCATTTGCATGAATCCTAATTTCTCACATACTTTAGGCTAACTTGGTTAGAGAGATATACATAATTTAGTTTTATTTATTGAAATCACTTTTGCAGAGGCTAAGCAGTGTAGTGAGAAGGACAGTTTTTGGCCAGTGCCTGCAATCTAGCTATGATCATAATAGCTGTGCATCCTTGGGTAAGTTGCTGAAATAGATCCTCATGCTTCCTCATCTGTAAAATGAGGTAACAGCATCTGCCTTGCACAATTGTGAAATCTGAAAATGTATATAGAAGTGCCTAACAGTGGCCAGGCGCAGTGGCTCACACCTGTAATCCCAGCACTTTGGGAGGCCGAGGCAGGAGGATCACTTGAAGCCAGGAGTTGGAGACCAGCCTGGGCAACAAAGTGAGCGAGAGCCTGTCTCTTAAAAAAAAAAAAAAGAAAAAAATTAGCTGCCGTGGATGGTGCACACCTGTAGCCCCAAGCCACTCAGGAGGCTGAGGCAGGATCGCTTGAGCCCAGGAGTTTGAAATCTGTTGCCTGAGCAACATAGTGAGGCCCCATCTCTAAAAAATAAAAGTAAATAAAAAATGTTAAAAGTGCCTCACACCACAGTGGCATACGGCAGATCCTCAACAAATAAACGGCCAGCCCATTAAAAGCAGAGTGCGCACATCAGTCTGATAATGAACAACTGAAATTACTAAAAGAAATTCCCAGCTACAAAGTGGACCCAGAGGAGGCAGCTCTTGCACCAGGAGCTCTCAATTGACTTTGACTGCACATTACAATCAGCTGGGAAGCTTTAAACTTCCCAATGCCCAGGCCACACCCTACACGTAACCAGACCCTCTGGACCCAGGTGATTCCAATGTGCAAGGGTAAGATCCTCTGCCTTGTAATCTAGCCTTAGTAGGTTTGCTTTCAGAATGCACGTCTCCTAGCCTGAAAATCTGAAGTATTCCAAAGGAATCCTGGGCCCAGAGCTCCAATGGCAGGGCTGGGAGCTGGTAGGGCTTGGCTACACAATCATTAGAAAACCCGATGCTGGCTGGGCATGGTGGCTCACGCCTGTAATCCCACCACTTTGGGAGGCCGAGGCAGGCAGATCACCTGAGGTTGGGAGTTTGAGATTAACCTGACCAACGTGGAGAAACCGTCTCTACTAAAAATACAAAATAAGCCAGGTGTGGTGGCGCATGCCTGTAATCCCAGCTACTCGGGAGGCTGAGGCAGGAGTATCGCTTGAACCTGGGAGGCGGAGGTTGTGGTGTGCTGAGAATGCGCCATTGCACTCCAGCCTGGGCAACAAGAGCAAAACTCCGTCTCAAAAAACAAAAACAAAAACAGGAAACCTGATGCTATGTGGAGGCAGGCAGGGTTGCTCTCCCAGTAACAAGCTGCCTGGAGGCTGTTTAGCAGGTGGAACCACTGGCCAAAATAAGAACTGCAGTGCACTGGGAATTAGCTCAGGGGCCTGGCCTCAGGGAGCTCACCATCAACAAGAGGCAGGACCACTGTACAATGAGCTGTGTATGCACAAAACAAGAAGGGATGTGATCTGTGCTGTGGGAGGCAGAAGGAAAACCACTATTCAGAGCTGCCAGGCAGCTTTTTAGGAGGTGCTGGCTTTGAGCTTGGTCTTGATACGATTCTTGTCAGATATGGACATGCAGAGACCCTAGAGGGCCAAGGATGGAAAACTTGGTTATGTTCCTTATCTAGGATGCAGGAGCAATGAAAGTAGCTGGCATTGCTAGGGTAGTTCAAGCTTGCTCCAACTTTCCACAGAATTCAGGCAGAAAGTAGCTTTTTCTTTTTTTTTTTTAAACCAGCTTCTACATTAAGGACACAAGAGACCAGCTCTTAATATTCACCCCATCTTGGCTCTAGGATCCAACTCTGCACCTAGGATAAGGTCACTGTGGCAGTTGAAGCCTGCTGCCCCGATACTTGAGGGAAGAAATGGTTTAAACTATACTTTCCTAACCACCCGATTTTTTATGTTGGGGGTGGGGTGTGTGGGAACAGTCAAAAAGGAAAGAAAAGGAGTAGGAAGCTGTTGCACTGTTAAAATGGCAGATGTTATCAGTTTCAAATTAATGTGCAAGGGCCCATTCCAATAGTTTGACTTTATTAAATCAATAGTACGTGATCTCAGTGGTTAAGCCGTCTTAATAGGGCCAGGTCTCTTGAGATAGTTTTTGGGCCATCAGTTAATTACATCGACTTTCCAGGAAACAGACGATGGAGAATGGGAGGAATCAGACTGCCTGTCACAAACCTCTCATGGAACCCCCTAGTGACACCTATAAGGACGTTACAGATCTAGTTCCAGACTTTACAGATCTAGTTCCATTTTCTCAAGTTACAGATGGGGAAACTGAGGCCCCAGCAGGGGGAGGGTATGTATCTAAGTCACTAGTGAGTTGGTGGCAGTCAGGTCTCTTGATTCTTTTCCCCATACTCTCAGCCCAACTTCTCAGTGGACAGGGGCTGGCAGGCCTGCTCTCTGGACAGAATGTAGCAAAAGGCCCGTGGTCAAACTGATATGGGGTGGGGAAGGTTGGCGGGCTCTCAGCCATCAGCCATTCCCATCTTACACGTGAAAAACTCAGCTGAGAGAAGGGAAGTGACTTACCCCTCAGAGTAACACCCAAGACTGGAGCTTGGATCTTCTGCCTCTCAGCCTCCTAGAAGCTTCCACAACGGAATACAAAAGGAAAGGTCTATGGCAGCATGGCCAGTCTGCAGAAAGGGATCAAGTTAATGACTTCAAATACTCTGAACAAATGACTAGATAAAAACTGTTTTCCCTAACGTGATCTCACCCTCCACGAGCTGTGCTGTTTCTGGAGACAGCAGTCCAGGAAAGGGGTGTAGGAAAATGCAGTGTTAGATGAACAACAAGGCTGCAAATGGGGGCAGGGGTGGGCTGGGGACATTTAGACAGTCTGCACTCGGGTCAGTAAATCCATGACTCCATCTTTGGTGAGGAAGACCACCTCACCAGTGTTCTGACACCAAACCTCAAAATATGCAGGGTCCTCCAGGGCCCTCTTGCCAGCGATTATCACAAAGGGGTAGCCAAACTTGTTGGCATCTTTCAGTCTGTTTCCGATGGTCAGATGGGTCCTGTCGTCCAGGAGCACCTCTCCGTGAAGCTGAGGCACTGCCTCTGTGATGTGGTCGTACAGCTGCCCTATGAGCTCGGAGGCCGCCTCCTCCTTACTGCCCTTCTTAGGGGGGATGAGGCAGGCTTGGTAAGGGGCCAGTAGGCTGGGCCAGCGGACACAGTCTTCTGTAGAGAGGACTTCAATGGCAGCAGCCAAGATCCGTGTCACACCCAAGCCGTAGCACCCCATTTCAGCCAGGGTTGGTTTGCCATAGACATTGGTAAACTGGGCATTGAAAATAGATGAGTACTTGGTACCCAGGTAAAATGTGTGCCCCACCTCAATGCCTTTGGTTTTAGTCAGTGGGCCCTGGCAAGCAGGGCAGTTCATTTGTGAAAAGTCTAGTGTCTCCATGTTGGCTGAGAAGCTGCAGCGGGGACAGATGGCAAGCCGGTCCTCTCCAATATCCACTGGGAGCTGGAACTCATGAGACACTGTGCCCCCGATGGTGCCCACATCGGCCTGGACCTTGACAAATGGCAGCCCTAGCCTGTTGAACAGGCTGCAATAGGCATCACACACCAGGCTGTAGGTCTGCTGGGCAGCCTCTGGGGAGGAGTCAAAGGTGTACATATCCTTCATGTAAAACTCTCGGCCACGGAGAAGACCAAAGCGGGGCCTGGGCTCATCCCGAAACTTCCTTGTCACTTGGTACAGCAGGAAGGGAAGCTGCTTGTAGGACAGTTTCTTCTGGGAGGCAATTAAGGCTGTAATGGCTTCCTCGTGAGTTGGTCCTAAGCAGTATTCCTTGCCATGCCTGTCTCTAAGTCTTAGCAGCTCCTTGCCCATCAAGTCCCACCGGTTGGTGGCTTGCCAGAGCTCTGCTGGGCTGAGGCTGGGCATGTTGACTTTCTGGCCCCCGATGGCCTGCATCTCCTGGTCTATCACTCGCACGAGCTTCTCCATGGCACGGACGGTGTATGGCAGGAGGTGGTAACAGCCGGGGCTTGCTGGGTAGATCAGGCCCACCTGCAGCATCAGCCGCTGGCTCTTACAGGTCAGGTCATCAAATTTGTCCTGCAGGGAGAGCACCCGGTCTTCCCGAAGGTTCTGTGGCTGGAACACACGAGACAGCAGCAGGCGCCGCCCTCTTCTTGGGGCACAGTGGTGAAACCTGCAAGGAACATACCCAGAGAGCTGGTGGCTGCAGGTGGCCAGGGCGGGCAATGCTCTGCATCTTGTCAGCAGCCCTTCCATGACACCCTGGCACCGGGAAGCACAGGCACCTGAGGAAAAATGAGTTGTGTGAGAATGAGCATCATCCGTGTTCCAACACCATGAAGCAGCCAACCCAGCCTGCTCTCAACAAACCTCGAAGGCGGCCACTGATTTTGCAGATACAAATCCTTCCATTTCTAATATCCTAGCAGATCAAAGCACTATTTCTCTAACCTCTTACTTCCGTTTTCGAAAAATCAATATTTTCCTGATTATAAAAACATTAACAACATCCTGTGGAGAGACAGCATCGTGTAGTGACTGCACAGGCTCAGAATCAGGCAGCCTGGATTCCAGTCAGGCCTCCCACTGGCTGCACCCTGTGTAGCTGGGGACATGTGTCTTAACCCCTCTGTGCTGTTTCTTCATCTGTAAAATGGTAATAACAACAGAACCTACCTTCTAGGCTTATTGTGGACACTTCTAAGAGTTATAAAAGTTCTTGGAACAGTATCTGGTGTGTACTATGAGCTCAACTAATGTCTGCTATTATTATTACAGAAAACTAGGGGGGAAATCTGAAAACAAAAAAGAAAAGAAGGCTGGGCACGGTGGCTTATGCCTGTAATTCCAGCACTTTGGGAGGCCAAGACGGGCGGATCACCTGAGGTCAGGAGTTTGAGACTAGCCTGACCAACATGGCGAAACCATCTCTACTAAAAATACAAAAATTAGCTGGGCATGGTGGCACACGCCTGTAATCCCAGCTACTTGAGAGGCTGAGGCAGGAGAATCACTTGAACCTGGGAGGTGGAGGTTGCAGTGAGCTAAGACTATGCCACTGCATTCCAGCCTAGGCAACACGGTAAGACTCTTTCTCAAAGGAAAAAAAAAAAGAAAAGAAAATCAACTGTAATCCCTCAGCCTCGAGTCAACTGCAGCTGACGTTTTGTTGCCATCTGTCTCCTTTGCACATCCCTCTCTTGTCCCTCTACCTGCCCCCAACATTTAAATGTCATGGGCCTCTTCCCTCTTCCCAGCACACACTCCCTGGACAGCCTGCATGCTGAGGGCTGACTCAAAATCTCCACCTGCCTCCTGGAGAATACATCAGGCAGGTACTTCAAACTCCGCATCCCAGAATGAACTCAGCACTCTCCCCTCAAACCCACTCCCCCTCCAGCACTGCCTGTCATTGTGAATGGCACCAAAAGTTGCACTTTGCCCAAACCAGAATGTGGGGTTCGCCTGCTCTGCCCCTCTCTGTGTCCCACATTCACAGCCCTCTTGGCCCTGTCATTCCTACCTCTTCACTTGCTGTTCAATCTGTCCCTCTTCTCTCCACAGCCTCCGCACAGGTCCAGGCCACCCTCATCTCTCACCTGGACGGTTGCAACAGCCTCCCCACTGGTCTCCTGACTTCCATTCCTGCCCTCCTTCAATCCCTTCTCTATAGTGCAGGCACAGGGGAGACTTCCCAAGCACAGATGCTAACAGCCTTTCTTGGTTAAAACAGCCTCCTGCTACCCTTAGAATAAGGTCTAAGCTTCTGACTTTCAGAGTGTGCACAGCCCCACATGAGCTGACCCACTTGGGCCTCATCTCACCACTGCCCCCTCTCTGATCCGGCTTCGCCATGCCCACTCTTTTTTTTTTCTTTGAGACGGATTCTCGCTCTGTCACCCAGGCTGGAGCGCAGTGGCATGATCTTGGCTCACTGCAAGTTCTGCCTCCCGGGTTCACGCCATTCTCCTGCCTCAGCCTCTCGAGTAGCTGGGACTACAGGCACCCGCCACCACGCCCGGCTAATTTTTTTTTGTATCTTTAGTAGAGACGGGGTTTCATCATGTTAGCCAGGATGGTCTCGACCTCCTGACCTCGTGATCCGCCTGCCTCGGCCTCCCAAAGTGCTAGGATTACAGGTGTGAGCCACTGCGCCCGGCCCCATGCCCATTCTTAAACACACTGTCCATTTTGCACAGAACACCCTCTCCCCTTTTCCTGCCAACATCTAGCCATCCTCCAGGCCTCAGGATTACCATCCTCTCCCCAAGAAGCCTTTCTTGTCCCACTCCCCATACCCCCAAAGGGCTGGCTTTTCCCGCACAGTCCACTTGTCTCCTAGGGTTCCTGCCCATTTGGCTGCCTGTCTTCTCCCAGACACTTGGCTCAGTGCAAGCAAGGACCTGTCTAGCTTGCTCACCCCTGTATCTTCAGCACATGACGTGGGCTTACTAGACATTGTCCGATAGGCAAGTATGTTTCTCTGATTTTACAAAATAATCACACATTTCTAATGGCAGTACGACATTCCATTGATTGACTACATCAAAAATCAGTAGTTGTTTTTCTCTGTTATACATAATCTACAATGAAGAGAAGGCTTTTTTTTGTTATATATTTGGGAGAGGCGTTGAAGAATGGAATTACTGAATCAAAGGCTATAAATTCTTTTGAGATTTTTTATTTGTATTGCCAAATTTAGTGAGTACCTCTACTTTTCAGCACAGTCCATGCAACAAAGCTCCCGGCAGTATGCTGGGAATGGGTTACTGATTCCCCTCAGCTCTAGGGAGCTGGGATCTCCCAGCTGGTTACCTCTAGCAGCCTCAGGTCCTCCAGCTGGTCCTCTCCAACCTCAAGCAGCCTCATCCATTTCCCCTGTGCACTGTACAAATGTTTAAAGGTGGTGAGGCACTGCCACAGAGCCCTAGTGTGGTGTTGTAGGAACGTACAGGCCACGGAGGCAAGGCACATGTGGATTCACCCCTGGCTCTATCACTTCCTTGTGATCCAGCCTTACTTAGGCGAGTGGCTCCAGCCAGAAACTCATCCTTGATGCCTCTTAAAGCAAATGAGTCTGTCTCAAGGTTTCCCTTAAGTCCACCCCCTCCTTTCTGGCCCTTACTGCCTCAACATTAGGTTAGCCCCTCAATACCACTTGCTACATTACAGTTGCCCAGTGGTTCTGAAATCTAATTGAGCATCAGAATCACTGGAGGGCTTGTTTTTTTTTTTTTTTTTCTTTTTTTTTTTTTTGAGACAGAGCTCACTCTATCACCCAGGCTGGAGTGCAGTGGTGCAATCTCAGATCACCGCAACCTCTGTACCCCCAGGCTCAAGCGATTCTCTTGCCTCAGCCTCCTGAGTAGCTGGGATTACAGGTATGCGCCACCATGCCCAGCTATTTTTCGTATTTTTAGTAGAAACAGAGTTTCACCATGTTGGCCAGGCTGGTCTCAAACTCCTTAACCTCAAGTGATCGGCCCACCATGGCCTCCCAAAGTGCTGGGATTACAGGTGTGAGCCATCACACCTGTAATGAACTCAACCCCGGTTGGGTTGAGTTTAAAAAAAGAACTTTAAAGAAAGAACTCAACCCCGGTTGGGCTTGTTAAAACAGTGATTGCAGAGGCCCATCTCCAGCGCTTCTGATTTAGTAAGTTTGGGGTGTGAGCAGAGAACCTGTATTTCTAACAAGTTCCCAGGTGACACTGATGCTGCTGGTCCAGGGACCCCACTGGGAGAACCACTTTAGGGGTCTAGCTGTGTACCACCAATAACTAATGTCTCAAACTCCATGAGGATGACAGTTATGTCTATTTTATTCCAAGTTTTATCTGCAGCATTCAGCACAGTGCCTGGACACAGTGGACACTCAATACATGTTCTTTTTTTTTCTTTCTTAAAAAATAGAGATGGAGTCTTGCTATGTTGCCCAGGCTGGTCTTGAACTCCTGGCCTCATGCGATCCACCTGCCTCAGCCTCCCAAATTGCTGGGATTACAGGCGTGAGCCACTGTGCCCAGGCTCAATACATGTTCTATCAATGAATGAACTAATTCTTGAACCCTGTCAGTCCAGTCTCCGAATTCGTCTCCAGCTAAAAAGACAGCTGACCCAATCACTCCCCTGTTTACAATCCATTAACAGCTGGCTCTCATAATTTTCTCAGAATGGCACCAAAGCTCTTCATATTTTGATCCCAACACACCTCTTCCAGCTTCTTATCCTACCATTCCCCAAGCTGCTCATCATTCTTGAAACAGACTGACCTCCCCCCAACCCCCAGCAATTCCAACTCGAATTCAAGGTTCACTTACTCCAAGAAACTTTCTCCAACCCCTCTAAACAGAGAAAGTCACCTCCTCTGTGCTCCACTGCACACACCTCTTTTTGGTATACTGTACTAGAATCATCTCCAAAAATATTTTTGAGGAACTATTGTGTGCCAGGCATTGGAAGCGAATGGTGTTTCACATAAATTTTTTTTTTCTTTCTGGGGGTGTGTACGGGGGCCAGGAGGGGAGGTCAGTGTCGATGTTTAACATTCTATTCCTTGATGAAATTACAAGTTCATGAAGTTTTATACGTCTTTAAATTTCGGAGTCTAGCATAATGCCTACTATTTAGGCTATTATTATGTTGATGAAATATGTTAATTAATCAAGAGCAAAGCAAACAGGTGCAATGAATATAATTATCTGGATAATTTAAACGAGAGCTTTAAGCCCTCCTCCTCCGCGTTCAGCACGTCTGTCCTCAGACCCCTCAGCTTATACAAACAGGAGAATAGTAGAATTATCTCAATTTTTCAGTTATCTACAGGGAATATCTAGAAAGCAATATAGTAACTAACGTATGCAACACTTCAGGCTCTGGCAAACAGCCTCTGAGTCATTCAGTCGATTTTTTTGAGTACCTACTCTGTGCGGGACGTCAGCCCCTCCAGCCCAGGCCGTTTTAAAGATTCTTTGACGCACCACTGCCCCCCAATCTAATCAGAAAAGCTGTACATAAAGCGTTTACAACGGTACCTGATACATAATATTAAGTGCCACAAAGTGCTATTATTATTATGCCCGACTCAGAAAAGGGAGGCTCTGAGATATAAAGTCACTTGTGTCAAGCCACACAGCAAATAAGCGCAGGGTCAGACCTGGAAGGCAAGGTCCCCGCCTCCAAATCCTACAGCTTCCATCACGAACTGTGCTACATTAAACAGCAATGGAACCCTAGGCCTACTCCTAAGAACGGCTCGGCCTTCACTCGCTCGGTGACCCTGGTTCAATCACTTCACTCCGGACCTCCGTTTTGTCCAACAAAAAACGGGAAGGCTGGCTCTGGTAGCAGGTGGTCCCAGGGCCTTTCCAGAGCTGGCACTTCGAGAACACCGTGTGACTCTCACGACGACCGAGGGAGAGACCAGGAAGTGCTGCCCTCATTTTACAACGCAGGACACGGAGACCCGGCGACGAGGAGTATCCAAAAGTTTATGGGATTCTCAGCCCGCCCCAACTCAAGGACGGGATGCAAGTGGGAAAACGGACACCAGGGCCCTAGGTCTCCGCGCCCACACCGCGTGCTCGTTTCACTTCGCTGCCCGCGCCCGTCCCTCAGGTCCGGGAGTCACCCACGTTCACCTACCGCAATCCCAGCCCACGCCGCCAGCAAGACCACCGCCGTGCCGGGCCAGCGCGCTTGCGCGTCGAGCAAGCCCGCTCCTAAGCCCCGCCTCCTGCCCTTCTCGCCAATTGCAAAGCCGCGCTCACGGAGGCGGGGCCGAGTGCAGCAGCGCTCTGGCCCCGCCCCACGCTGGACGCGCGTGAGAGGTTTTCCGGAAGTGTAGCCAAAGAGAGAGAACCCGGCTTTCCCCAAGATCGTTGATTGGCCAGGGCAGACATGAGTAAATCACCGTTCCGGAAGTACTTTCTAGGAATTTGGGAGGTATAACTCTATGATGATGATTTGAGGATGATGTTCCCGCCCACTGCCAGGCCCCGCCCACTCACCCAATAGGAGAACCGCTGGCGACGGTGTAACCATGACGACACACGGGGCAATGCAGTTTCTAATAGATTCTATGATTTTTACGGGCTTTCCATGTAAATAGTATAAAATTGTGAAACAGTTGGAGAAAGACACCTTTATTACAGTGCCCAAGACAGTCTTTAAGACACAAATACAAACTTCCATGCACAAAATATTTTTTGAGCTGCTACCACGTAGAAGCCACTGCTGTAGACACTGGGGACAGTGAAGTGAACCAAACAGACAAAATTAACTGCATTCAGTGTAGCTTGTGTTCTAGAGAGGATGCAGTCAATAAAGCAATACAGCGAAATTTAAGCAGGGAAGGGAATGGGAGCAAAGAACTCAGTAACCAAGATAAACAGTATTTTAATACAATTGTTTTTTAAAAAAACAAAATTAATGCAAAAAATCCATGGCAAACAAAATATCAAAATTTGAAAGACAGAATCTGTCAGTCAGATGGTGCTAAGGGCTGTAAAGAAAAAATTAGGGAAGGAGAATGGAGTGGGGGAGTTAAATGTTTGCAATTTTTTTCGTTGTTTTTTTGAGACAGAGTTTTGCTCTTGTCGCCCAGGCTGGAGTCCAATGGCGTGATCTCGGCTCACTGCAACCTCCTTCTCCCGGGTTCAAGCAATTCTCCTGCCTCAACCACCCGAGTAGCTGGGATTGCAGGCGCCCACCACCACGTCCGACTACTTTTTGTATTTTTAGTAGAGATGGGGTTTCACCATGTCGGCCAGGCTAGTCTCGAACTCCTGACCTCAGGTGGTGATTCACCCACCTCAGCCTCCCAAAGTATTAGGATTATAGGTGTGAGCCACCGCGCCCGGCCAAGTGTTTGCAATTTAAAATAGGAAGATCAGGAAAAGCCTCATCAAGTAGGTGGCATTTTAGCAAAAACCGGAAGGGAGTGAGAGAGCCTTGCAGGGGAAGAATTTTCCAGACACAGGAAACAAGAAATGCAAATGTCCTGAAGTGGGAACTGCATGTTGTATAACTCTACCTAATAACAACTACAGTTATTGAATGCCTAAAACATACCAGATCCAATGCTGGACACTGGTGATTCTGATACTGGCCCCAAGAAGCTCTCAGCTCGCCAGGATCTTCCAGGAACAACTCCGTGTGATCAGTGGTGTGATAGGGGCTGAGCAAGCCCCTGTGGGAGCGTGGGGAAGGAAGACTTCACTGAGGAGGTGACCTTTGAGCTGGACCTGAAGGATGAATGGGGTCTACCCAGACAAGAATGGCAGTGGGAATGGAGTGCAATGTTCAGGCAGAGGGACCAGGACATTCAAAGGCACAGCTCAGGAAATGATGAGTCAGTGTGAAGGAAGCATAGGGTGTGGTGTGATTTACATGTTTATTTCTCCCGGCTCCTCACACAGAGCTTGGCACACAGGCCAGAGCAGTGATTCTCAACCTTGACTGCATTACAGTCACCATATGCACCCACTCCCACCCTCTGTCCCGAGATGCTGGTTGTGGATCTGGGGTGGGTCCAGACATTATTATTTTATAGTTCCCCAGGAAATTCTAATGTGCAGCCGGGGTTAGATCTGTAGGCCTAGAGGAAAGGCACTGGACAACCTGGTGGTGGAGGGGTCAGGGGGATAGATGCCATGTTATTATCCTGGTCTTACAGTTGAAGAAAACACAGCTCGGGTGGAGCACACGACTGCATTTACCCACCAGCTAGGAGGCCAGGCAGGGCTGGGGTGGACCTGAGCAATTTTGTCTCTAAGAGCCTTGCTCAGCCTTTACAGCCCAGTGCTGTGGTAGAGGCTTTCCCCAAGGTTTCACTGGACTGATATTCCTCACTCCTCCTCTTTGGGGGCAGGGGGCAAATAAACTTCAGAATTTCTTGGATCTACGTATCCAAAGTAGCCTTTAATTTCTCCCTGCTCCTGTGCTCGTTATTACATCCCTTCCGATCCTGGAAAAGCCAGGCAGCTGTCCTCAGCACCCTGAGGTGTTAATTATTTCTCAATTAGCAGTCCCCAGGCTGTACAGCATAGTGGTGTGGAGAGGCCTAATGACTTGCTGTGTTTATACACCCCCACATCTTCAGAGCACTTTACCAATGGTAACTAATTAATGCTCACAACCCCTTTGGGAGGCAGGCCAAGAATGCTGCATTTTACTGTGAGATTGCAGGAGGCTCTGCAGCTCCAGACTGCAGAGTCCTATCAAGACAGCCATGGAGTAGATTTGCTCCCCATTGAGAAAGTCCAGGTTGGTGGAGATCCCAAGGTCGTGGAAACCCAGAATCTAGCCCTGTTGCTGCTAGTGATTTCCTGTGTGACATTTCAGTCAATCAACTGATCAGAATTTATTGAATGACTTGATTTACAGAGCTTATTCATGGTTAAAGCCCCATGACGCACCACCCCATCACCCTGCAAAAAAAAAAAACAAAAAAACAAAAACCCACACAGAAAAAAAATCTATTCATTCTCTCATTTATTAATTGGTTATCAAAAAGAAAGAATGCAAGAAAAGGACTCCACAACTTCCTTGGTGCCCCACAGCTCTGGGGACACACCGTGCACTTAGCGATCTCCCCTGGCCAGATACGATCTCCTTGAGGGCAAGAACAGGTTTTGCTTTTTTCTCTATCCTCATCCCTGAGCAGAGGGCCTGGCCCAGTGTTGGGGCTTATCACAGGGTTTTGTTTTTTGGTTGATGTGTTGTTTTAATATAGCAATCAATAAATGAATGGATGGTTTGTCTTCCCTCAGATCATGGGCTCCTCTGAGGACACACTGAATCGTCCTTGCATCCAGAGCCCCTTGCCTGGCATCAGGAGGGGCTCTGAATGTGTGTTGAATGAGCAAATGAAGGCAGAGTTAATGATGAACTCCCCAACCTCATGGGCTCACGGCCTCCTGGAGAGGCTGCCTCTGAGAGCGGTGACACAGTGCCCTGTGGTAAGAAGCTGTGAGGAGGGACGTGCAAGGTGCCGAGGGGACACACTGCAGACTGGGGGGTTGGGAAAGGACGTGACATTCAGCCATGAGGTGGAATCAGGGAGGGCTTCTCAGAGGAGGGGTACTTGGAATTGACCTTAAGGAATACATAGGAGCTTCCCAAGCCCAAAATGGGATGGAAAGACATTCTGGTCAGATAGGCAATAAATTGCTTCTGATAAGGAAGTTGGCTAGAGATGGTTCTGGCTGGAGCATAGAGCACCCCCAGGTGTCGTGGACACACAACTGGAGAGCCCTCGGAAGCCAGGTGCAGCAGGGCCTGCTGGACGAAGCTCTGAATTTATCTCCATCTTTGTGGCCATTGAAACCTTTCTGATGAGGAACGATACTCCTCTCTGCCCCTCTCTTCCCCGCAGCACACACAAACTCCTGCTCTGCGCACAATCCCTGGACACTTTGTGTCCCACTCTGTAGCATGGACTTGTCGTAACTTGAAAGTATAATTGGCACCACAGGAAGGCAGCCTCCTGCTGTGCTGCATGCCCCTAGGCAGACACTGCTTATGTGAGAAGCAGGCCTGTGGGCAAAAGAGGGTTCTACACCAGGAGGGGACTGGTCCACTGTGTTTCTTTGTCTGAAGCGAGAGCTCAGATTGGAGGAGGAGGATGGCGAGAGAGGCCACAAACGAGACTCCTATAATAGCCCAGACTAGGGCAGTGGCTGGGAGAGGAAGAGACAGATTCCAGAGGCATCTGTCCAGAGACAGTCCACCTGATGGACTCCTGAGCCCACCCCTGCACCCTTAGCCCAGCTCAGCCCAGACAGGCGGGACTGTGAGGGTGGCTTTGTAGTCAGGAAGGCCTTGACTAGGAATCTGCCCAGGCTCTTCTCAGCTACATGACCTTGGTGAGTTACTTACTCATTTCTTTATCCATAAGACAGAAATCATAATAGCACCCCATGGGGGTGTTATGAAGGGACACTGAGCAATGTCACTGAAAGCTTCCAGCCCATCCCTCAACGCTTGTTTACTCACTTTCTCTCCCATGTTGACTCTGGGGACCTTACTGCTCCCCTCATCCATCGTAAGGAGAGAACCCTCATCCTACTGCTGCTGCCTCTGGTTCTGAAAGACTCCCCACTCTTGCCATTGTGTAGGATGCAAATCTCTGGTCTTCGAGGGCCCCTTCTCCTTGGGCCCAGAGCACACTACTTGTTCGTTTTTTCGGTGCCTAAGCCTAGCAGAGTGGAGGCCAGCAGGGATCAGGAAGGTGGGACTCTGTTTTTATGAAGAGTCCTCAGAATTAGAGTGTGGCTACTGCTATCATCACCCTCCTCATCATCAGTAACATTTATGGAGCCCTTGCTATGTGCCAGGGACAATATTAACTACTTTACACCTATGTCGTTTTCTTTTTTCTTTCTTTTTTTTTTTTTTTTGAGACGGAGTCTCGCTCTGTCACCCAGGCTGGAGTGCAGTGGCGCAATCTCGGCTCACTGCAAGCTCCGCCTCCCGGGTTCACGCCATTCTCCTGCCTCAGCCTCTCCCAGTAGCTGGGACTACAGGCGCCCGCCACCACGCCCGGCTAATTTTTTGTATTTTTAGTAGAGACAGGGTTTCACCGTGGTCTCGATCTCTTGACCTCGTGATCCGCCCGCCTCGGCCTCCCAAAGTGCTGGGATTACAAGCGTGAGCCACCGCGCCCGGCCTTCTTTCTTTTTTTTAAGACACAGTCTTGCTCTGTTTCTCAGGCTGGAGTGCAGTGGCTTGAGCTCGGCTCAGTGCAACCTCTGCCTCCCAGGTTCAAGCAATTCTCATGCCTCAGCCTCCTGAGTAGCTGGGACTACAGGTGCGCACCACCATGCCCAGCTATTTTTTTTTTTTTTTTTTTGTATTTTAGTAGAGACGGGGTTTCACATGTTGTCTAGGCTGGTCCGGAACTCCTGAGCTCAGGCAATCTGCCACCTCGGCCTCCCAAAGTGTTGGGATTACAGGCGTGAGCCACCACGCCTGGCCCACTTTACCCCTATGTCTGATTAAATCCTTAGAACATCTCCAGGAGGCATAAATATCATGGTTATATCCATTTTACAAATGAGGCAACCAAGGCTCAGAAAAGTTGGTTGGCTTCTCCATGGTCAACACAATTAGTAAAAGGAGAAGAAGGGAGTCATACCCGGCTTTGTCAGATGCACAGCCTGATGTCTGCACTCACGGCTTCCAATAGCAATTTATTTGTATCAGGCATGTCTTGAACCAGCACCAAAATTGCAGGAGCAATCACCCAAACAGACCCTGTCTGACTTGGCCCCTCTGTCTGGAGGCCTGCTCTTCAGCTCAGTGGCACCCCCATCAAGAGCCCTTCCTTGAAGCCCCCATGGGCAGAGACTCTCCCTCTCCTGGCACCCCTTGTAATTTTTTCTGTCTCCCATCTGACCGGCTCACTCTCTGACATGTTTCACAATTGTGTGTGTAAGTGTGACCGGGCAAACAGACCTGAGTGCAAATCCTCATTTTGTTACCTACTTATCATATGGTCATTGGTGAGATACGCAACCTCCTCAAGCCTCAGATGCCTTATCCTTAAAATAGCAGTGACGTGACATCTCCCTCGTGAAGCTGTAATGAAGAGTTTGCCCATGTAAAGGGCTTAGTACAGTGCCTGGCGCATAATCAGGGGTCAATAATGTTTGCTATTATTATTACTGTTGATGTTGACGACAGTGCCCATGGCTGGCATGATGCCTGGCACACAGCAGGTTATGTAGCACATACAAAAAGTTCATCTCTTTATCCCACTAGACCGCAAGCTCCCAGAGGGGAGGGCCCGTGTTTATCTCTGGCCCTGCTAGATGTCATAATGAATCTCAATACATATTTGCCAAAGTAATGTATTTCTAAACAATTCCATCAATTCATAATAATGCCCTGCTAAAAATACAACAGAGCAAAACCAGTAATAGTTAATCTGCCAACCAACAACTTCTTTTGCTTTCTTTTTCTTCTTTTTTTTTTTTTTTCAGACAGAGTCTCTCTCTGTCACCCAGGCTGGAGTGCAATAGCACGATCTCGGCTCACTGCAACCTCCGCCTCCCGGGTTCAAGCGATTCTCCTGCCTTAGCTTCCCAAGTAGCTGGGATTACAGGCACCCGTCACCACACCCAGCTAATTTTTTGTATTTTTAGTAGAGATGGGGTTTTACCATGTTGGTCAGGCTTGCCTCGAACTCCTGACCTCAGGTGATCCACCTGCCTCGACCTCCCAGAGTGCTGGGATTACAGGCATGAGCCACTGCACCCAGCCACCACCAACTTCTTCTGGAGCACCTCTTTAGGTTAGCTCTACGGAGCACTGGGCACAGCCAGTGGTCTGGGGCACAGTGTGGGTGCTCCAGGACAAAGGCAAAAATCAAATGTATGTGTGTCTGGGTGTGATTCCAGAAGTTTATCTGGTGTCCCTCATCTGGAACGATGATGGGAATTCAGTTCCTTTTGAGAAAACCCCCTTTTCTCTTTGGTGCAGGCTTTTGGTTTAGGTGTGTGGGGTTGACAAATACAATGTTAAACGCGGTAGAGTCCATGCCCTCCGAAGTTGGTGGCTTAGAGAGGGGAGTGCAAAGTCTGGATCCAGACATACCTGGGTTTTCTTCCTAGCTTCAGCATTCACTGGCTGTGTGATCCGGGCAAGTAATTAGACCTATCTGGCCTTCAGTTACTCTATGATGGGGTCGGTAACCCTCCTGAAATGTTTTGGGGATCAAGCAAACAACAGTACAAAACTTTGCAAAGTGAAAGAACTGTGTTAGTGATAGAAATATATTAGTGATAGACATATATTCAGATCATCTGTTTGTAAGATTAAGGGTATAATGAGATAATGACTTTTAAGTAATTTTCTTTTTTTTTTTTTTTTTTTTTTTTTGAGACAGAGTCTCGCTCTGTCACCCAGGCTGGAGTGCAGTGGCGCGATCTCAGCTCACTGCAAGCTCCGCCTCCCGGGTTCACGCCATTCTCCTGCCTCAGCCTCCCAAGTAGCTGGGACTACAGGCGCCCGCCAACACGCCCGGCTAATTTTTTGTATTTTTAGTAGAGACGGGGTTTCACCGTGTTAGCCAGGATGGTCTCGATCTCCTGACCTCGTGATCCGCCCGCCTCGGCCTCCCAAAGTGCTGGGATTACAGGCTTGAGCCACCGTGCCCGGCCGACTTTTAAGTAATTAAATGAGATTAGGTACGTAAGGCACTCAAAGGGCCCCGGCACACAGTGCTCATACAGCATTAACCATTGTTAATACTCCCTTGCACCTGCTGCTCTTCTAACTGGCAGCGGTCCCTGCAGCCCCATTTCCACAGGGCTCACTCCTTCACCTCCTTTGGGTCTTTGCTGGAATGTCACCTTCGAAGCCAGAACTTCGTGACACCCTATTTTTCGCTTCAATCTACTCCTGCTCCCAGCACCTTCAGCACTCCTGATACTCTCTCTCTCGCTTTATTTTTCTCCATAGCATTTATTGCCATTTAATGTAGTAAATATCTTTCCCATCTTTTGGTTTACTTGTATTCTGTTCCCCACCCCACCCCTAGTCCCAGTAGAATGTAAGCTCCATGAGGGTAGGGATTTTTGTTTAAAAGTTTTCTTCACTGCAGCATCCTGGTGCCTAGACTGAGGGCACCAAAAATTTTCTGTTAAAAAAAAAAAAATTTTCTGTCAAAAAAAAAAACAAAAAAACTCAGGACATCTGGACATTCCTCAGACTCGGTGGGAGATGTCCTGTATGACCATAAATATTGTGTAATTATAATTGTTGGTCAGCTTAGAATGCGGCTATTTTCAGACCTTTAGCATTAACCTTGTAGGTGCCCTGTGAGTGCCTAGTTACTCACTTTAACATGCAGTCGCTCTGGCCATGTTTTATTAAACCAGATGCCTGGTAAGCAGTGGCTCTTCTAACAAGTGGGCAGCTTGGAACTGGGAACGAGAGAGCCACCGAAACAGAATGAGGGAGACAAAGAAGTGGGCATCACCCTCAGCTCCACAAGGGCTTCCCAAGGGCACTGTACCGTACGCAGGCCCAGGACGAACTTTATTTCTCGCCCCAGCATCGCTGTCCGTCTCAGTGAGACCCTGGCTTTAGGGCAGACAGGACCACGTTTCATAAAGTCATGCTATCCCAGCAGAGGAATAACGCCAGAAAGTGTTCCAGTACAACCAGAGAAAGAGAGTCCATGAGAAATCTGCCCTTGTGAAGTTGGAATCCCCTCAACCTCACCCCGCTGACTTGAATGAAGCAACTGAGACGGGCTGTGATGGAGCAGATCCGGTTGCTCGACCTTCTCCCTTGCACCAACACATGTAGTTAATAGTTACTGGACATGCACATTCAGTGGGTTCAGTGGGTTCCAGGTACCAAACTTGTGTTGAATGGTATGTGCCAGACACTGTCTTGAGATCTGGAGAATAAAAAAATAAAAAAATAAAAACGAGACATCCAGAGCACAGTAGCCTTGCGGTCTTCCTGGACTAGAGAAAATTCAGCCCTTCTGCTCCTTGGGAAGCTATGTTTGGGGAAAAAAAAAAAAGTGAGAGACTCCAAAGAATTTGTTATTAAATTGAAGTTGAAACTAGGTGTATATAGTACAAGAGTTCTTACCATGCATTTAATCTTAAAAAGTGCTGATATCTAGAACCATAAACCCTGCACTTTTGTATTGCCTCTTACATTATTATTTTGGTCATGTATGAAATATATCAGGCATCTCTCGGTACAGGTGAAACGCTACATGTTCTAAACTAAGGAATAAGTGCATTATAATGTCTTCCTTGGCCAAACTGTATAAATTGCCACCCCCCTCCCACCCCGGCCAACATCCCTTCCCTGCTTTTTTTTCTTTCTTTCCTAGTGCTTACTTTCACCTAAAATGTCCTATATTTTTACTTATTTTTTTTCTGGTTATTTTCTTTCTTTCTTTCTTTTTTTCTTTTTTGACAGTCTTGCTCTGTCACCCAGGCTGGAGTGCAGTGGCACGATCTTGGCTCACTGCAACCTCTGCTCACTGCAACCTCTGCTCACTGCAACCTCCACCTCCCAGGTTCAAGCGATTCTTCTGCCTCAGCTTCCTGAGTAACTGTAACTATAGGCCCGCGCCATCATGCCTGGCTAATTTTTGTATTTTTTTTTTTTTTTAGTAGAGACGGGGTTTCACTGTATTGGCCAGGCTGGTCTCGAACTGCTGACCTCGTGATCCACCCACCTTGGCCTCCCAAAGTGCTGGGATTACAGGCCTGAGCCATCGCGCCCGGCCTCTTTCTTTTCTTTCTTTCTTTCTTTTCTTTCTTTCTTTCTCTCTTTCTTTCTTTCCTTCTTTCTCTCTCTCGGCTGACCACCAAGCCTGAGTACTTTTTGTATTTTTTTGTAGAGATGGGATTTTGCCACATTGCTCAGACTGGTCTCAAGTGATCAGCTCACTTCGGCCTCCCCAAGTTCTAGGATTACAGGCATGAGCCATTGTGCCGGGCCTTTTTCCAGTTATTTTCTCCCTGCCCACTAGAATGTGAGTTCCATAAGGGCAGGGCTGAAAGTTTTGTTGCTTTTTGGTACCGCTACTATTTTTCAAGAATTTGTAACCAATGTACTTTGTGCGAGTACCTAGCACATAGTAGGTGTTCAATAAATATTTACTGAGTACAGCTAATGAGCGCTGAATTACCGTGAATATTTTAAATAATTACTTGCTTTGTAAAGAAATCTGTTTCTTCTGTCTGCCCAACTGCTGCTGCATCGCCATCACAGACACCAGCCATGTGCAGCCTATCTAGCTGGCCAGGGTCACCAAGGTCCTGGGCAGAACCAGCTCTCAGGGACAGTGCACACAGGAATTTATGGACGACACAAGCCATGCCATCATCCACAGTGTAAAAGGCCCCATGTGCAAGGGCTATGTGCTCACCCTGTTAGAGTCAGAGCGAGAGGCCTGGAGGTTGCACTGAGCTTGGCTGCTCACTGGGTCTTGGATGTTGGGTTCGACCACTTGGTCCGTGAGAATGCTGTGCCATGATCTGCTCCTTTATTTTATTTGCCAGCCACACAAGAATTGAGATACGCATTTAAATAAAGTGTTTGTGTGCCAAATTAGAAAGAAAAGTAAGGAAAGAGACAAAGAAAGAAGAAAGAAAGAGAGAGAAAGAAAGGAAGGAAGGAAAAAGGGAAGGAAAAAAGGAGGGAGGAGAAAAGGAAGGAAATCTTTTTTTAATTATTATTTTTTATTTTTATTTTTTTTTTATTTTTTGAGACGGAGTTTCGCTCTTGTCACCCAGGCTGGAGTGCAGTGACGTGATCTCAGCTCACTGCAACCTCTGTCTCCTGGGTTCAAGCGATTCTCCCTCTTCAGCCTCTCAAGTAGCTGGGATTACAGGCGCCCGCCACCACATGAAATCTGTTTCTTAAAAAAAAAAATCTTGGCCAGGCGCAGTGGCTTACGCCTGTAATCCCAGCACTTTGGGAGGCTGAGGCAGGCGGATCACGAGGTCAGGAGATCGAGACCATCCTGGCTAACACAGTGAAGCCCCATTTCTACTAAAAATACAAAAAATTAGCCGGGCATGGTGGTGGGCGCCTGTAGTCCCAGCTACTCGAGAGGCTGAGGCAGGAGAATAGCGTGAACCCAGGAGGTGGAGCTTGCAGTGAGCCAAGATCGCACCACTGCACTCCAGCCTTGGCGATAGAGCGAGACTCCATCTCAGAAAAAAAAAAAAAAAAGTCTTGCAAACTTCCAGAAGGAAGGAGGGAGGGAAATCTATTTCTTTCTCTTTTTCTTTTTCTTTTTTTTTTTTTTTTTTTGGCACAGAGGTTTGCTCTTGGAGTCCAGGCTGGAGTGCAATGATGCAATCTCAGCTCACTGCAACCTCTGCCTCCTGGGTTCAAGTGATTCTCCTGCCTCAGCCTCCCAAGTAGCTGGGATTACAGGTGCCCACACCCGGCTAATTTTTGTATTTTTAGTAGAGACAGGGTTTCTCCATGTTGGTCAGGCTGGTCTCGAACTCCCGACCTCAGGTGATCCACCTACCTCAGCCTCCCAAAGTGCTGGGGTTACAGGCGTGAGCCACCGTGCCTGGCCACCATTCTTTTTTTTTTTTTTTTTTTAAACCTATATATATATATTTTTTTTTATTATTAATTTTTTTTGCATACAAAAACAATAAAGATTTTCTAAAAATACATACAAAAAAAAGATGCGTATCAAACATATTAGGAAGGTTGCACATGGGAAGTCGGGGAATAGAAATGGGGGTGGGAGTTAAAATAAATGAGAGAGGGACTTTATATGGATCAGTGATAATAACTCAATCCTCTATTTGACAAAGAAGAGGGAGAAGGAAGAGGAAGAAAAAGAAAGTGGGATAAAGGATCAGAAAGGGAGGAAAATAGAAAAAATTAGAGTATGACTCCAGGGTAGACCTGTTTTGTTGTCATTGAGTTGGTTGGTTGGTTTGTCTGTTGTATACTTCATGTTTCGCCAAGTTGGCCAGACTGGTCTCGAACTCCTAGCCCGAAGTGATCAACCCGCCTCACCCCCCAGAGTGCCAGGACCACAGGCGTGAGCCACCACGTCCAGCCCCCACATTGCTTCTGGCCTCCGTGGTAGACCTCCCTGACGGAGCGGCCAGGCAGAGGAGCTCCTCACTTCTACCCAGACACGGGGCGGCCGGGCAGAGGGGCTCCTCACTTCCCAGACGGGGCGGCCAGGCAGAGACGCTCCTCACTTCTTCCCAGACGATAGGTGGCCGGGCAGAGGCGCTCCTCACTTCCCAGACGATGGGTGGTCGGGCAGAGGTGCTCCCCACTTCCCAGACGATGGGTGGCCGGGCAGAGGCGCTCCTCACTTCCCAGACGGTGGGTGGCCGGGCAGAGGCGCTCCTCACCTCCCAGACGATGGGTGGCCGGGCAGAGGCGCTCCTCACTTCCCAGATGGGGCGTGGGCCTGGCCACCATTCTAATTTCTTAATCTTGTCTTCTTTCTCTGGCTTCAGAGGTAGATATTTATTAACCAGTTTAAACATGAGTCATAATTTATATCGAATGTTTGGATGTATAACATAAAATGAACCTTAGTCTCTGTCAGAAAAGATACTACTAGGAGCATCGTTTGGCTAGGAGTCAAGATGAGATTGAGCTACTTTATGGGTGTGGAATGCCAAATCAGAGAGATTTGAATAAGTAACACTTCAGCAATATGAGATCTGGACAGCATCCAGGAGCCAAGGTCCAAGATGCTAATAGGAGTGATGTAGCTGTTCCTGAACAAAGGTTTCCCATAGTTTATGAGCTTCAGAGGTTAAGATGCAAACCAGAACCAGTGCTACCGGATGTGCAGTCTGTGATGTTTCATGGGGAGGTGGGTAGATTTGGGCAACCTTGCCTTCAGTTTACTCCTACTAGCATCAGACTCTGTCCACGTGAGCAGCAGAGGTTATATGGTTCTATTCTGTGAAAAGATCAAGTTGGAAATGGAGGAGTAGAGGAGAAGGCTGGAAATCAGAATCCTCCCACGTGTATTCTTCCCTCCATTGAGACATTTTATTTGTATGTATTTATTCCTTAAAAAAAAAAAAAGAGGATTTTTTCTCCTGTGTTTTTGTCTTGTTTCTTCTTGGTCCATGATGCCAGTTGAGGTCATCAGTACAGCGAAACCAAACTGGTGAGATAGGAACAAATTATTCTGTCACT
This sequence comes from Symphalangus syndactylus, assembly GCF_028878055.3. NCBI lineage: Eukaryota > Metazoa > Chordata > Mammalia > Primates > Hylobatidae > Symphalangus > Symphalangus syndactylus. The sequence continues at coordinate 10,437,710 of NC_072434.2, forward strand.
TTTCCAGATCTTTTTTTTTTTTTTTGAGATGGAGTCTCACTCTTGTCGCCCAGTCTGGAGTGCAATGGTGAGATCTTGGCTCACTGCAACCTTCGCCTCCCGGGTTTAAGAGATTCTCCTGCCTCAGACTCCCGAGTAGCTGGGATTACAAGCACCCACCATCACGCCCGGCTAATTTTTGTATTTTTAGTAGATATGGGGTTTCGCCATGTTGGCCAGGCTGGTCTCGAACTCCTCAAGTGATCTGCCGGCCTCGGCCTCCCAAAGTGCTGGGATTACAGGCGTGAGCCACTGCACCCGGCCCATTTTTCTAGATCTTTGAATTGCACAACAAATCTGGAGCTGATCGCTCCACACTTGTTTAACCTGCCTATGAGGTTCACGACAATTTTCCCAGCTCTGTGATCATCAATGACTTTGAATTCACCAATATAGCCGTGCTTCATCATCACAGTTAGAAACCAGACCATGACTTTAGAGCATGACCTAATAAGAACCTGGCATGTGGGTCTCTTTTTGGCATTCATGCACACCATTATGGTGGCACAGAAATATGATGGACACTATTCGTACATTTTGTGTAAAGGTACTAGAGATTTAATTCTGCAACGGCAGAGTTTCCTGTCCTAAAATATCTCTGAGGATTTGCTAAGGCAGATCCTGCCTTTCATGTCTGGCTTAAAATTTACCTGTTGCGTGATTTAAACATAACCAAAGTCAAATCACAACTAAATTTTCCATGTTACATCTGGTCCTTATTCCTTTGGGCATGATTTAATTTATCATATTAGGTAGTTGACATGTTGGCTTTAAAGATCATGAGATTCAGGCTGGGCAAGGTGGCTAACACCTGTAATCCCAGCACTTTGGGAGGTCGAGGCTTGTGGATCACCTGAGGTCAGGAGTTCAAGACCAGCCTGACCAACATGGTGAAATGCTGTCTCTACTAAAAATACAAAGTTAGCCAGCCAGTGCTAGAATTTTAAAACTCTCACTTTCTTTTACAATTTTTAATTGCTTAATTTGAATTGATTGAAACATGTACTATCTCTGTTCACCTCCACTTCCCATATCCAGAATGGATCCAGGTTTTTAGAGCCTAAAGGCTTAATTTGGGGATGGGGCTGTTATTTAAGAAACTAACATCAAAATTAAAATTTAAAGTGAGGTCGGGCATGATGGCTCACGCCTGTAATCCCAGCACTTTGGGAGACTGGGGCAGGTGCATCGCTTAAGCTCAGGAGTTCAAGACCAGCCTGGGCAACATGGTGAAACTCCTTCTCTAACAAAAAAATACAGAATTTAGCTGGGCGTGGTGGCGCATGCCTATAGTCCCAGCTACCTGAGAGGCTGAGGTGGGAGGATTGTTTGAGCCCAGGTGGTCAAGACTGCAATGAGCTGAGATCACGCCACTCCAGCCTACCAGCCTAGGGAACAGAGTGAGGCCTTGTCTAAAAAAAAAAAAAAGGCCGGGCGCGGTGGCTCACGCTTGTAATCCCAGCACTTTGGGAGGCCGAGGCGGGCAGATCACAAGGTCAGGAGATCGAGACCACGGTGAAACCCTGTCTCTACTAAAAATACAAAAAAAAAAAATTAGCCGGGCGTGGTGGCAGGCGCCTGTAGTCCCAGCTACTCAGAGAGGCTGAGGCAGAATGGCGTGAACCCGGGAGGCGGAGCTTGCAGTGAGCCGAGATTGCGCCACTGCACTCCAGCCTGGGCGACAGAGCGAGAGTCTGTCTCAAAAAAAAAAATAAAAATAAAAATAAATAAAAAATAAAAAATAAATAAAAATTTAAAAAGAGAGAGAGAGATACAAGCCTTCAGAGACCCTCATATTAACTTCATGGTAAATCTGCGTCTGTTCACCCCTCCCACCTGTAGCAACTAATATCTTCATTTCCAGATTTACTCTGAAAAAACTGTGCAACTGCTTCACATGCTTCCTCTTGATTCACTACTTTGTAACTTACTTACTGAAACTCTGATGAAAGAATTGAGTCAAAAAATAAATAGACATCCTTCCCAGCCCTGGCCTGTTCAGAGCATCTACTACAGAAGAGTCTTAAGGGTTTTGTATGCTTAGAGTTGAGAGACCAAATAGCTCCTGAAAACTGTAATTAGAGGGAATGCCATATGGAGACAGGCCACAAGGAGAACTCAAACCCCTGTAAACCAAAAATGAAATATTCTAAGCCCCCAATTTACTAAACAGATTCAACCTCCCACTTCAGCCTCCCAAATAGCTGGGATTATAGGCGCATGCAACCACGCCTGGCAAATTTTTGTGTTTTTTGTAGAGATGGGGTTTCGCCATGTTGGCCAGGCTGGTCTTGAACTCGTGACCTAAAGTGATCTGTCCACCTCACCCTCCCAAAGTGCTGGGATTAGTGAGCCACTGCAACAGGCCTCTAACACTTATTTCTGAAGCTTTTTTTCTTCCCTGCTTCTCGGAAGCCCCTTCTTCCCTCTCTTGTTGCCTTAAGGTACTTTCACCCTGGCTGGGCCCTATTGTTCTTTTGTCAGTTTTTTGTTCCTTTCTTTAGCCTATCTATGCTCTTCCACCTGGGTTATACAAATGCAAAGTACATCCTAGTTCCATGCTGGGCCTTATTATTAACAAGAACTTTCCTGAATCTCTTAGGATGTAGTGAAAGCAGGTATACATAAACTATGTTGAACTAAACTGTATTTCCTAAAAGTAAATAAATGTGTTGGCTGGGAGCAGTGGCTCAGGCCTGTAATCCCAGCACTTTGGGAGACAGAGCAGGAGGATGGCTTGAGCTCAGGAGTTTGAGACAAGCCTGGGTAACATAGTGAGACCCTGTCTTTACAAAAAATACAAAAATTAGCCAGGCCTGGTGACACAAACCTATTCTTCCAGCTACTTGGGAAGCTGAGGTGGGAGGATGGCTTGAGCCCTGGAGGTGGAGGTTGCAATGAGCCAAGATCATGTCATTGCACTCTAGCCTGGGCAACAGAGCAAGACTTTGCCACCAAAAAAATAAAATAAATAAATGTGTTTTAAAAAAAATGCACTGCCCACCTTTGAAGGCAGCAATGGCACTGTGAATGATCTGTAATTTCTTGAGTCAGCTTGTTTCTTGAGTTTCTTCTCCATGTAGTGAGTTAGTCAGTTGGTTGGTTTTGCCCTGCCCCCTTCCTCCACATTGGAAACATTCCAGAGTGACCTGAAGATTAAAAAAAAAAAAAAAACTGGAGACCTCCTCTTCTTAGAAAAGAAATATATGAATAAAATAACTTTCCATGTAGCCTGGGCAACATGGCAAAACCCCGTCTTTGTGAGAAATTTAAAAATTAGCCAGCTGTGGTGGTCCGTGCCTATAGTCCCAGCTACTCAGGAGGCAGAGGTGAGAGGATCACCTGAGTTAAGGAGGTTGAGGCTGCAGTAAGCCTGCACTCTAGCCTGTCCAATGGAGTGAGATACTGTCTCGAAAAACAAAACAGGCCAGGGAGGCCAAGGTAGGCAGATCACCTGAGGTCAGGAGTTCGAGACCAGCCTGGCTAACTTGATGAAACCCCATTTCTACTAAACATACAAAATTAGCCGGATGTGATGGCGCGTGCCTGTAATCCCAGCTACTCAGGAAGCTGAGACAGGAGAATCACTTGAACCTGGGAGATGGAGGTTGCAATAAGCCGAGATCGTGCCACTGCATTCCAGCCTGGGCAACAAGAGTGAAACTCCATGTCGAAAACCAAAACAAAACAAAAATAAACAACAACAACAAATTCCCCATGTAAAATATAAAGTTTTAATAAAACCAATAAAGTAGCTACCATTTACTGAGTACTTACAATGAATCTTTAGAACTCTTCTTCATGGGGGCAAGGACCCATTTGTCCCCAGTATCCACAACAGCACCCAACAGAGTATGTGCTCAAAACGTATCAGTACATGTAATAAATTGATGCCAGGCACAATGCAAAAAGCTTTACATGCATTCCTAATTTAATCTCAACTCCCTCCTCATCACTTACCACACATACAAACACACAGCTTGGTGAAAGCAGTATCTTTAGCCCCATTTTACAGATGATGAAACCAATATTATGAGGGTTGAATGGCTGGGCCTGGTGATGCACATCTGTAATCCCAGCATTTTGGGAGGCCAAGAGGAATCGCTTGAGCCCAGGAGTTCAAGAGCAGCCTGGCCGACATAATGAAACTGTGATTGCACCATTGCACTCCAGCCTGTGTGACAGAGCGAGACCTTGTCTCCAAAAAAAAAAAAAAAAATAGGCTTTAGTAATTTATATTTATCCAAGGTCACCTGGCTGGTAAGCAAATGATCTCTCTGACTCCAGAATCTCTCTTAACCAGGCTTCTATGAATAGAACAAAGTTGGAATGGCACTGATCAGAATATTCCATCACCAAGGTAGCATCCAAGTGCTCTAATCCACACCAGTGGACTTGAAAAACGCTTTGGGTTGCTGTATGGTAGTATGTTAAAGGTAATTTATAATAATATACCTGTAGAAATAGTAATATATTTTCTCATACAGTCATTTCTCGTTATTATGATAGTTGTGTTCTATAAAGTTGCCACAAACATTAAATTAGCAAATACTGAACCACTGCTCCTAGAAAGAATACAGCTGGCCCCCAACTTACAATGGCTTGACATACAATTGTTCAACTTTAGGATGGCGCAAAAGCAATACGGATTCAGTAGAAACCACACTTTTGATCTTTTTCCCAGGCTAGTGCTACTAGTGCTATTTGGGGTAACAAATACATTTTAGGGAGTAGCCAAATTTGTAAATATGTAATCAATGAATAATGAGGATCTACTGCATATGCATGTTTAATATTTTCAAAACCTAGGCTGGGCACAGTTGCTGACGCCTGTAATCCCAGCACTTTGGGAGGCTGAGGCAGGAGGATCATTTGACCCCAGGAGTTCAAGACCAGCCTGGGCAACATGGCAAAACCACATCTCTACAAAAAATACAAAAATTAGCCAGGCATGGTGGTTTGTGCCTGTAGTTCCAGCAACTTGGAAGGCTGAGGTGGGGGGATCACCTGAGCCCAGGAGGTTGAGGCTGCAGTGAGCTGTGATCAAGTCACTCACTGCACTCCAGCCTGGGTGACAGAGTGAGACCTTGTTTCAAAAAAAGAAAAAAAGAAAAGAAAAAAAAAGTTTCAAAGCCTTTTTCAGTCTAATGCTCTCCCAACTGAGCTATTTTGGGCAGCTCTTCAAAGCCCCTTTTGTCACGTGCGTCCGTGTGAAAATACCACCAAACAGGCTTTGTGTGAGAAACAAGGCTGTTTATTTCACTTGGGCGCAGGCGGACTGAGTCTGAAAAAGGAGTCGGCAAAGGGTGGTGGGATTATCATTAGTTCATATAGGTTTGGGATAGGCGTACAAAGTACATTCTCAAGGGCTGGGGAGAATATTACAAAGTACCTTCTTAAGGGGAGGGGGGAGAATATTACAAAGTACCTTCTTAAGGGGAGGGGGGAGAATATTACAAAGTACCTTCTTAAGGGGAGGGGGGAGAATATTACAAAGTACCTTCTTAAGGGCAGGGGAGAATATTACAAAGTACCTTTTTTTTTTTTTTTTTTTTGAGACAGAGTCTCGCTCTGTCGCCCAGGCTGGAGTGCAGTGGTGCAATCTCGGCTCACTGCAAGCTCCGCCTCCCGGGTTCACGCCATTCTCCTGCCTCAGCCTCTCCGAGTAGCTGGGACTACAGGCACCCGCCACCACGCCGGGCTAATTTTTTTTTTGTATTTTTAGTAGAGACGGGGTTTCACCGTGGTCTCGATCTCCTGACCTCGTGATCCGCCCGCCTCGGCCTCCCAAAGTGCTGGGATTACAAGCATGAGCCACCGCGCCCGGCTACAAAGTACCTTCTTAAGGGCAGGGGAGAATACATCGTATCAGTTAGGGTGGGACAGGAACAAATCACAATGGTGGAATGTCATCAGTTAAGGCTATTTTCAGTTCTGACATTCCTGTCTTCTTATATTAATAAGAAAAACAAAACAAAATAGTGGTGAAATGTTGAGGCGGCGAAAATTTTCGGGGGTGGTATGGAGAGATAATAGGCGATGTTTCTCAGGGCTGCTTCAAGCGGGATTAGGGGCAGCGTGGGAACCTAGAGTGGGAGAGATTAAACTGAAGAAAGATTTCGGGGTAAGGGGTGATATTGTGGGCTTGTTAGAAGGAGTATTTGTCGTGTAGAATGATTGGTAATGGCCTGGATGTGGTTGTGTATGAATTGAGAAACTAAATGGGAGGAAGACACAAGGTCCGAATAAGAGAAGGAGAAAAATAGATATTAAAGGACTAAGAATCGGGAGGACCCAGGACATCCAATTAAGGAGTGCCCAAGGGGATTCAGCATGATTATTTGCTTGGTTGGCAAGTTTTTGGGCTCTATGCTTGAGTTTTTTTGTGTTGTCATACACCAGGCCAGATTGATTTAGGTAAAAACACTCTTCCTTTAAAAATATACAGAGTCCTCTCTTTTTAGCAGTGAGTAAGTCGAGGCCTGGGCGATTTTGGAGGAAAGAGAAATGCAAAGCCAGCAATTGTTTGTTAAAGAAGGATTAGAAACAGCTAGGAGAGAGTGAGATTGATAGTGTGGTGGAGATAGCTGGGGAGAGGTAGAAGGTGGCATAAGAACGGGAACCAGAATAAGAGTGAGTATAAAAGTAAAGAATAGGACTTCATCAGGGTGAAAGTATTGGAGGGTACGTTGCCACTGAAAATCTTCTGTCCACTTCAAGAGAGACTTAAGGGTGGCGATTTGAGGTAAAACCAGGCATCATTGAATACCAAGAGCCTGAGAGACTGCTTGGGTGATTTGAATAGTAAAGGCTGGTCGGTTATTAGACTGTATAGAGGTGGGAAGGCCAAACCGAGGAATTATGTCTGACAGAAGGGAAGAAATGACCGTGGTGGCCTTCTCAGACCCTGAGGGAAAGGCCTCTACCCACCTAGTGAAAGTGTCTACCCAGACCAAGAGGTATTTTAGTTTCCTGACTCGGGGCGTGTGAGTAAAGTCAATTCGCCAGTCCTGGGCAGGGGCAAATCCCTGAGCTTGATGTATAGGGAAGGGAGGGGGCCTGAACAATCCCTGAGGCATAGTAGAATAGTAGATGGAACACTGAGAAGTGATTTTGAGGATAGATTTTCACAATAGAAAGGAAATGAGAGGTTCTAAGAGACTGGCTAGCGGCTTGTAACCTACATGGAAGAGGTTATGAAATGACGACAGGATAGAATGGGCCTGTGAGGCTGGAAGGAGATATTTTCCTTGGTCCAGGAACCATTTGCCTTGTGTGGGAAGAGATTGATAGGTGGAAGTTTCAGTGGGAGAGTAGGTGGGAGTGACCGATGAGAAGGAGAAAAACTGGCCATGAGGGACAGAAGCTGGAATGCTAGCTGCTTCTTTGGCTACCTTATCAGCATAAGTGTTGCCCTGAATGATGGGATCTGATGACTTTTGATGGCCCTTGCAGTGAACGACTCCAGCTTCTTTGGAAGTAAAGCGGCCTTGAGAAGAGTTTTTATTAAAGAAGCATTAATGATGGAGGACACTTGCGTAGTGAGGAAACCTCTTTCAGCCCATATAACAGCATGGTGGTGCAGGATATGGAAGGCATATTTAGAGTCAGTATAAATATTGACGCATAGTCCCTTTGCAAGAGTGAGGGCCTGAGTTAAGGCAATGAGTTCGGTTTGCTGAGAGGTAGTGGAGGGGGGCAGAGCAGTAGCCTCAGTGATAGATGTAGAAGATACAATAGCATAGTTTGCCTTTGCTGGTGAGTGGCGATTAGGCCTGGTGGAACTGCCATCAATAAACCAAGTGTGATCAGGGTGAGGAACAGGAAAGAAGGAAATATGGGGAAATGGAGTGAATGTCAGGTGAATCAGAGAGATACGGTCATGGGGGTCAGGTGTCATATCAGGAATAACATAGGAGGCTGGATTGAAGTCCAGGCCAGGAACAATTGTAACTGTGGGAGACTCAACAAAGAGTGAGTATGGTTAAAGGAGCTGGGGGGCAGAAAGTATATGCGTCAAGTGTGAGGAGGAAAATAGATTTGAAAGTTATGGGAACTGTAGAGAGTAAGTGGAGCATAGCTTGTGATTTTGAGGGCCTCTAACAGTATTAAAGCAGCAGCAGCCGCCGGACGCAGACATGAGAGCTAGGCTAAAACAGTAAAGTCAAGTTGTTTAGACAGAAAGGCTGCAGGGCGTGGTCCCGGCTCTTGTGTAAGAATTCCAACCAAACAGCCCTGCACTTCGGCTGTGGATAATGAAAAAGTTGGGATGAGTTAGGGAGAGCTAGTGTGGGAGCTGCTTTTAGGGCTGTTTTTTAAGGAATGGAAAGGAGAGTGGGGAAAGGATTTAGGATTTATGGGGTCAGCTAGGTTGATCTAGAACAGAATAATGGGTTGTGGAGGGAGATATTGAGGATAGGAGAGTATATGGGTTTGGCATTATGGGGTGGACAGGCAAGACAATTTGGTTGATGAGGCACAGATCCTGAACTAACCTGTAAGACTTGTCTGGTTTTTGGACCAGACCTTTCAAAGTCATGAGTTAAACTATTACTTATCTCCATTTAAGAGACTGTAAAATTGGATGAATTAGCAGTTGAAATTGGCTTGTTCCTATGTCACACACAGGACCAGTTTCACAGGCATGAGACCCAAACAGTCACATAGGGCCCTTTGCTCAGAAGGGTCTCACAATTGGCTTAAAGTTTTACTGTCATTACCTTAAACGTCTCCATTGTTTGTTAATAAAGGGTCCAGCATTTTTATTTTCACTGGACCCTGCAAATTATGTAGCCAATTCTAGTCACACAGCAAGTAAACAAGATTAGAAACTGGGGAGAAAAGAAAATACTAAATTATTTACTTATCAAATTGAACAAAACTCTTTTCAAAGTGCCTATTTAATATGATAAAGTTACCACTTATTGAGGGTTGATTGTATTAAGCTCTTGGTATTTATTAGCTCATTTAGTCCTTATGACACTCTGTGAGTTGATATTACTTTCTTTACTTTTCTTTCTTTCTTTTTTTTTTGAGATGGAGTGTTGCTTTTGTTGCCCAGGCTGGAGTGCAATGGCATGGTCTTGGCTCACCGCAACCTCCGCCCCTGGAGTTCAAGCGATTATCCTGCCTCAGCCTCCAGAGTAGCTGGGATTACAGGTATGTGCCACTGCTCCCAGCTAATTTTCTGTTTTTTATTTTATTTTTTATTTTTTGAGACAGAGTCTTGCTCTGTCGCCCAGGCTGGAGTGCAGTGGTGCAGTCTCGGCTCACTGGAAGCTCCGCCTCCCGGGTTCATGCCATTCTCCTGCCTCAGCCTCCCGAGTAGCTGGGACTACAGGCGCCTGCCGCTACACCCGGCTAATTTTTTTTTTTTTTTTCTGTATTTTTAGTAGAGACAGGGTTTCACCGTGTTAGCCAGGATGGTCTCGATCTCCTAACCGAGTGATCTGCCTGCCTTGGCCTCCCAAAGTGCTGGGATTACATGCGTGAGCCACCGCTCCCGGCTGAGATGGGGTTTCACCATGTTGGCCAGGCTGATTTTGAACTCCCGACTTCAGGTGATCCACCTGCCTAGGCCTCCCAAAGTGTTGGGATTACAGGCGTGAGCCACTGCACCTGGCCTGGATATTATTTTTATTTAACACGTAAGGAAACTGAGGCCCAGAGAAGGTAAGTAACTTAAACAAGATCATACGGTTAGGAGGCAGCATAGGTAAAATATTAATCAAATCTTTTTTACTTAAAAAATATGTTTGTACCACTAGACTCTATTACTGTGTCTATTTTGTTTTATTTAGCTGCAGTTGTCAGGTAACTTGTAATAAGAGTTTGAATTTTGAGATCTTCATGGTGAACTTTTAACTAAGACATCTATGTTTTATTTGCAGTTCACCTGTAAAATGGACTTTTATTTTATTTTTATTTTATTTTTTTGAGACCAAGTTTCATTCTTGTCCCCCAGGCTGGAGTGCAATGGTGCGATCTCGGCTCACTGCAACCTCTGCCTCCCGGGTTCAAGCGATTCTCCTGCTTCGGCCTCCTGAGTAGCTGGGATTACAGGTGCTTGCCACCACGCTTGGCTAATTTTTGTATTTTTAGTAGAGACCGGGTTTCACCATGTTGGCCAGGCTGGTCTCGAACCCCTGACCTCAGGTGATCTGCCCGCCTCGGCCTCCCAAAGTGCTGGGATTACAGGCATGAGCCACCGCACCCAGCCTAAAATGGGCTTTTAACAAAATATGAATTAACTCAGGCAGGGAGTGATGGCTTACACCTGTAATCCCAGCACTTTGGGAGGCCGAGGCGGGCAGATCACTTGAGTTCAAGACCCGCCTGGCCAACATGGTGAAACCCCACCTCTACTAAAAATACAAAAAAAAAAAAAATAGCTGGGCATGGTGGTGCACACCTGTAGTCCCAGCTACTCAGGAGGCTGGAGCACGAGAATCGCTTGAACCCAGGAGGCAAAAGTTGTAGTGAGCCAAGATCGCGCCACTGCACTCCAGCCTGGGTGAAAGAGTGAGACTCCATTTCAAAACTAACAAACGAAAACAGGCACTTGACAAAGTGACCTTTTTATTTTTTATTATTTTATTTTATTTTATTTTTTTGAGGGGGAGTGATGCCCAGCCTGGGCAACAGAGCGAGACTCCTTCTCAAAAGAAAAAAAAAAAGAAAGATACCTCTTCTTTGCTTATTTAGAAAAGAAAAATTGATGGCTCTGGTAGCTTTCCTAAAACAATATGTGTTTGTGTGATTTCTGTCACTTCAATGTGTTTCAAAGCATTATTATAAAAATAAACCAAAAACAACCTAAAGTCTAGCAATAAAAAGAATAATTAATGTCAGGCACAGTGGCTCATACCTGTAATCCCAGCACTTTGAAAAGCTGAGGTGGGTAGATCGCTTGAGCTTAGGAGTTTCAGCCCAGCCTGGGCAACATGGTGAAACCCTGTCTCTACCAAAAATACAAAAAAATTAGCTGGGTATGGTGGTGCGCACCTGTGGTGGTCCCAGCCACTCAGGAGGCTGAGGATGGAAGATTGCTTGAACCTAGGAAGCAGAGGTTGCAGTGAGCCAAGATCATGCCCCTGGATTCCAGCCTGGGCAACAGAATGAGACCCCATCTCAAAAGAAAAAAAAAAAAAAAAGGAAAGATGGTGTCTCCCACTCCAAAAGAATTTAAAAAGACTTACAAACATTAGCTGGGTGTGGTGGCGCATGCCTGTAATCCCAGCTACTGGGGAGGCTGAGGCAGGAGAATCCCATGAAACCAGGGAGTCGGGGTTGCAGTGAGCCGATATCCTCCACTGGACTCCATCCTGGAGACAGAGAGAGAGACTCCGTCTCAAAAAAAAAAAAAAAAAAAAAAAATAGAGAATTTAAAAGGTGAGCATGGAGCCGGGCGTGGTGGCTCACGCCTGTAATCCCAGCACTTTGGGAGGCCAAGGCAAGCAGATCACAAGGTCAGGAGATCGAGTCCATCCTGGCTAACACAGTGAAACCCTGTCTCTACTAAAAATACAAAAAATTAGTTGGGGGTGGTGGCGGGTGCCTGTAGTCCTAGCTACTCGGGAGGCTGAGGCAGGAGAATGGCGTGAACCCGGGAGGCAGAGCTTGCAGTGAGCCAAGATCGGGCCACTGTACTCCAGCCTGGGTGACAGAGAGAGATTCCGTCTCAAAAAAAAAAAAAAAAAGAAAACAAAACTGGTGAGTGTGGTGTCTCACGCCTGTACAAAAATTAGCTGGGCATGGTGGTGCGCCTCTGTAATCCCAGCTACTTTGTGAGGCTGAGGCATGAGAATTGCTTGAACCTGCACTCCAGCCTGGATGACAGAGTGAGACTCCGTCTCAAAAAACAAAACAAAATAAAAACAAAATAATTTAAAATTAAAATTAATTTTGTTTGTTTTTGAGACGGAGACTCGCTCTGTTGCCCAGGCTGGGGTGCAGTGGCGCGATCTCCACTCACTACAACCTCCGCCTTCCGGGTTCAAGTGATTCTTCCCAATCAGCCTTCCAAGTAGCTGGGATTACAGGCGCACGCCACCACGCCCGGCTATATTTTGTATTTCTGTAAAGACGGGGTTTCACCATGTTGGCCAGGCTGGTCTTGAACTCCTGACCTCAGGTGATCTGCCCGCCTCGGCCTCCCAAACTGCAGGGATTACAGGCATGAACCACTACGCCTGGCCTGCTAAAATTAAATTTAAAAAAAGAAAAAAATGATAAATTCACATGATAGACTATTACATTATCAAATATTACATTTTTATTACCAATGACACATATGTAAAGACATGAAAAATTCTCAAAATAACTCTATTAAAGTGAAAGAAAATCAGGACTTGTAATTAATATATACTATTTATTCTTTCATTAAAATATTTATCAGCCACCTGATATTCATTAGGCAATGTGCTAGGTACTCAGCCCAATTTTATGTAAGAGCTTTATTGACTGGTCATTGACATACAATGAACTGTCCGTGTTTAAAATGTACAGTTTGAAGTTTTTGACATATGCATACACCCAGGAAAGCATCACCACAATTAAGATAATAAACATATCCATCAGCCCCAAAGTTTATTCATATTCCTTGTAATCCATGCCACCCTTGCTGCCTACCTTTCCCCATTTCCAAGCATTTTCATTGCTTTTCATTTGTCACTGTAGGGGACTTCATATTTCCTAGCATTTTTTTTTTTTTTTGACACAGGGTCTTGCTGTGTTGCCCAAGCTGGAGTGCATTTTTGTGATCACGACTCACTGCAACCTCCACCTCCTGGGCTCAAGCCATCCTTCCACCTCAGCCTCCTGAGTAGCTGGGATTACAGGCAGGTGCCACCACATCTAGTTAAGGTCTTGAATTTTTCGTAAAGACAAGGTCTCATTATATTGCTTAGTCTGGTCTTGAACTCCTGAGCTCAAGCAGTCCTCCTTCCTCAGCTTTCCAAAGTGCTGGGATTACAGGTATGAGCCACCATGCCTAGCCTAATATTTCCTAGAGTTTTATATGCATGGAATTGTACACTATACATTCTGATTTGTCTGGCTTCTTTTTTTTTTTTTTTTTACTCAGCATAGTTATTTTGAGATTCAGCCATAATATTGTGTTTATCAACAATATATGAACACTACTCAAAAATATATATTGATGAATTAGCATCTCAGGTAAAAAGAATATATACATATAATATATACAAATATATTTTATAACTCAGTGTTCATTGTCCAGTGTCCATATACCACAATTTATTTGTTCTGCTTTTGATGGACATTTGGGTTGTTAGAACTTTTTGGCTCATAAAAATAAAGCTGTGGGCTGGGCCTGGTGGCTGTGCTCACACCTGTAATCTCAGTACTCTGGGAGGCCAAGGCAAGAGGATCCCTTGAGCCCAGGAATTCAAGACTAGCCTTAGGAACATAATGAGACCTCATCTCTACGAAAAATAAAAACAAAAATAGTCAGGTGTGGTGGCTTGCGTCTGTATCCCAGCTACTTGGGAGGCTGAGGTGGGAAGATGGCTTGAGCCTGGGAGGTCGAGGATGCAGTGAGCCATGGTCACGCCACTTCACTCTAGCCTGTGTGACAGAAAGAGACCCTGTCTCAAAAATAAATAAATAAAAATAAAGCTGTGTAAAAACAACAACAACAACAAAAGTTTTTTAAAAAGCTGTGATGAACATTCATGTGTTAGTTTCCATATGTACAGATACATTTCTTTATGCATGTGTGTGGAGAATTTCATTGCTCTAGGGTAAATACCTAGGAATGGATCAAATGATAGGAGTATGTTTAACTTTTTAAGAAGCTGCATGATTATTTTCCAGACATTGTTCCATTTTACATTCTCACTAGCAGCATATGAGAATTCCAGGTCCTCCATATCTTTGCTAACACATGGTTTGGTCAGTCTTTTTCATTTCAGTCATTCTAGTGTTATGTAGCGATATCTCATTGTAGTATTGATTTACATTTTCCTAGTGACTGATGATGATGAATGCATTTTTTTTTTTTTTTTTTTGAGACAGAGTCGTGCTCTGCTGCCCAAGCTAGAGTGCAGTGCTATGATCTTGACTCACTGCAACCTCTGCCTTCCAGGTTCAAACAATTCTCCTGCCTCAGCCTCCCGAGTAGCTGGGATTACAATTGCGTACCGCCATGCCAGGTTAATTTTTTTTTGTATTTTTAGTAATGACAGGGTTTCACCATGTTGGCCAGGCTGGTCTCAAACTCCTGACCTCAGGTGACCCATCCACCTCGGCCTCCCAAAGTGCTGGGATTATAGGTGTGAGCCACCATGCCCGGCCCCATTTCTTTGTCTTCTGGCTTATGTTATTGCTTGTTGAGGAGTCAGCTGTCGGTCCAATTGCCCCTCCTTTTATTCTCTGGTTGCTTTTAAGATTTTCTTTTCTTTTTAAGTTCACTGTAATCTCAGCATGGGCTTTTTAAAAATTCTGACTGCTATTGTTTGAGCTTCTTGAGACTGTGGACTGTATCATTTATCAGTTCTGAATATTTCTCCATCTTTCCAAATCTTGCTCTGTCACCCAGGCTGGAGTGCAACGGCACAATCTCAGCTCACTGCAACCTTCACCTCCCAGGCTTAAGTGATCCTCCCACCTCGGCCTTCCAAAGTGTTGGGATTATAGGCGTGAGCCACTGCGCCTGGCCACTTTATTTTATTTTATTTTATTTTATTTTTTGAGATGGAGTCTCACACTGTTGCTTGGGCTGGAGTGCAATCGCGTGATCTCGGCTCACTGCAACCTCTGCCTCCTGGGTTCAAGCGACTCTCATGCCTCAGCCTCCTGAGTAGCTGGGATTACAGGTGCCTGCCACCACACCTGGCTAATTTTTTGTATTTTTAGTGGAGACGGGGTTTCACTATGTTGGCCAGGCTGGTCTTGAACTCCTGACCTCGTGATCTGCCTGCCTTGGCCTCCCAATGTGCTGGGATTACAGGCATGAGCCACAGCGCCTGACCGCCACTTTTTAAAAATAAAATCCCTTTGGATACTTATTGGGAAAGTAACACCCAAAATATTAATGGATGTTTCTGGATCGAGAGTAATTTTAACTTTTCTACTTTATATTTTTCTGCATTTTCTTAATTATCTACCATGAATTTGTATTATTTTTTATAATCATGTATTAAACATGTATTATTTATCTATTACATTATTAATGTATGTAATAAACATGTATTATTTTTATAATCAGAAGAAATAATAAATGCTTCTAAAAGCAAAAAACAATGCACAGTATAATTTTCAAAAACAATAATATATCCTCTTACCATATCTTTTTAACCTTTGTTTCCCCTGAAGAAAACCTAAAAAACAAAAAATAAAACCCTTAAGAAACAATAATAAAAAGTGAGGTGTGGCCGGGCGCAGTGGCTCACGCCAGTAATCCCAGCACTTTGGGAGGCCAAGGCGGGTGGATCACAAGTTCAGGAGTTCGAGACCAACCTGGCCAATATGGTGAAACCCAGTCTTTCTAAAAATACAAAAAAAAAAAAAAAAAATAGGTAGCCGGGCATGGTGGTGCATGCCTGTAATCCCAGCTACTCGGGAAGCTGAGGCAGGAGAATCACTTGAACCCTGGAGGCGGAGGTTGCAGTGAGCTGAGATCGAGCCACTGCACTCCAGCCTTGGCAACAAAGTGAGACTCCGTCTCAAATAAGAAAAAAAGAAAAAAAAAGTGAGGTGTGCTGTCCATGCATGGTGACTCACACCTGTAATCCCAGCACTTTGGGAAGCTGAGGTGGGTGGATCACCTGAGGACAGGAGTTCGAGACCAGCCTGGCCAACATGGTGAAACCCCATCTCTACTGAAAATAGAAAAATTAGCCGGGCATGGTTGTGCGCTCCTGTAATTCCAGCTACTTAGGAGGCTGAGGCACAAGAATCACTTGAATCTGGAAGGTGGAAGTTGCAGTGAGCTGAGATCATGCCACTGCGTGCCAGCCTGGGCGACAGAGCAAGACCCTGTCTAAAAAAATAAGTAAATAAAAAAGTGAAGTGTGGGGTGGGAGGCTTGGTGGTGGTTGTGGTGTTATTTTATAGAAGGAAAAAAGAGAAACTGGTAAACGTGATTGTGAATACTGGCTTCTGAGTCAAAAAGACAATCGAAAGTATTTTTTCATTTGTTTGTAGGACAGCAAGAATCACTTGACAATTGGTTTGTGAGCATAATGGCATCTATAAACAGAAACACTGAAATAATTAAAAAACATGGAGTAAGCAAACAACATCTCCTGGAGGAGATAAACAAAAAGCGTGAATCCAACTGCTTGGTGGAACGAAGCAATCAAGTCAGCTTACTGAGAGTTCAAAAGAGGCACTTCCCGGGTGCCTATCAGTCCTTTACTGATACCACAACCAAAGAGCCTGTTCCCGACAGTGGCAGGAGCTCCTGGGTCAAGCTGAGTCTCCTTGTTCACACGGAGAGAAAGCACTTTCCACCAAAAAGTAAGAAGTTATCGTAGGATTTTTTTTTTTTTTTTTTTTTTTTGAGACGGAGTTTTGCTCATCGCCCAAACTGGAGTGCAATGGCGCGATCTCGGCTCACTGCAACCTCCACCTCCCGGGTTCAAGCGATTCTTCTGCCTCAGCCTCCCAGGTAGCTGGGAACACAGGCGCCTGCCACCACGCCTGGCTAATTTTTTTGTTTTTTTTTTAGTAGAGACGGGGTTTCACCTTGTTGGCCAGGCTGATCTCAAACTCCTGACCTCAGGTGATCCACCCACCTCGGCCTCCTAAAGTGCTGGGATTACAGGCATGAGCCACCACACCCAGCCTATGATAGGATTCTCTCTCTCTCTCTTTTTTTTTTTTTCTTTTGAGACAGAGTTTTGCTTTTGTTGCCCAGGCTGGAGTGCAATGGCACGATCTCAGCTTACAGCAACCTCCGTCTCCTGGATTCAAGCGATTCTCTTGCCTCAGCCTCTTGAGTAGCTGGGATTACATTCATACACCACCACGTCCGACTGATTTTTTTGTATTTTTAGTAGAGACCGGGTTTCTTCATGTTGGTCAGGCTGGCCTCGAACTCCCGACCTCAGGTAATCCACACGCCTCGGCCTCTCAAAGTGCTGGGATTACAGGCGTAAGCCACCGTGCTCGGCCTATGATAGGATTCTTAACCAATTTATAGGAAGGATTTGTAGGTATTCCTAAGAATTAGGAAGAATTCCTGGGATTGAAAGAGGTCCCGGAGTATTGCCCTGGTATAGCATAAAGGCAATCTGTTTGAAGGTAAAAGTGTCATTAAACTAGGCTGGTGGATTGTAAGATCTATTATAGACCAGAGACCTCATTTTTTTATGCATACAGAATCCCAGGCCCCAGCTTCAGGCCATCTCATTCAGTAGGCTCCAGGGAGGTGCCTGGAAATCTGCATTCTCAGCAGACTAAGGTGATGCTGATGCCAATGGCCTGAGAATCACATTTTGATAAGAGTTGTTATAGTAATTACAATAGACCACAAAAACTTCAGAAACCTGCTATCTCATCAATTTCTCTGGCCTTTACAAACATTTCATGTGCAAAATTGAGGTGCAGTGAAGATCCTTTTGATGACAAATATCACACAAAAAGCCCTAATAAAATGTGAAGGGGCTGGGCACGGTGGCTCACGCCTCTAATCCCAGCACTTTGGGAGGCCAAGGCAGGCTGATCACCTGAGGTCAGGAGTTTGAGACCAGCCTGGCCAACAAGGTGAAACCCTATCTCTACTAAAAATGCAAAAATTAGCTGGGTGCGGTGGCACGCACCTTTAGTCCCAGCTCCTTGGGAGGCTGAGGCAGGAGAATTGCTTGAATTCCAGAGGTGGAGGTTGCAGTGAGCCGAGATCACTCCAGTGTACTCCAACCTGGGTTACAGAGTGAGACTCCTTCTCAAACAAACAAACAAACAAAACATGGAGGAAGGTTTTTGGGTGCAGGGGATGGCATGGTAGTGATGGTGGTGGTATTATTTTATAGGCGGAAGAAGGGGAGCTGATAAATACCTTCATTGTGAATACTTGTTTCTTAGTCTAGGCAGGCAGCTGAGATAGCATTTTTTCATTTATTTGAAAAAAAGAGAAGGGGGTGTGTAATCATATCTAATACAACCAACAAATTATTAATTTAGATCAGAAACAAAAGAATCACCACATTTGAGATTTCACTTCTTTATGTGGCTGTGACTTTACACTTGCCCAGTCCTCTTAGGAAGTGGAGTAGAGTGTGATACAGTGTGGTGTAGAAAGCTGAGATTCTCCAGTGTTTAGAGTTAATTTGTAACAGTCATGTGTTTGTTTTATTCAAAAATAACTCTAGGGCTGGGCAAGGTGGCTCATGCCTATAATCCTAGCATTTTGTGAGGCCGAGGTGAGCGGATCACCTGAGATGAAAGGAGGGAGTGTTACGTCTCACTTTAAATCAAAAGCTAGAAATGATTAAGCTTAGTGAGGAAGGCATGGCAAAAGCCAAGATAGGCCAAAAGCCAGACCTCTTGTGCCAATCATTTATCCAAATTATCACTGCAAAGGAAAAACCCTTGAAGGAAATTAAAAATTTCCTTTAGTGAACACACAAATGATGAGAAAGCAAAACAGCCTTATTGCCAATAGGGAGAAAGTTTCAGTGATCTGGACAGATCACCCCAGCCACAACGTTTCCTTAAGCCAAAGCCCAACCCAGAGGAAGGCCCCAACTCTCTTCAATTCTGTGAAAGCTGAGTCTCTCTGTCGCCCAGGCTGAAGTGCGATGACGTGATCTCAGCTCACTGCAACCCCTGCCCCCCAGTTTCAAGTGCTTCAGCCTCCCAAGTAGCTGGAATTGCCTGCCACCACGCCCGGCTAATTTTTTTTTTTAATTTTTTTTTTTATTTTAGTAGAGATAGGGTTTCGCCATGTTGGCCAGGCCGGTTTCAAACTCCTGGCTTCAAGTGATCCACCCATCTCAGACTCCCAAAGTGCTGGGATTATAGGCTTGAGCCACTGCACCTGGCCAGGAGGCCATTATTCTAAGTGAAGTGACTCAGGAATGGAAAACCAAATATTGTCTGTTCTCACATATAAGTGGGAGCTAAGCTATGAGGATGCAAAGGCATAAGAATGATATAATGGACTTTAGGAACCTGAAGGGAAAGAAAGGTAAAAGATGGGCAAGGGATAAAAGACTACATATTGGGTACAATGTCCACTGCTCGGGTGATGGGTGCAGCAAAATCCCAGAAATCACCACTGAAGAACTTACCCATGTAACCAAAACCCACCTTTACCCCAAAAACTACTGAAATAAAAAATAAAAGAAACCATCCTATCTAAGCAGCACTCCTCAACACTCTATAATCCCTTACCCAGCTTTCTTTTTTACCACAGTGTTTATCACTCCCTAATGAAGGCTAAGCTCCTTGAAGGCAGGGATGGTATCTGCTTTTTTCACTACTTTATCCTCAGTCCCTAGAACAGTGTCTGGCACAAATCAGGAACTCAGGAAACGTTTCCTGGCTGATTGAATAAATGTTGGGACATGGAATATACTTTCCCAGATGTAGTGGTAGAACTTACCTCATTCCTCTGTAGACCAATAGCTATGTCCTTGGGCAATGGCTCACAAACTTGAGAGTTTCTCACAGCAACCTTAGTTGGTTGCTGTGGAATAATCTTAAGAAATGCAAGAGCGTAATAATACAGTATATTTTGCTGGACGTATTCAATAAGAATTGGAAGGCACTGTACTCTTTTCCTTTGCATACCTGTGCAAGAGGAAGAAACACTCATTTACTCTTTATTCATTCAGCGAACGCATATAAGTGCTTACTTTATGTCAGGCACTCTTCTACGTGCTTGTCAATACAGTGATGAATAAAATCTTGCCTCAAAAAGCTTAGGTTTTGGTGTGCTGGCTCACGTCTGTAATCCTAGCACTTTGGTAGGCTGAGGCAGGAGGATCCCTTGAGCCCAGGAGTTTGAGACCAGCCTGGGCAACATAGAGAGACCCCTTCTCATAAAAAAAAAAAAAAAAATTGCTTAGATTTCATTGGGTAGAGAGCCAGATAAACAAGTTAAAAAATAGTACATTTCAGCCTGGCACAGTGGCTCATGCCTGTAATCCCAGCATTTTGGGAGGCCGAGGCGAGTGGATCACCTGAGGTCAGGAGTTCGAGACCAGCCTGACCAACATGGTGAAACCCCACAAAAATTAGCCGGGCATGGTGGTGCATGCCTGTAATCCCAGCTACTCTGGAAGATGAGGCAGGAGAATCACTTGAATCTGGGAGGAGGAGGTTGCAGTGAGCAGAGATCGCGCCACTGCACTACAGCCTGGGCAACAAGAGCAAAACTCTGTCTCAAAAAAAAAAAAAAATAAATGTCTGATCAGATAGTGATAAATGGGTAAGAGCTATGGGGAAACAGAAAACAGCAGGGTGGGACATAGGAAGTGTTGGATGGAGGGTGTATTGCTGCCCATATAACTATATGAGGATTACTATCCAGGGCATGAGGGATGACCCAGGACTCCTGGGTTCCTCGAGGAGTCCAGTGTAAACAGGGATAAGGGACAGAATGAGATTAGTCCTGATGGTCAAACCTCGCGGTGGTCTAACCTGGTGGGGAGGCCTGTGTGTTGAGGGGAAGGAATGTTACAGATTTTGCATAGAGTATTTGGAGTTCTGGGTGATCCTCTTTGCTTCTATTAATAGTGACGTGAAGACTAGGAAAGAAGTTCTCTTAGAGATTTCCAGGCCCTGTTTTCAATCTTCCACTTGGAGATGTGGAGCCCAAAAGAGGGGCAGTTTATTTAAATATATAGAATTAAAAACACCTGGGTTCAAGTTTTGCCTCTGTCATTGACTAGTATCATGCTTTTAGTAATTTGAGTTTTTTTTTGTTTTGTTTTGTTTTGTTTTTTGGAGGCAGAGTCTTGCTCTGTCACTGGGGCTGGAGTGCAGTGGTGTGATCATGGCTCACTGTATCCTCAACCACCTGGGCTCGAGTGATCCTCCCACCTCTCAGCCTCCCAAGTAGCTGGGACTATAGGCATGTGCCACCATGCTTGGCTAACTTTTGTATTTTTTAAATAGAGGCTGGGTTTTGCCATGTTGCCCAGGTTGGTCTCAAATTCTTGACCTCAAGCAATCTGCCTGCCTCAGCCTCCCAAAGTGCTGGAATTACAGGCGTGAGCCACCATGCCCAGCCATTTGGTGTTTCTTTCTTTCTTTTTTTTTAAATTTATTGAGACAGAGTCTCACTCTGTCACTTTGTCACAGGCTGTAGTGCAGTGGCTCCATCTTAGCTCACTGCAACCTCTGCTGCCCAGGGTTCAAGCGATTCTCCTGCCTCAGCCTCCAGAGTAGCTGGGATTACAGGTGTGCACCACCACACCCGGCTAATTTTTTTTTGAGATGGAGTCTTGCTCTGTCACCAGGCTGGAGTGTAGTGTTGCGATCTCAGCTCACTGCAACCTCCACCTCCTGGGTTTAAGTGATTTTCCTGCCTCAGCCTCCTGAGTAGCTAGGACTACAGGTGCATCCCACCACGCCCAGCTAATTTTTGTCTTTTTAGTAGAGATGGGGGTTTCACCATATTGGCCAGGATGGTCTCCATCTCTTGACCTCGTGATCCGCCCACCTCAGTCTCTCGAAGTGCTGGGATTACAGGCGTGAGCCACCGCGCCCGGCCCATTTGGTGTTTCTAAACCTTAGTTCCTGTATCTGAAAAACAATACTCTGCCCTCCAGAGTTATTTTAAAAACCATGAAATGTATTACAAGTTATATAACAAATACTTTTTATTTGTTATTTTTTCAGATAATGCCATATTTGGATAAAGTGCATCTCCAGAGACACACAGAAATACATTCTCTTTGATTCTTCTTCAGTGTGTCTAAATTATTTACAAATTATTCATTATAAACAAAGCTAAACAAAAGTATTCACTAGGTCCCTCAAAAAACATTAAGTCACATAAAACATATTATATCTTTATTCATTCGATTCTATCACTTATACTTAGATGATTTGAAGAGAGGATTTGAGTTTTTTAGATACTTTCAAAGATGAATACCTGAGAGTTTAGTTTACAGTGATCCCTTTTTTTTTTTTTTTTTTTAGACAGAATCTCGCTGTGTTCCCCAGGCTGGAATGCAGTGGCACTATCTCAGCTCACTGCAACCTCCGCCTCCTGGGTTTAAGCTATTCTCCTGTCTCAGCCTCCTGAGAAGCTGGGACTACAGGTGCATGCCACCAAGCCCAGCTAACTTTTGTATTTTTAGTAGAGATGGCATTTCACCATGTTGGTCAGGCTGGTCTTGAACTCCTGACCTCAGGTGATCCACTTTCCTTGGCATCCTAGAGTGCTGGGATTACAGATGTGAGCCACCATGCCCGGGCGATCTTCTCCTTAGTAATCTAAAATGTTTAAATAATAGCTTATATTTGTTTCTATAACTCAGTGGAATATATTGACCAACCCCACTGATCAGGTTGAAGGCTAAAAAGTTAACACTTGCAGTGGCGTGATCGTGGCTCACTGCAGCTGGACTTCCTGGGCTCAGATGATTCTCCCACCTCAGCCTCCTGAGTAGCTGGGATTACAAGTGTATGCCTGGCTAATTTTTGTATTTTTAGTAGAGATAGGGTTTTGCCATGTTGCTGGTCTTGAACTCCCGGCCTCAAGCAATCCGCCCTCCTCAGCCTCCCAAAGTGCTGGGGTTACAGGCATGAGCCACTTCATCCGGCCTGTTTTTGTTTGTTTGTTTGTTTTAAAGCAAATACCTAGTGTCAATAACTAAAGAATTATCCTGGCACAGCTCTCATGGTCACCTACAGAAGACATGAGGCTCCTGGTTCAGAGGCAAAGGATTTTACTACTTAGAGAACAGCAAGGAACACAAGCCTCATGTTCGGGTTGGTTCCCCTTGCCCTCCCCCACTCCCTCAAGATCCATGGAGCGATGTGAAGATGTGCAGGTAGATGCCACACACGCAGAGGTTTTGCCTCATAGCTGAGGAATCCTGAGCTTAAAGAAACCCAACCTTTGCCCAGAAAGAGACATTATCCTCATTATAGTGGATGGTAAACAGAGCTGCCCTCTGCTCCAGAGGGAGTCATGATCTTCCAAAGAGATTAGCTGGAATAAAGGTTGTCAGTGCCTCTGCTCCCTAGATGTGCAGAAACATGGAAGTCCTGTAGATAATTATCTCCCCACATTCAGAAGCTCAAATAAAGACTATCAAATACAGTATTATTTCTTTGGCTCTAGCTAGGATGAATAATAGGAAATAAACACATAGGCTTTGGTAAAGGAGTGTCAGGGTATGGACGGTACATTTCTTTTTCTTCTTTTTCTTTTTGAGACAGGGTCTCACTCTGTTGCCCAGGCTGGAGTGCTGTGGGGTGATCATGGCTCAATGCAGCCTCAACTTCTCCTGCTCAAGCAATTGTCCCACCTCAGCCTCCTAAGTAGCTGGGAAGACAGGTGTGCACCACCATGCCCAGCTAATTTTTTTACTTTCGCTATGTTGACCAGGCTGGTTTCAAACTCCTGGCTTCAAGCAATCCTCCCACCTCAGCTTCCCAAAGTGCTGGGATTACAGACGTGAGCCACCACACCCAGCTGGACAGTACAATTAACACATTCTCTAACCTTAGCTGTCTCCTAACCCTATCCACCCTCCTCCCCTATGTGCCTCTGGTTTTATGGAACTACTTGTGACTCTCTGAACTTGCCTCATTCTGTTACCTCCTCTCTACCTAACTTCGATTTGTGCAAGATTTAATTTGACACCACCTCCTTCTCGAAATCTTGCCTCACTCCTGATCCCACTGTTAAATTTATAGTGAACCCCAAGTTTCTCTTCAAAGAATCAGTATGTTAGCATGTTTTGTTTGTTTGTTTTGAGACAGAGTCTCGCTCTGTCACCCAGGCTAGAGTGCAGTGGCGTGATCTCAGCTCACTGCCAGCTCCACCTCCCGGGTTCATGCCATTCTTCTGCCTCAGCCTCCCAAGTAGCTGGGACTACAGGCACCCGCCACCATGCCCAGCTAATTTTTTTTTTTTTTTTTTTTGTATTTTTAGTAGAGACAGGGTTTCACCGTGTTAGCCAGGATGGTCTCAATCTCCTGACCTCATGATCCACCCACCTCGGCCTCCCAAAGTGCCGGGATTACAGGAATGAGCCACTGTGCCTGGCGTGTTTTTTTTTTTTTTTTTTGAGATGGAGTCTAGCTTTGTCACCCAGGTTGGAGTGCAGTGGTGCGATCTTGGCTCACTGCAACCTCCTTCTCCTGGGTTCATGCAATTCTCCTGCCTTAGCCTCCTGAGTAGCTGGGATTACAGGCATGTGCCAACACACCTGGCTAATTTTTGTATTTTTAGTAGAGACAGGGTTTCACCATATTGCTCAGGCTGGTTTTGAACTCCTGATCGCAAGTGATCCACCCACCTCAGCCTCCCAATAGCTGGGATTACAGGCATGAGCCACCACGCCTGGCCGAGTATGTTAGTATGTTCAACTCTCTTATTCTTTGATTTTCCACTTTAAAGTTTAACTTCCTGGTTCTCTTCACCCCCTTGCCTCTAGTTTCAGTAAACAACTTTCCCACCAGTCCCAATTAGTAGTTCATATCTGTTCCCCTGGTCACCTGCTTCATCCTGACTCATTCCAGTCACGTCCTCTGACCTGAGTCACGCCTGGTCATCCACTCTGACCTAAGTCACCTTTAGTTACCTGTTCCTAACCATCTTTCCCACCAAACTACTCACCCTGCCACTCCGGCTTGTACTCCTGATCTTTTTAAAATAGCCAATCGGAATTAGCTTAGACTGCGCTGTCCAACCTTAGCCAACAGGGGAACGACACAGCAGTAGCGGCTACCTGCATCAGGAATAAGAACTCCTTCCCTTCCCCTGTCCAGTTGTGTTCTTGCCATTGTTCCATCTGTGAGGGGCACCCTTTCTGCAGAAAGTAAAAATTGCCCTGCTGAGAAAATTAAATTTATGTTGGAGTGCTATTTCTTTGTGGCACTGGGGAACAAGCATTTTGCATTTCTAACACCACCTTAGGCATTTTCTACTTTATCCTCCTCTATACACCCTACAACAGTCTCAGGCTAAAATCAGAAACTCAAAAGTCACAAGACAATATATCTGTTGGGACTCTGACCTTACCTGATATGGCAGAAAGTCCACATGCTCTCTACCCCATCCCAGGAGTGTTTCATATCTGTCAATGCATGGGTTTCCTCAGTAGCACTAAATCACAGACACTTTCCTCCTTTTCTGCCCTGGTTTCCTGCAAAGCCCAAAGGCAGTCTGCTGGCGGAATTCCTTCTTGCTAGGGGAGGTCAGTCTTTTTCAATTTCTAAGGCCTTCGACTGATTGGATGAAGCCAACCCACTTTACAGAGGGTAACGTGCTTCACTCACAGTCCACTGATTTAAACGTTAATCTAATTTACAATATACCTTCACAGAAACATCTAGAATAATGTTTAACCAACTAGCTGAGTAATGTAGCCTCACAAAGTTGACACATCAAATTAACCATCACAGAAGCTATCCCCCAAAATAACCCTTTACCTTATACTGGGGGATTCTCTGGCATCTGAAAGACTCAGGCCAATGCTCGTGATTCCCAATTCCCCACTCTCTGAATTCCACTGGGGTGGATGGACTCTGGCCTTACCCGTGCCCTTGAGAACCAGAGAGGAGTAGAGGGGGCCCCACATGAAACCCATTATCCTCAGCTCTACCACGTGGCTCAGGAAATCCATGGTAGGCCTTGGTAGGCTTCTGGGAAATTTAGTAAAGAGCAAGGCTGACTGGCATTCTGGAGGAATTGTAAGAAATTTGCTATTTGTGGCTAGGTGTGGTGGCTCATGCCTGTAATTCCAGCACTTTGGGAGGCCGAGGCTGGAGGATTGCTTGAGGCCGGGAGTTCAAGACAAGCTTGGGCAACACAGTGAGACCCCGTCCCTAACATAAATTAATAATATTTAAATAAAAAAACAAATTTTGTGCGTGGCCGCAATGGCTCATGCCTGTAATCCCAGCACTTTGGGAGGCTGAGGTGGGATGATAGCTGGAGCACAGGAGCTCAAGACCAGCCTGGGTAACATGGTGAAACCCTGTCTCTACCAAAAATACAAAAATTAGCCAGGCATGGTGGCTCGTGCCTGTGGTCCCAGCTACTTGGGAGGCTGAGGTGGGAGGATGGCTTGGGCCAGGGAGGCAGAGGTTGCAGTGAGCCAAGATGGCGCCACCGCATTCCAGCCTGGATTGTCGCTCTGTGGAGTGAGACCCCATCTCAAAAAAAAAAAAAACAAAAAAAAACCCCACACCTAAAAAACCAAATTGCTATTTTATTAACAGTTTCAGATCTTTCTTTCTCTTTCTTTCTCTCTCTTTCTTTTCTTTCTTGTCTCTTTCTTTTCTGTCTTTCTTTTTTTTTTTTTTTTTTTTTGAGGCGGAGTCTCGCTCTGTCGCCCAGGCTGGAATGCAGTGGCGCAATCTCGGCTCACTGCAAGCTCCGCCTCCCGGGTTCACGCCATTCTCCTGCCTCAGCCTCTCCGAGTAGCTGGGACTACAGGCGCTCGCCACCACGCCCGGCTAATTTTTTTGTATTTGTAGTAGAGACGGGGTTTCACCGTGGTCTCGATCTCCTGACCTCGTGATCCGCCTGCCTCGGCCTCCCAAAGTGCTGGGATTACAAGCGTGAGCCACCGCGCCTGGCCCCTTTCTTTCTTTCTTTTTCTTTCTCTCTCTCTCTCTTCCTTCTCTCTCTCTTTCCCTCTCCTCTCCTCTCCTCTCCTCTCTTCTTTTCTTTTCATGGGGCTGCCCCAAAGGGCCTCATGAGCACCTGTGCACAGCGGCCAGATGGCCTGATTCACACAGCACAGTGGGGACACTTCCACAGCCTGTCATCTCATGGTCCAGGCTCAGCTCGCCCAAAGCATGTGGAGTCCTCCCAGGGACCACTGTTGATGATGGCACTCACCAGGACCTGCAGAGAGCCCTCTCCTGTGAGCAGGTGAATGGTCTCGAAGGCATGCTTGGCGACGCGCAAGGTCACGAGCTTCTTGCAGTTGTTGCGGCCGTGCGTCATCATGGAGTGAGTGAGGCAATCCACAGTGGGGCGCTGAGCTTTGTGGAAGCATTTGGCGGCATACTGCCCTGCACTGTGAGGCAGGTGCTTGGCATACTTAACTGTAACGTAATCCTGCAGGGAAATGTCATTGATCTGCATGCACATCATGAATGCTCCACTTCCCAAAGAGCTTGTCCCAAAGAGCTTCTCTGTCCCCGCAGGTGCTGCTGTCTCCCATCTGGTCCCTGAGGGCACAGCCTGAGCATCTCTATTGCTTGGCGTGGACCACGTGCCGCCCTAGCACAGACAGGGAACTAGATATTTCAGTGATCGTTTTTAGGCTTCCTAACTTATATCAATAATAAATGGTTCCATTTGGGTCCCAGATAAGAAAGTGAGAGGAAGCAGATTCTAATGATATTTGCATGTAGAGTCCTTCTATAGGAAGGTACTGATTTCAGAAGGCCCCTGTTAAAATGGACTTCCCTGATAATATGTGTTCGTCAGTCCAGTACATTTCTGTTTGGTGACAGTATTACATTGACAAGCTTTGTTGTGGTGATAGAGGTAGCTGTGTGACACACCTCAAATCCAGAGGGGAACCTTGGGAAATGGGGTTATTGGAGATCTCTTGTGACCTTTGGGGATTGGGGAGAAGTTCCCCTAGGACTTGTTTTGTGTGGTGTTTGGGCTACAATTTCACAGACTCGATCCTTTGTTTGATTCCAACGGGTGTATTCTTTCTGGTCAAATTAATTCCCGACTCCTGACTTTTCTTCTGAGTTTTTTTTTTTTTTTTTTTTTTAAACAGTCTTGCTCAGTCACCCAGGCTGGGGTACAGTGGCTCGATCTCATCTTACTTCAACCCCCGCCTCCCGGATTCAAGTGGTTCTCGTGCCTCAGCCTCCCGAGTAGCTGGGAGTACAGGCACACCCACCATGCCTGGCTACCTTTTGTATTTTTAGTAGAGATGGGTTTCACCATTTGGCCAGGCTGGTCTGGAACTCTTACCTCAAGTGATCCTCCCGCCTTAGCCTCCCAAAGTGCTGGGATTACAGGCATGAGCCACCACTCCTGGCCTCAACAAAAGGGCTTTTTATAATGACAGGAGTATTACATAAACAGTGCATTGTGGCTATTGATGAAATGCAAGGCGTAACTACCCCCAAGGGTTTAATGGCTCAAGACCATCTCTGGGGTTGAGGTTAAGCAATTCCTGGAAAATTCAAAGTTCTTATTGCCTATCCTAACATTTTAAAATCAGGAAAGAAGCCTCAAAATACATGACAGATGGGAGTGAAAGAGAGGAAGGTAAGTTTTGGTCTTGGGAATGGTGGAGTTTTGTGGACTGATTGCCTTCTCTATCAGTCAGAGTTTAGTTTCAAGAAACAGAAACCAACCTTGACTAATTTAAGCATACAAATTTATTAAATATATTAGGTAGCTCACATAATCTCCAAGACGGCCAAAAACCAGGTATGTAGGTTATAGAGCTAGAAACAGTGCCCCAAATCAGGTCACAAGGCTGGTCCATGAAGACTCACTGCCTTGGGACACTGGATACAGCTACTAGGATCAGTGCCACCACTGCCTCTGAAAATGGACACAGCTGCCACTTCCCACACCAGCACAAAGTCACATGCAGTTGGTTTCTTTATATTCCTGGCTTCTGACTCAAAATCTGGGCTGTCTACCTCTGATTGGTGGAACTTAAGTCATGTATTTGCCATAATAGTGAGGAACACTGGGAAAGTAAATATTTGGTATTTTCAGTCTCTAGGGTGGAAGATGGGTTCTGCCTCATAAAATGAGGGCTTTCTCACTTTATTATATGAAAAGTAGACCCAAAATATTAAAAAATGTTCATTGTAGTGTATCCCTTGGTTGCCCCCAAGTCAATACACATATCCTTCTTGCCATAAGAACTTAAAATGCTTTTACAAGTTTGATCAGCATCTTCCATAGCCTTCCAGTGCCTCATCCTTTAAATTAATTGGAATTTTGCTGCCTGGAGACCTATGGAGGCTATATAACCAATCCCAGATTTCCCTCTCTTCTTTCCTGTTTTCCTAAGGGTCTCTTGATGACAGCTACTTCAGGGTATTGATTTTCTCATTAAACAGGGTTCTTAAAAAATGCAAGCATCATGACTGGGCGTGGTGGCTCACACTTGTAATCCCAGCACTTTGGGAGGCCGAGGCGGGTGGATCACCTGAGGCCAGGTGTTCGAGATCAGCCTGACCAACATGGAGAAGCCCCGTCTCTACTAAAAACACAACAATTAGCTGGGCATGGTGGTGGGCACCTGTAATCCCAACTACTCAGGAGGCTGAGGCAGGAGAATTGCTCGAACCCAGGAGGTGGAGGTTGCAGTAAGCCAAGATCGCACCAGTGCACTCCAGCATGGGTGACAGAGAAAGACTCTGTCTCAAGAAAAAAAAAAAAAGGCAAGCATCAGAAACAAAATTTGGCTAATTTATTATTATTATTATTATTATTATTATTATTATTATTATTTTTAACAGAATCTTGCTCTGTCACCCAAGCTCGAGTACAGTGACACAATCATGGCTCACTGTAGCCTTGACCTCCTGGGCCCAAACGATCCTTCTACCTCAGCCTCTCAAGTAGCTGGGAACACAGGCATGCACCACCATGCCTGGCGAGTTTTTAAATGTTTTGTAGAGACCGAGTCTCCCTATGTTGCTCAGGCTGGTCTTGAACTCCTAGGTTCAAGTGATCCTCCCGCCTTGGCCCCCCAAAGTGCTGGGATTATAGGCACAAGCCACTGTGCCCAGCCAAATTTGGCTAATTTAAGCAGAAAAGGTATTTACTGAAGGATATTGAATAGTTCGTAAAATTTCGAGGAGGGATGACAAAACAAACTCACACCAGTGTACAAGAACCATAGAGACTCCGCTGCCACAGACACTGGGCATAGACTGTGTGGCTAACACTGCCAACTTCTGCAAGCTAGGCTCAGAATGTTGCCATTAAAATCCCTGTCATACTACCCACACTTGTGAGCATGGAGTAAGCTCAGTCCTGGCTTTTTAAAATCAGTGTCCTGGTTGCAAGAGAGGATGGAAAGTGATTGCTTGGCAGTTTTTTTTTTGTTTTTTTTTTTTTTTTTTGAGACGGAGTCTCGCTCTGTCGCCCAGGCTGGAGTGCAGTGGCGCAATCTCGGCTCACTGCAAGCTCCGCCTCCCGGGTTCACGCCATTCTCCTGCCTCAGCCTCTCCGAGTAGCTGGGACTACAGGCGCCCGCCACCGCGCCCGGCTAATTTTTTTGTATTTTTTAGTAGAGATGGGGTTTCACCGTGGTCTCGATCTCCTGACCTCGTGATCCGCCCGCCTCGGCCTCCCAAAGTGCTGGGATTACAAGCGTGAGCCACCGCGCCCAGCCAGCAGTTTTAACTTCTATAGTGGGAAGCAGGTTCGCTTAATAAGGTGAGGCATTCCCCACACAAAGGGAACTCACATATGGGATGACCAAAAACAAAACAAAACAAAAACAACAAACCTGTCTAATGTCCATCTATGTGAACCGCAAGATCCCTTCTCCCTCCCTAATGCTTCCCTCAGTTATTGCTTTACACTCAGAGGCCAGCCCCCCAATTCAGAGTTCCTGATTTGCAATACTCTAAGGATGGCCTGTGAAGGATGTCACTTAAGCTCGTGTAGATGGCAGACTGGGAGGCATTTGATATCTGGAAAACAGTGCTGGGATGGAAGTCAGGGTATTATAGTTCTAAATGTATCACACATTAGCCGTGAGAATTTATACAATTTAGTTAAATTACTTGGGCCTCAGAAGTAATCCACAGAAAAGTCTGGTACACACATTAGGCTCTTAACACTTTCTGTTCTTACATACTAGGCAAGGTTCTCAACATGTACAACTTTTTTTTGAGACTGAATCTCACCTT
This sequence comes from Symphalangus syndactylus, assembly GCF_028878055.3. Lineage (NCBI taxonomy): Eukaryota > Metazoa > Chordata > Mammalia > Primates > Hylobatidae > Symphalangus > Symphalangus syndactylus. The sequence goes on from NC_072434.2 coordinate 10,468,769, forward strand.
GTTGCCCAGGCTGGAGTGCAGTGGCACAATCTCAGCTCACTGCAACCTCCACCTCCTGGGTTGAAGTGATTCTCCTCCTTCAGCCTCTTGAGTAGCTGGGACCACAGGCGCATGCCACCACTACCAGCTAATTTTTGTGTTTTTAGTAGAGGCAGGGTTTCGCCGTGTTGGCCAGGCTGGTCTCGAACTCCTGACCTCAAGAGATCCACCTGCCTCAGCCTCCCAAAGTGCTGGGATTACAGGCGTGAGCCACTGTGCCTAGCCTCAATATGTATAACTTAAACTACTAAACTGAGAAATGAGAAGTTATTTGCACCATTTTTAATACCTAAGGCATAAATGCTACAGATTTTCATGAATTACAGGAATGCTCACCAAAGAAGTCATCTTTTTTGGAGATATGTGTGTTTCAGAATTAGCCAAAGAGGAAGGGTTTCAGGAGGTCCTATTAGGATATTTTTGCTTAGAGTCCTATGTTTAAACTTGTAGCACTGGTAATCTTCAAATTATCTCATCTCTTTCCATTTTATCTTTTTGACCGACTCTGTAATTATCAGTACTGACTTTGTCATAATTTGTAAAGGACGGTGAGATTTGCCTATGCTTGAAAAGCTAAGCTCTAACAAGCATAAAACAGTCTCTGGAAACCCTTTCTAAGTTAGTCAGGTCCTATAAATGAAATGAAAATTTACATATGCTGCTTTGAAGTATTCGGTCAAAAGCACAAAAGGGCAAGAAAGGGCAAAAGCAAGAAATTAAACTCTGAAGTATGAGTGCAGCTTCACCATGCAAAAACAGGACTCCTGTTTACCTTTAGTTTAGAAGGCAGGCTTGGAGAGGGGAAGGAAATGCGCAACAGCAAAGTACGGAGGGGATTACGGCAGGAAAATAGTGAACCAGAGATAAAGAGCAGGCAGCAAAGTGATTAAATGAACTCTTAGTTACAAAACAATGAAAGAAAAGAGCTGATAACAATTCTTTAAAGAATAATACAATTTCATCTGATTCTTACCCAAATAAAGACAAGAGCTAGAATAAGAGGGCAACCCATCTTTCTGGGACCCCTCTGTCATCCAGACAGCTTTCTTTCTTTTGCTTATTAAACTTCTGCTCTAACCTAAAAAAAACATTAAAAAAAAAAAAGAAAGAAAGAAAAGAAAAAAAAGGAGCTAGAATATGAACCATTTCCTTTAGTAAGGAAGGTCACCATGTGCTGGGGCAGTGTGGGGAGGGAGGCGGCAGATCCCTTTTTGCCTTTCAGTTGAGGGGAGAGGGTGTTCCTATAGAATGCAGAAAGACTTGTTCCAGGCCAAAAGAGTTTATTCCTGTTTTTCAGAATGGTTCAACATTAGGAAATCTCTGGATGGTATTGAGTAGATTTATAAGTTAAAGGAGAAAAATATGTTACTCAAAAAACTGTGGAAAGGAGGCTGGGCTCGGTGGCTCACACTTGTAATCTCAGCACTTTGGGAGGCTGAGGCAGGTGGATCACCTGAGATCAGGAGTTCAAGACCTGCCTGGTCAACATGGCGAAACACTATCTCCACTAAAAATACAAAAAATAAGCCAGGTGTGGTGGCGGGTGCCTGTAATCCCAGCTACTCAGGAGGCTGGGGCAAGAGAATCACTTGAACCCAGGAGGTGGAGGTTGCAGTGAGCCGCGATCGTGCCACTGCACTCCAGCCTGGGCGACAGAGTGGGACTCATTTAAAAAAGAATGTGGAAAGGTATGTAATATCCAATATCTATTGCAGATTGAAAGATAAATATTTTTCTCTATTGCAGTCAGTTTAAGACTTACTGCCTCCATTCACTTATTTAAAAATATTTGAGGCTAGGCGCAGTGGCTCATACCTGTAATCCCAGCACTTTGGGAGGCCGAGGAGGGCAGATCACGAGGTCAGGAGTTCGAGACCAGCCTGGATAACATGGTGAAACCCCGTCTCTATAAAAAATACAAAAAAATTAGCTGGTTGTGGTGGCGGGCACCTGTAATTGCAGCCACTCGGGAGGCTGAGGCAGGGGAATCGCTTGAACTCGGGAAGCAGAGGTTGCAGTGAGCCGAGATTGCACCATTGCCCTCCAGCCTGGGTGACAGAGTGAGACTCTGTCTCAAAAAAAAAAAAAAAAAAAAATTTGAGAGCATATCACATTGCAGGCCTTGTTTCAGACTATGTAGAAGATGGAAAAACAAACCAAAATTGGTTTGTTCTCAAAAGGCTTGCAATTTCTAAAGATGGAAAACACATACACAGGTAGCTATAGTCAAAAGGAATATGTGAAAGTGTCAATGAACTGGTTTATAGTACTTTGTTCTACATTACTATAGTGTTGCTGGAAAAGAGACTCCAAGAGCCAGTCCTTGGGTCTAGCACAGGGAAGAATTGGAGGGGAGTCACAGAGCACAGTGAAGGAAGCAAGTTTATTGGAACTACCCTGTTAGAGAGTAGCGAGTCCTCAGAAAGCAGGAGGAACACAGTGTCCTGGGGTAGTGTCTCTACTTAGAAGACACTATAAGGAGCTATGATTAAACTTGGAATGTGCAGATATGCTCACTAAAGGTCAAGGCTATTGGTGTTATAATGACATTAATCCTTCAAACTAAGCCTACTCATTAATGTCATCTTTGAGTGAAGTGGGCTGCACTCAGGACATCTGGACATTCTGCAGGCATAGTGGGAGATGTCCTGCATGACCATAATTTTTTTTTTTTTTTTTTGAGACAGAGTCTCACTGTTGCTCATGCTGGAATGCAGTGGCGCCATCTTGGCTCACTGCAACTGCCACCTCCCAGGTTCAAGTGACTTTCATGCCTCAGCCTCCTGAGTAGCTGGGATTACAGGCATGTGCCACCACACCCAGCTTTTTAAAATATTAATATTTTAGTAGAGATGGGGTTTTGCCATGTGAGCCAGGCTGGTCTCAAGCTCCTGGCCTCAAGTGATCCACATGCCTCGGCCTCACAAAGGGCTAGGATTATAGGTGTGAATATTTTGTAATTATGATACTTATGGCTATTTTCAGACCATAAGTATTAATATTATAACCGTCTTGTGAGTGCCTAGCTACTCACTTTAAGATGGGGTCACTCTAGTCATGTTTTCTTTTCTGTGGGGGGGTGGGGACAGAGTCTTGCTCTGTCACCCAGGCTGGAGTGCAGTGGTGCGATCTCGGCTCACTGCCACTTCAGCCTCCTGGGTTCAAGTGATTCTTGTGTCTCAGCCTCCTGAGCAGCTAGGATCACAGGTGTGTTCCACCATGCCTGAATGATTTTTTTGTATTTTAGTAGAGATGTGGATTTGCCATGTTAGCCAGACTGGTCTTGAACTCCTGACCTCAAGTAATCCACCTGTCTGAGCCTCCCAAAGTGCTGGGATTACAGTGTGAGCCGTTGTGCCCGGCCTCTAGTCATGTTTTATTAAACCAGAGGCCTGGTAAGCAGGGGTTCCTCTAACAATAGCACTTCTCACATTGCTATGAAATTATTTGTCCACTTGGCTATCTCCTTGATTAAACTGTGAACTGAGGGCAAAGATCGTATCTTATTCATCTTTGTAACCTAGGAACCTAGACTAGTGGGCAGCCTATAGGAGGGGCTTAATAACTGAAACAAACAAATGGATGAATACATGAAGAAAATGCCTAAACAATTTAGAGAGCAAAGATCATGTTTGGCTGGGGTGATGAGGCAAGATGAAGTAATTTAACTTGAACCTTAAATGATTTAACGGTAAGAGTCTGACAAGGGTATGTGTACAGGAGGTAGGAAATAGGGAAAAGAAATACAGAGTTGGAAGAGAGCTTAAAAGTCTGGTTTTAATATAATCTCCTGTTAAATGTAGGAATTTCATTTATAATGGTGCTGATGAGTCATTAAATACCTCATAAAATGGCCGGGCGCGGTGGCTCAAGCCTGTAATCCCAGCACTTTGGGAGGCCGAGGCGGGCGGATCACGAGGTCAGGAGATCGAGACCATCCTGGCTAACACGGTGAAACCCTGTCTCTACTAAAAATACAAAAAAAATTAGCCGGGCGTGTTGGCGGGCGCCTGTAGTCCCAGCTCCTCGGGAGGCTGAGGCAGGAGAATGGCCTGAACCCGGGAGGCGGAGCTTGCAGTGAGCCGAGATCGTGCCACTGCACTCCAGCCTGGGTGACACAGCAAGACTCCGTCTCAAAAAAAAAAAAAAAAAAAAAAAAAAAAACACCTCATAAAATACCCTATTCAGTTTCTTAGTCTGGTTTGGACAATCTGACCTAGTTTTGATTCTTCCATAAATGAATTCATTTCAAAATATTTATTGAAGATCATTTCATAAAATCACTTTGATTTAGGAAGTTTATTTTTTTCTATGACAGGTACTTTTTCCAGCATTTGCTGCTTATATAATTTAACAAGATTAAATACCTAAGTTTTGATATTGACCACACCTGTTAAACTACATATAAGATTTTTAAAAAAATGTAGTAAATACACATAACATAAAATTTATTATCTTAATTCTTTATAAGTGTACAGTTCAGTGGCATTAAATACCTTCACATTGATGTGCTACCATCACTACCATCTATCTACAGAACTGTTTTTACACCTGAGACTTTTAATTTTTTTGAGATTTTTATTTATTTATTTTTTTAGAGATAGGTACTCACATCTCACTACGTTGCCCAGGCCTGACTCAAACTCGGGCTTAAAAGGTCTCCCATCTCAGCCTCCTGAGTGGCTGGCACTACAGGTGAATGCCATTGTGCCTGGCTTACACTAACATTTTTAAACTTAAAAATACGAAATATTACTGTTCACAGAGAAATCAGATGCATTTTTAATAATGCCATTTACATTCTAAATATGTTGACAAAATTCAGACCAGAACTTAAAATTGGCGTATTAACTAAACTTTTGGGCTTGGTATTTAATAACGATTGTTTAAACCATTGGCCTCATAAGTCAAAAATTTAAGATCAGTGTAAAAATCTTACGCATTTTTATCTTAAAGAGAAATAATTCGAAGTACTAAAAGTTCAATTTTACAAACCTAGAAAAGAGATTTCTGATAGCATAGAAAACCAGACATTCTCCCTTCACTGGCTAACTCCTATGGGAAGAAAAATAGGTGGTAAGATCACACTTTAGGCCAGTGCGGTGGCTCACGCCTGTAATCCCAGCACTTTGGGAGGCCGAGGCGGGCGGATCACCTGAGGTCGGGAGTTTGAGACCAGCCTGACCAACATGGAGAAACCCTGTCTCTACTAAAAATAGAAAATTAGCTGGGGGTGGTGGCACATACCTGTAATCCCAGCTACTTGGGAAGCTGAGGGAGGAGGCTTGCTAGAACCTGGGAAGTGGAGGTTGCGGTGAGCCAAGATCGTGCCATTGCACTTCAGCCTGGGCAACAACAGCAAAATTCCATAAAAAAAAAAAAGGTATACTTTAGCTTACTCCATCCTCATCACAGTAGTGCTTCTACTCTTCCTGTGGGAGCCACCCTTCCCAGCAGCAATGGTTTCAGTTCAGGTGGTGGCTTTATATAAAAGGGCAATGTAAGAAGCAGCAGTATTTTCCCAACATCCTGCCAGAACTCAGCTAATTGAAAAGCAGCACAAGGCTAGAATCAGAACCCAGGGTTTCAGGATCCAATGCCAGTTTTATTTCTAAGAGAAATATTTCTGTATAATTACAATCTTCTGTAACCCTATAGAACAGCTTCTTCAGTTCAGATTCTTCATCAGAACATTTCTATTTTTCAAATGCTGCCCCCTGCAGTTGATTGGATTTTGTAATGGATGGTTTTGAAGCTATTTCTAGAGCAAGTGTTGGAGCTTAGGAAACAGTTTTACCGCATTCTGTGTTGTCACTTCTATAACTTCTTCCACTGAGATCCCTTTCACCTGGGCAATATATTCGGCTGAAATAGAAATGTTCCAGGGCTCATTCCGTACCTGAAACAAGACAGCAGACACCATGTCAAACATGACCCTGAAGGGAAGCAGATCCTTGGAGACTATAGCTAAAACAGAAGAAAATGAGTTGGTGAAAACAACTGATGGGCTCCTTTTTTTTTTTTCTTTTTAGGTGGGGATGAGGGCTGGGAGGGAGGTGTGGCTGCAATGTTGATTGTAAATCTGTGCTGCTCTTGAAAAGAACCCTGGGGTATTTACAATTGAAGTCCCTAGCTCCTAGTACATGAAGCAGTCTGCAAACAGTGAACACTTGGTAACCTGCCTGACTAATGGATTAACTGTCCTTTGGTTTGTTGCTTAGGTGAATGCTTGTAAAAGGTCACTGCTCTGCTGCTTGGCTGCCTACCTCACAGGCTACATGACAGTTTGATTCAAGAATTGCCGACATGTATTGGAAAGAGGAAATAGATTATGTACTGGTATTTCGCTGATTCTAAGATGCATTTCCTCCCCTATTTTAACATCTCTGAAATTGATATAGTATATTTCATTTAGATTCAGTGGTATTTCATAGTATAACTGGCAGTTTTTTCTTTCTTAATGGTCATAAAACAATGGTAAACAATGGTGCCTCTACAATCAGTAGCATTTAGATTTGATGAAATAAATTATTATTGTTATTATCAATAAGTATCTACTCAGGATGATAATGTTCAGAAGAATAACATTATTGTTAAAATTTTAAAAACACACTTTGGTAATGTAGCCTAAAAAAATTTAAAATGGGCACAAAGATTTATGTAATCATGTTGTTTATAATACAATCTAGATGACAAATAGCAAGTTAAATATGGTAAACTCACATACTGGAATATTATGCAGTTATTAAACATGATGAAGAAAAGTATGTTTATTAATATATACAGAGGTTCAGCCAGGTGCAGTGGCTTACACCTGTAATGTTAGCACTTAGGAAGGCCGAGGTGGGAGGATCACTTGAGCTTAGGAGTTTGAGACCAGCCTGGGCAACATAGTGAGACCTTGTCTCTATTAAAAAAAAAATTAACAAAAAAAATATATATACAGAGGTTTACCACATAAAGATCAGTTATAAAATAATATGTCCAAGTTAATCCTCTTTTTATGAAATATATGTGCACTAAAAATACAAAAATCAGCCGGGCGTGGTGGCACAAGCCTGTAATCCCAGCTACTAGGGAGGCTGAGGCAGGAGAACTGCTTAAATCCGGAAGGCGGAGGTTGCAGTGAGCTGAGATTGCGCCACTGCACTCTAGCCTGGGCGACAGAGCAAGACTCTGTCTCAAAAACAAACAAAAACAAAAACAAAAACAACTAGCCAGGCATGGTAGCACATGCCTGATGGAGAATCATCTGAACCCAGAAAGTCGAGGTTGCTGTGATCATGCCACTGCACTACAGCTTGGGTGACAGAGTGAGACCCTGTCTCAAAAAAAAAAAAAAAAAAAAGAAAATAAAAAGAAAAATATAAACATTAATTGAACATCAGTTAGTAAAATTCACATTGCAATCACATATAATCATAGTTTCTGAATAAACAGATAATAATTGCTACTGTTCCCAAACCTCTAAATTTTGAGTGCCAGTTCTCTGAATTTGGCAGGCATAGAGACACAGATCTGATGGGTAGTCAAAGGCACTTATTAAACTGCACATTGAGAGGTCATTGTAATAGGCACTGCCTAAAGCAAATAAAACATATACTGTGGCTTACTTTCAGAAAATTATAATTTAAAATAGTAGCAATATGAAAGAGAGTGAAATTTAAAATATGATTCTTTGTGGCTTACAATAACAAAAAGAGATATTAACAGCAAAGATCATATAAATAAACCCATGACTGTATCAATACTTGTATTGAAAGAAATAGAACTTCATTATAACATGCTAATTAAAAGAAGAAAAATGAACACTCATTGAGTACCTACTGTATACCAGATACTGCTAGGTACTTTCACATACATAACTTCATGTAATACTTACCGTAATCTTTTCTTTTTTTTTTTGAGATGGAGTTTTGCTCTTTGTTGCCCAGGCTGGGGTGCAATGGCGCGATCTCGGCTCACTGCAACCTCCACCTCCTGGGTTCAAGCGATTCTCCTGCCTCAGCCTCCCGAGTAGCTGTGATTACAGGCGCATGTGCCACCATGCCCAGCTAATTTTTTTGTATTTTTAGTAGAGACGGGGCTTCTCCATGTTGGTCAAGCTGGTCTCGAACTCCTGACCTCAGGTGATCTGCCTGCCTTGGCCTCCCACAGTGCTGGGATTATAGGTGTGAGCCACCATGCCCAGCCCACCATAATCTTTTTAATGTATTTATTATTTTACCCATATTTTATAAATGAAAAAACAGTTTCAGAGAGATTAAGTAGCTTGCCCAAAGTCAGCTACTAGGTAGATAACAGGATTTGAATTTGACTTTCTGACTGCAGACACTGTGCTTTTTACTATACTGGTCTGACTCTTATTATTACATACATTAGGACATGCTTCATTATCAAATAATATTCTCTGGAGCACAACAGTTATATTTAGAAAGACCTGAAATAAAGTTAATATAAGCCTTCAATCTGGCAGTATGAGGATTCCACTGTATTTACACTATAATGAGAAACACAGCTAAATTGAAAAGAGCTCAAATGAAAGATACAATCTAAATAATATAGAAATTAGAAAACCATTTACCTGCTTTTCTGGTCCTAGTGCAGGTGAATCTGTTTCTAAGCATATAGAAGTTAAAGGCAATTGTTTCACAAGTTTCTGCTTCTTAGAGAAAAGAGAAAGCAGGTAAGTTTAAAACATGAGAAATAAAGATAAAGAGCATTAAATTGACATGCTAATAATGCATTTTATTCTGCAATAACTTAAAATTTACGCTTTAGGCCAGGCGCGGTGGCTCAGCCTGTAATCTCAGCACTTTGGGAGGCCGAGGCGGTGGATCACGAGGTCAGGAGTTCAAGACCAGCCTGACCAACATGGTGAAACCCCGTCTCTACTAAAAATACAAAAATTGCCAGGCACGGTGGCTCATGCCTGTAATCCCAGCACTTTGGGAGGCCGAGGCAGGCAGAACATAAGGTCAGGAGTTCAAGAGTAGCCTGGCCAACATGGTGAAACCCCATCTCTACTGAAAATACAAAAATTAGCCAGGCATGGTGGCAGGCGCCTGTAATCCCAGCTACTCAGGAGGCTGAGGAAGAAGAATCACTGGAACCTGGGAGGTGGAGGTTGCAGTGAGCCGAGATCACACCACTGCACTCCAGACTGGGTAACAGAGCGAGACTCCGTCTCAAAAAAATAAAAAAAAAATAGTAATAAAATAAAAATACAAATATAAAAATTAGCCAGGCAAGGTTGCAGTGAGCTGAGATCACACCACTGCACTCCAGACTGAGCAACAGGGCGAGACTCCATCTCAAAAAAATAAAAAAATAATAATAATAAAATACAAATACAAATACAAAAATTAGCCAGGCAAGGTCGTGCCACTGCACTCCAGACTGGGCAACAGAGTGAGAGTCTGCCTCAAAAAAAAAAAAATTATTTTTTACTATTCAGTTGATAGGCCGGTTGTGGTAGCTCACCCCTGTAATCCCAGTACTTTGGGAGGCTGAGGTGGGTGGGTCACTTGAGACCAGGAGTTCGAGACCAGCCTGGGCAACATGATAAAACCCCATCTCCACTGAGAATACAAAAATTTAGCCAGGTGTGATGGCTCATACCTGTCCGGCACTTTGAGAGGCCAAGGCAGGCTGATCACTTGAGGTTGGGAGTTCGAGAGCAGCCTGGCCAACATGGTGAAACCCCATCTCTACTAAAAATACAAAAATGAGCTGGGCGTGGTGGCAGGCGCCTGTAATCCCAGCTACTCGGGAGGCTGAGGCAGAATCGCTTGAACCCAGGAGGCAGAGGTTGCAGTGAGCTGAGATCGCACCACTGCACTCCAGCCTAGCCACAGAGTGGAAAAAAAATACAAAAATTAGCCAGGCATTGTGGTACACGCCTGTAATCCCAGCTACTTGAAAGGCTGAGGCAGGAGAATCGCTTGGACCTGGGAGGCAGAGATTGCAGTGAGACAAGATCACAACACTGCACCCCAGCCTGGGTGACAGAGTGAGACCCTGCTTCAAAAAAACAATTCAATTGATAAATGCTAACTGGATGTTCTCATAATTCCACTACTAAAAGTTATGTTAAAATATAAACACTAATTTCTAAAAATTATCCAAAGCTTCTAGGGAAACCAAAGAATAGTAACCATAGCAAAAATGAGGTATACCCAGCAAGCAGAAATCCAAACATCTGATATCACATGCCGACATTGACAAGGAAGTGATTTCTGTTGTTTCTCCACCCTCATCACATTCAGTGTTTCTTTCTAACATCCACTTTAAGGCACTCAAAGCTTTATGGTTATAAATCTAAGGGTTTTGTTTGTTTTTGAGACACAGTCTGGCTCTGTCACTCATGTTGGAGTGGAGTGGCACGTACTCGGCTCACTGGACCCTCCATCTCCTGGGCTGAAGCTATCCTCCCACCTCAGCCTCCCAGGTAGTTGGGACTATAGGCACACACCACCACACTTGGCTAATTTTTTTTTTTTTTTTTTTTTTTTTTGAGATGGAGTCTTGCTCTGTCACCCAGGCTGGAGTACAGTGGCGTGATCTCGACTCACTGCAAGCTCTGCCTCCCGGGTTCACGCCATTCTCCTGCCTCAGCCTCCCAAGTAGCTGGGACTACAGGCCCCCGCCACCACGCGCGGCTAATTTTTTGTATTTTTAATACAGATGGGGTTTCACCATGTTAGCCAGGATGGTCTCGATCTCCTGACCTCATGATCCACCCACCTCGGCCTCCCAAAGTGCTGGGATTACAGGCATGAGTCACTGCACCCTGCCTTCACTCAGCTAATTTTTATGTTTTGTAGAGACAAGGTTTTGCTATACTGCCTAGGCTGTTCTCGAATTCTTGAGCTCAAGTGATCCACAGGCCTTGGCCTCCCAAAGTGCTGAGGTTACAAGTATGAGCCACCGTGCCTGGCCCAAATCTAAGGTTCTTATGCAATTTAAATTTTATTTTATTAATTAATTTATTTATTTCTGAGATGGAGTCTCTGTCACCCAGGCTGGAGTGCAGAAGCGCAATCTCAGCTCACTGCAACATCTGCCTCCTGGGTTCAAGTGATTCTCCTGCCTCAGCCTCCTGAGTAGCTGGGATTACAGGCATGCGCCACCACACCCAGCTAATTTTTGAATTTTTAGTAGAGACAGGGTCTCACCATGTTGGCCAGGCAGGTTTTGAACTCCTGACCTCAGGTGAACTGCCTGCTTTGGCCTCCGAAAGTGCTGAGATTACAGGTGTGAGCCACAGTGCCCAGCCCAATTTCAATTTTAGATTGGGTTGTGGATGGTTTTTTCTTTTTTCTTTTTTTTTTTTTTTGAGATGGAGTCTCGCTCTGTCGCCCAGGCTGGAGTGCAGTGGTGCGATCTCGGCTCACTGCAGGCTCCACCACCCAGGTTCACACCATTCTCCTGCCTCCGACTCCCAAGTAGCCGGGACTACAGGCGCCCACCACCAGGCCCGGCTAATTTTTTGTATTTTCCTTTTTTTTTTTGGAAATGGAGTCTCGCTCTGTCGCCCAGGCTGGAGTGCAGTGGCACAATCTCGGCTCACTGCAAGGTCCGCTTCCCGGGTTCACACCATTCTCCTGCCTCAGCCTCCCGAGTAGCTGGGACTACAGGCGCCCGCCACCATGCCCAGCTAATTTTTTGTATTTTTAGTAGAGATGGGGTTTCATCATGTTAGCCAGGATGGTCTCAGTCTCCTGACCTTGTGATCTGCCCGCCTCGGCCTCCCAAAGTGCTGGGATTACAGGGGTGAGCCACTGCGCCCGGCCTAGTTTTTAATTTTTAAAGCTATAATTCACATACCATAATATTCACTCTTTGAAAGTATACAATTCAGTGTTTTTTGCTATATTCACAAAATTGTACAATCATCACCATTATCTAGTTCTGGAATATTTTCATCACCCCAAAAAGAAATCCCATACCCATTAGCTGTCACTCCCTATTATCCTCCCCTCAAAATCCTGGAAACCACTAATCTATTTTGTGTCTATAGATCTGCCTCACCTGGACATTTCACATGAATGGAATAACACAAGATGTGGTTTTTTGTCTGGTCGCTTTCTCTTAGTATAATGTTTTCAAGGTTCATCCATGCTGTAGCATGACTCAGTACTTCATTTCTTTTCATGACTTTATTACTCTTCATTTCTTTTTATGACTTTATATTCCATTGTATGGATATAGCACATTTTATTTATCCATTCATCAGCTGACAGACATCTAGGTTGTTTCTACTTTTTGGCTATTATGAATAATGCTGCTATAAACATTTATGTATACGTTTTTGTGTAGACATATGTTTTAATCTCTTTTGGGTATCTACCTAGGGGTGGAATTGCTGGGTCACATGGTAATTTTATTAAGTTTCTAAGGAACTCCAAACTTAGTGGTATAAAGTGGTATCTCTCACTGTATCTTTGATTTCTATTTCCACAATGGCTAATGAGGTTGAGTGTCTTTTTATAAGCTTATTGGCCATTTGTATGTTTTCTTTTGTTTTTTTTGTTTTTTTTTTTGAGACGGAGTCTCGCTCTGTCGCCCAGGCTGGAGTGCAGTGGCGTAATCTCGGCTCACTGCAAGCTCCGCCTCCCGGGTTCACGCCATTCTCCCGCCTCAGCCTCTCCGAGTAGCTGGGACTACAGGCGCCCGCCACCACGCCCGGCTAATTTTTTTGTATTTTTAGTAGAGACGGGGTTTCACCGTGGTCTCGATCTGCTGACCTCGTGATCCGCCTGCCTCGGCCTCCCAAAGTGCTGGGATTACAAGCGTGAGCCACCGCGCCCAGCCTTGTATGTTTTCTTTAGAGAAATATCTAATTTAAATAATTTGCACGTATTTTAATCAGGTTATTTGTCTTTTTACTGAGTTGTAATGGTGCTTTATATATTCTGGATACTAGACCCTTATCAGATACATGGCTTGAAAATATTTTTTATCTTTCTATGGGTTGTATTTTCACTTTTTTGATAATGTGCTTTGAATTATAAAAGTCTTAAATTTTTTATTGTGAAAATTTTAAATTTTGATTATGCCCAATAAATTTTTTTTTTTCTTTGGTGGCTTATGATTTTAATGACCTATCTAAGAAGCCACAGCCTAATCAAGGAGTCACACAAATTAAGGCCTGTTTTCCTCTAAGAATTTTTAGTTTTTTTTTTTTTTTTTTTTTTGAGATGGAGTTTCGCTCTTGTTGACCAGGCTAGAGTGCAATGGCTTGATCTCGGCTCACTGCAACCTCCACCTCCTGATTCAAGCGATTCTCCTGCCTCACCCTCCCGAGTAGCTGGGATTACAAGCACATGCCACCACGCCCGGCTAATTTTTGTATTTTTAGTAGAGACGGGGTTTCACCATGTTGGTCAGGCTGGTCTCAAACTCCTGGCCTCAGATGATCCACCCGCTTCAGCCTTCCAAAGTGCTGGAATTACAAGCGTGAGCCCCTGCGCCTGGCCTTATTTTGGTTTTATATTTAAGTCTTTGATCAATTTCTGAGTTCATTTTTATATATATGTGAGGTAGAGACCGAAGATTAATTTTTGTAATGTAACTAGAATAGTATCACAAGTATGTAAGAAAAGCTCATGTTTTAAATTTTATTTCATAAAGTATTAGATGAGTTTCAATGAAAAAATTTACCTGTCCACTTCTTATGATAGAAGGGGGAATTGAGAAGAAGTACCCAGCTCTTACTCCTTCCATGGCTACAGATGGCCGACCATCAAATGCATGCAGCAGTACCTTGTCAGCACCTTTCAAAAATGAAAGATAAGGCAGAATTCCATTTTATTTCCCATCAATCAAATTAAACAACAGAAGTCTGAAATTTTAAGTAAATGTTGGTCACTAGGATACAAACAGGAGGTTCTATAACTTCTAAAGGGTGGATAAATGTATGGTGTTCAAAGAGTGGAATAAAAATATAGTAAATTTTAGGCCAGGCACAGTGGCTCACACTTGTAATCCCAGAACTTTGGGAGGCCAAGGCAGGCGGATCACTTGAGCCCAGGAGTTCAAAACCAGCATGGCCAACATAGTGAAACCCCGTCTCTACAAAAAATACAAAATTTAGCTGGGCATGGTGGTGCAGGCCTGTAGTCCCAGCTACTCAAGAAGATAAGGTGGGCGAATCACCTGAGTCTGAGATGTTGAGGCTGCAGTGAGCTGTGATCGCACCACTGCACTCTAGGCTGGGCATCGGAGTGACACTCTGTCTCAAAAAATAAACTAATAAAAACATATATAGGCCGGGCGCGGTGGCTCACATCTGTAATCCCAGCACTTTGGGAGGCTGGTGGATCACCTGAGGTCAGAAGTTCAAGACAAGCCTGACTAGCATGGTGAAACCCCATCTCTACTAAAAATACAAAAAAATTAGCTGGGCATAGTGGCAGGCACCTGTAATCCCAGCTACTTGGGAGGCTGAGGCAGGAGAATCACTTGAACCCGGGAGGCAGAGGTTGCAGTGAGCCAAAATTGTGCCACTGTACTCCAGCCTGGGTGACAGAGCGAGACTCCATCTCAAAAAAAAAAAAAAATACATATATATATATATATATATAGAGAGAGAGAGAGAGAGAGAGAATAAATTCTTAATCTTCAGAATAAAATTGAAATATTCAATAATGTTGGCCAGGCACAGTGGCTCATGTCTGTAATCCCAGCACTTTGGGAGGCTGAGGTGGGAGGACCTCTTGAGCGAGCTCAGGTCTTTGAGACCAGCCTGGGCAACATGGTGAAACCCAGTTTCTACTAAAAATACACACAAAAAAGTTAGCAGGGTGTGGTGGTGTGTACCGATAGTCCCAGCTACTTGTGAGGCTGAAGTGGGAGGATCTTTTGAGCCCAGGAGGTAGAGGTTGTAGTGAGCAGAGATCGCCCCACTGCAATCCAGCCTGGGCAACAGAGTCAGACCCAGTCTCAAAAAAAAAAAAAAAAAAAAAAAAGAGAGAGAGAGAAATATTCAATTTTAAAGACAAATATAAATTTTCTGCACCATCAGACCTTTTCTAGAAGTCTGTGAGCTAATTGTTTCTAACAGGAGGTTTTTAAAAAGTCAAATGGATTATCTTAACAAAAATGCTAGTGAAAGAAGAAATGGGGAACTAAGTGACACAAATTCAATAGTCAGAGTGGGCTTCATAAAACTATCCCCAGTTCTTAAAGGGTAGCTGCTCAGCCTGCGTAAAAATCATGCTTTCAGTGACCCCAGAACTATTCATCACTGATTTCTAGTTGTAGGCAATTACATTTACTTTATTATTTGACAGAGTTTTTTCAAATGGTATGAATGACTATTAGAGGGTTATGACCGTGAGTTATGAAACCAACTTAGGTCACAACCAGTGAGTGCTTATATGTATGTGTGTGTGTGTGTGTATGTAGCACACACACTTACATACCTATACATACATACACATATGTGGATTGCTTGTTAAACTTTTGTTAGCTTTCTTTATGTAAATATGAGTCTCAAAATAAATGATATTTCTTACTGTGGATGGTACCTTTAAAATGTTGAAAAATAATGCTATAAGATGTAATTTTACTTTAGGAACAACTGGCAAAGAAGAGTGTGTGTATGTATGATGGCCAAAATCTGTATTTCTGCATTTCTGTAAATTCTGCATTTCTGAAGCAGCAGCTAGAAAACATAAAAAAACAGTGACCCAATGTGATTGCCCTTCTTTTTTTAACCTTTTCCTCATTCATCAGCTGACTGAGCTGATTAAGAAACTGGAGCTGCTGGCCAGGCACAGTGGCTCACGCCTGTAATCCCAGCATTTTGGGAGGCCAAGGCGGGTGGATCACCTGAGGTCAGGAGTTCAAGACCAGCCTGGCGAACATTGTGAAACCCCATCTCTACTAAACATACAAAAATTAGCTGGGTGTGGTGGCACGCACCTGTAATGTTAGCTACTTGGGATGCTGAAGCAGAAGAATAGCTTGAACCCAGGAGGTGGAGGTTGCAGTGAGCCAAGATTGCACGACTGCACTCCAGCGTGGGCAACAAAGCAAGACTGTGTCTCAAAAAATAAAATAGGCTGGGCACAGTGGCTCATCTTGTAATCCCAGCACTTTGGCAGGCTGAGGCAGGCAGATCACTTGAGGTCAGGAGTTCGAGACCAGCCTGGCCAACATGGTGAAACCCCAGCTCTACTAAAAATATAAAAATTAGCTGGACGTGATAGTGGGTGCCTGGAATCTCAGCTACATAGGAGGTTGAGGCAGGAGAATTGCTTGAACCCAGGAGGCAGAGGTCGCAGTGAGCCGAGATTGCGCCACTGCATTCCAGCCTGGGCGACAGAGTGAGACTCTGTCTCAAAAAAAAAAAAATAAATAAATAAATAAATAAAAATAAATAAATAAATAAATGAAACTGGAGCTTCTAATTTTGCTTTGTTTTTTATGAAGCTGCTAATTTTTAAATTAAGGGACGTAAATTATTGTATTCAACTTTTCATTTACTCTATCTGGGCCTGGGAAATATCATAATTACACTGAAAACCTTGTAAACAATAGCCTGACCTGCAACATCGTCTTAGATGATTTCCACCTCACTTCTTGCCCCCGCCCTTCAAGAAATCAGATGAAAACATCGCTTGCTTTATGAGAACATAAACTGGAATTGTCAAACTTGAACATTAGGCCTATTTTTCTCAGGAAACGGAATACCTTGCTCTTGTAAAAGGTTGATGGTAGGTCTTCCGGCAGAGCGTGAGTGCACATTTCTGTTTAACGATAACAACATTTCTTTTAAGTACCGTTCTGATTCTGAAAGTATTGTTTTTGATCTATTAACATAGTTCAGAGAAAAATAAATGTACAGTTCCATCTCAGGCTAACTCTGATCATTATTTAATTTGCTCTATAGCTATTAACATAGAAAAACAATTAACCTACACAGGCAAATTTAGTCTTTTGGCTAATTGGATCTGTCTGATTAGGACTTGTCTTTGCTCTTCCTTCTGTTCATCAGTGCCAGCAAATCTGGGGGAGAAATCTAGCCCAACCTAGAGCAGAAAAATAAAAGATATTACATATTTAGGTTTAAGGAACCTCAAAAGAGATCTTTGGATTGATGCTATCCAATAGAAATATAATGTGAGGCACAAAAGCAAGCCACATAAAAATATTAATTCTAGTAGCCACATTAAAAATATTCACAAAAGGCTGGGCGCAGTGGCTCACGCCTGTAATCCCAGCACCTTGGGAGGCCGAGGCGGGTGGATCACGAGGTCAGCAGATCGAGACCATCCTGGCTAACACGGTAAAACCCCGTCTCTACTAAAAATACAAAAAATTAGCCGGGCGTGGTGGCAGGTGCCTGTAGTCCCAGCTACTTGGGAGGCTGAGGTAGGAGAATGGTGTGAACCCGGGAGGCGGAGCTTGCAGTGAGCCGAGATCACGCCACTGCCCTCCAGCCTGGGCGACAGAGCAAGACTCCGTCTCAAAAAAAAAAAAAATTTTTTTCACAAAAACAGGTGAAATTAATCTTAATAATATGCTTTAACCCGATATATCCCAAATATTATTATTTTAAACATGCAGCCAATATAAAATATTGAGTTATTTTATATTCCTTTTTTTGTTTGTTTTGTTGAGACGGAGTCTGGCTCAGTCACCCACGATGGAGTGTAGTGGCGTGATCTCGGCTCACTGCAACCTCCGCCTCCCGGGTTCAGGTGATTCTCTTGCCTCAGCCTCCTGAGTAGCTGGGATTACAGGTGCCCGCCACCAAGCCCGGCTAATTTTTGTGTTTTTAGTAGAGACAAGGTTTTACCATGTTGGTCAGGCTGGTCTCAAATTCCTGATGTCAAGTGATCAGCCCGCCTTGGCCTCCCAAAGTGCTGGGATTACAGGCGTGAACCACTGTGCCCAGCATTTTTTTTTTCTTTTTGGTACTAAAACTTTGAAATACACAGTGTATTTTACACTTATAGCACATCTCAATTCAGAGCAGTCACATTTCAAATGCTCAGGAGCTGTTAAGTGGCCACTATATTGGACGGCACAGACTATAGATGACTCCTTCTCCTGGGACTATTTTGGCATGCATTCTATAATCTATATTCTGAATTTAAGTGTTATTCTTATCTTTTGTCTTTAATTAAAAATGGAATTTATTACCAAGTAATAAAAATATTTCACAATTGGCTGGGCACGATCGCTCATGCCTGTAATCCCAGCACTTTGGGAGGCGAAGGTGGGTGGATTACTTGAGGCCAGGCGTCCAAGACCAGCCTGGCCAACATGGTGAAACCCCGTCTCTACTAAAAATACAAAAAAATTAGCTGGGTTGGTAGTGCATGCCTGTAATCCCAGCTAGTAGGGAGGCTAAGGCAGGAGAAACACTTGAACCTGGGAGGCGGAGGTTGCAGTGAGCCAAGATTGCACCACTTCACTCCAGCTGGGATTGCACCACTGTACTCCAGCCTAAGTGACAGAACAAGGTTCTGCCTCAAAAAAAAAAAAAAAAAATTCACAATTATTTAATAAAAAAGTTCTTTAATTACAAACTCTAGCCCATTTAAAGTGTGTTTCTAAATTACTTATGAAGAATTATAGATACTATATTAACTCACCAGGGCAAGGACCCATATTTAAGCACAAGAAAAAAAAAAGCAAAGTATTTAGAAATGCTATTATTTTTCTCCAATTAAGGTAGGCCTATGGTAAGGCTTTTGATTGTTTCATCCCCAAGCTTTCTTGCTTATTAAAGAAGTATCAACAAATTATTATTTGGCTAAGTGGGGTGAACATAATTATACAAGTCAGTTATAATCACCAATACTGAACTAAAGATTATTTTCATATATCAAGTAGAAGTCTGAATTAGAAGTCATTTGATCAGCTAGTGGGTGTTTACCTCTCCAATTGCCAACAACCGATCCTTATAATTCTCAATAATGGGCAAAGCTACATCCAAATCCTGGGAGAAAAAAAGTAAAATTGTTAAAATGGAAGAAAGGAACTGCTATTTCACAAGCTCCTATTATGTGCTAGGTGCTATGCTATCCTGGTGCTTTACATACATTTAATCCATTTAAGCAGTCAAAGAACTACCAATAGTAATCCTTCTATAATGGTGAGTACCTCTACTTGTAAATTTGAGTAGAAACATATCCCATACCCATTCAGGTTACAAGAATATGACTTCTTATGAAGAGCGCCACTTAAACATGGCCTTCCGTTTAGGAGGTATTAACTGACATTTAGAAGCATTTGGACATTCTGAAATCACTAAGAAAAAGAGAGGCAAACCACCAGGGAGTCATCTCTGCATGTGAGCTTTGCGATTGCATTGTTGTGTTCTCCTCTTAGAATTTGTCTGGTTGGTGAGTTTACAATGATAATCCCATACTTCCTTTGCACTGTTTTCACTGATTTCATTTGTCTTTATAGTCCTACTTTGACTACTTGTTCTAAATGCCCAGCAATATAAACAATGAGTATCTCATATATGCTTGTTAAATATTGAAGTAGCTGTGTACCATTACTTTCAATGATATTACCTTTTCCACTGAGGAGAATTTGCCCTGTAGGGTTCCCTTCTTAGGCAGGGAAAATAAATATATGGAAAATTGCTTCTAGATACCTTTTAGACTACATTGCAAATTTTAGTTTCAGGATATATAAATTGCAAAGTATTTCTCCTGAGGATAATCAGAACAAGAGAGAATTAAGAAAAGGAAGGTAAAGCAGATGACAGAGGAACAGGAGTAGATTTTACAACTATGAGAGAGAGAGAACAAAGATGAAGGAGGGTAAGTTAAGGCCTTGAAATATATTCTAGTAGACTTGAAATATATTCTAGTAGACTTGAAGAATTAACATTGTCATGAAAAATGATGGGTATATGACCTTAGATTTCAGAAAAGCTATTTGACAACAAGCTGAGTGGGTTAAACAGTTCCAGGCAAAGCTTTTTCCATATCACGCATCCAAACTACTCTATGTCTCTGAGATCTCAGAGGGACTGCAGAAGTAGGAGAAATCACCCAGGAAATGTCTAACACTTAGAAATCTTGAGTCACAGAAATTACACACTTGGAGGAAGATCGGATGAAGAAAAAACCATGCCTCTTGGAATATGTATTATCTATGAAAAAGCAAAACAGATTTACGGTGAGACTAGTCAAACTCCTAATAAAATAGATCTGCAAGCTTTCAGCAAGTCAAGAATGATAAATAGAAATTAATAGTAGAATGTAATTCATATTACTTATTTAATATGTACAAATGCATTTGTGTGCGTGGTCTTTGTCATTTTATTTTAATAGATGTAAACATATTTATAAGGCTATTTATAGGTCTATTTCTGCCCTCAGTTCTATCCCCACTCCCTTCATAAGGTCTCAAGTTCCTTAACAGCTAATGGTTCTATTATACTTTTGTGTCTTTGTTTTTTTTTTAAAGATAGGGTCTCAGTTTGTGACCCAGGCTGGAGTGTGCAGTGGTGCGATCATAGCTCACTGCAGCCTTGAACTCCTGGGCTCAAGTGATTCTCCTACCTCAGCCTCCCGAGTAGCTGGGACTATAGGCACATGCCACCATGCCTGGCTAATATTTTTAATTTTTTTTTTTTTTTGAGACGGAGTCTCGCTCTGTCGCCCAGGCTGGAGTGCAGTGGCGCAATCTCGGCTCACTGCAAGCTCCGCCTCTGGGGTTCACGCCATTCTCCTGCCTCAGCCTCTCCGAGTAGCTGGGACTACAGGCGCCCGCCACCACGCCCGGCTAATTTTTTGTATTTTTAGTAGAGACGGGGTTTCACTGTGGTCTCGATCTCCTGACCTCGTGATCCGCTCGCCTCGGCCTCCCAAAGTGCTGGGATTACAAGCGTGAGCCACCGCGCCCGGCCAATATTTTTAATTTTTGTGTATGTCGCCTAGCCTGGTCTCCAACTCCTGGCCTTAAGCAATCTTCCCACCTCAGCCTCCCAAAGTGTTGGGATTACAGGAGTCAGCCATGGCACCCCATCCTATTACAGTTTTTGTAAAAAAAAAAAAAAAAAAAAAGATTATATACCCCTATACCTTATGATTGGGCATAATACTACTATATAATTATTCATCATTTACAAATAAGGAAATTCAGACTTGGCAAAGGTAAGTAATGTGCCACAGATCACGGAAGTCAGTAGGCCAGGTCCCTCTGACTTCAAAGCTCATGCATGCTGTTTCCACCATGCTGCTGAAAGAAGAAAGGAAGAAGGGAAAAAAAGGGAATGAATGAAAGAAGGAAAGAGGGCAAAAGGGATCCACAGAGGAGAAAAGATTTATTCAGAATGATTTTAAATAATTACAATAGTTTTTTTTATTATAGAAAATGTTTAGTTTTCAGAACCTTTAGAACAGAGGTCAAGTGTTTAACAGAAATTGGTGAAGTGGGACAAGTAGAAACAGTAGCTAACTGGAGAGCAAATACCCGGCATGCAGGGGCAGCAGAATGCCGCCAGTGAATTGTGGTTCACCACAGTTCATTGTGGTTTATCCCCAGTGCCTAAACTGTGCCTGGTAATAATATTTTGAATGAATTAATTAATTCAGGAATATGTTAAAAGATTTGTGTGATGCTAGGCAATTCATCTTATAAAACAAGTTGATTTGATGAATACTTACTACATACCTAGCTTTGTACCACATATTTTAGAAGCCTGTAAAGGTGCAATGAGGCATACTTCCTGTTTTAAAGGAAGTTTATAATCTAATCAGCAGGAGAAAACTAAACTGCAGTATGGACTACAAGTGCAACTGGAATAAAATAGGGCTAACTCTGCTCATCTCTAGTCTATTCCAGAGGATTATCACAACATTTGATGGGTTCATATCTGCTTTGATAATCAAGAATTACCTATCGGAAGGGCGTGGTGGCTCACACCTGTAATCCCAGCACTTTGGGAAGCCAAGGCAGGTGGATCACTTGAGGCCAGGAGTTCGAGACCAGCCTGGCCAATGTGGCAAAACCCCATCTCTACTAAAAATACAAAAAATTAGCCGGGTGTAGTGGTGTATGCCTGTAATCCCAGCTACTCAGGAGGTTGAGGCACGAGAATCACTTGAACCAGGGAGGCGGAGGCTGCAGTGAGCCGAGATGGCACCACCGCACTTCAGCCTGGGTGACAGAGCAAGACTCTATCTCAGAAAAAAAAAAAAAAAAAAAAAAAGAAGTACCTATCATACTGTTGGCATATTAACTACTTTGGTAAGTTAAGCAGTCCAATCAATTCTATATTAATGCCAAATATATGCCAAATCCACCCATTTCTCTACCTCCGATGCTAGTACTCTGGTCCAATCCACCATCATTTGCAGCCTTCTAACTTTTTCCCTTTTTCATTTCATACTCACTCTTCATACCATAGCCAAGGGGATCTTTTTTTTTTTCTTCACCAAACTCATTTTACTGCCAGAGCCAAGGGGATCTTTTTAAAATGTAAATTACATCTTGGTACTTCTCACATTAAACCCTCCACTGCATGTAAACTAAAATCCAACAAGGTCCTGTATGAGATCTCCGCCCATCCCTCTTACCCCATCACTATCACTTCCTCTAGCCATATCAGCCCTCTTTCTGTTCCTTGACTACACTGAGCTTATTCCTATCTCAGGACCTTTGTGCTTTGCTGTTTCCTTTGCATATAACACCCTGATCCTCTCTTTGCATGTCCAATTCCTTTGTAGCATTCAGGTTGCAGCTCAATTGTCACTACCACAGAGTCCTTCCTTGATGACACCATCTAACAACCAGCATCCACAACACCTACTACATAATCTTGTTTTATTGTCTTCAAAGCACTTAGTGCTATCAAAAGTTTTCCTGTTCATGTAATTGTTGACTGTCGGCACCATCCAGAATCTAGCTTCCATGAGAGGGCTCTTACTCATTATTAGGTCTGCAGTGCTGACAGCAGTGCCTGGCAGGTAGCAGGTGCTCAGTACAAACTGGCTGACTGCCTAACTAAATGAATGTCTATTAGTATAAATCCCCACATAAATGAAAGAAGTGCTGCCTTGCTATGATTCCACATTTGTAGAATTATGACTATCTGGCAATATAGCTAATTTTATTATACTTAACAATTCAGGATAGCTACAGGATAAGCATTTTTACTTGAAATGAATGAATTTTATATTGTTTATTTCTATTTTTTTTTTTTTTTGAGAGATGGTGTCTCACCATGTTGCCCAGGGTGGTCTTGAACTCCTGAGCTCAAGTGATCCTCCCATCTCGGCCTCCCAAAGTGTTAGGATTACAGGTGTGAGCCAGCATGCCTGGTCATGAATTTTATTTTGAAATAAGTAGAGCTACCTAACGTATCTTAATATAAGAACAGAGATACACTATTATTATTATTTTTTTTGAGATGGAGTCTCACTCTGTCACCCAGGCTGGAGTGCAGTGGAGCAATCTCGGCTTGCTACAATCTCCACCTTCTGGGTTCAAGCGATTCTCCCACCTTAGTCTCCCAAGTAGCTGGGACTATAGGTGCATGCCACCACACCTGGGTAAGTTTTTGTATTTTTAGTAGAGACCAGGTTTCACCGTGTTAGCCAGGAAGGTCTCAATCTCCTGACCTCATGATCCGCCCACCTCAGCTTACTAAAGTGCTGGGATTACAGGCATGAGCCACTGCGTCTGGTCTACATTATTATTTTTTAAATGGCACTATATCTTAATTTATTCATAGGTAACAAAAAGTCATTACTTCTTTGAAATGGAGCTATCAACCCCATTATGCAATAAAGCACTCATGAAACTGTGGATCTTCCTGATGCTGAGTCAGGGGACAAGTGTGAAAGATAAGACATACCGACTATTGTGAATCAGTGCGGGTAGGATGTTTTTAGAGAGGGTACAAAATCAGCGCAATTTAATAGCTGGAGAGCAATCCTGTAACAATGGTTCTATGTTCAAAGATAATACTACTTACTTGAACTCATCTGTTCCCTAATAGTGTATGGCACCTCTGAATTTGTATCTTTCTTTTTCTAGATATTCCATTGCTTTTTTTGCCAAAGCAACGTGACTACAATACCAAAAAAAGTGAAAAAAGTTACACATAATTCTAACAGATCATCACAATTACTATCATTTCTGTGTTTTCTCTCCAGTCTTTTCCTTATGAATATATGCTTATGTAGATGTCACTCATAGTGAATACGCTATTTGGTATCCTGCTTTTCTCCCTATATTATACAGTAAGCATTTTCCATGTGCTATACACACTTTATAATCCTCATTTTCTATAAATGCATTATATTTAACACTCCACAACTTAACTAATGATTCCTTTATTTCTGAACTTCTAGGCTGTTTCTACTTTTTCTCTATTATGAATAATGTTGCAACAAACATCTTTGTTGAAGAAGGTAGTGTTTCCTTCTTTTGGATTATTTCCTGAGAATACAAATTAGAAAGAGGAGGATTACTGAGTCAAAGAATTCTTTTGTTTGTTTGTTTTTAATGGTTCCTGTTTTGT
The DNA here is from genome assembly GCF_028878055.3 of Symphalangus syndactylus. NCBI lineage: Eukaryota > Metazoa > Chordata > Mammalia > Primates > Hylobatidae > Symphalangus > Symphalangus syndactylus. The sequence goes on from NC_072434.2 coordinate 10,493,316, forward strand.
ATGACTGTTACCTTTAGTGTGACATTTCTTTGGTCTTCTGGTGAAAGTCCTTGAACTGGATGAACACCCAAGCATGGCAGGACAAACCCATTATACCTAAAAATGTAGAACCAATTGAGAAAGCAGGAACAGTAGACTAGTACATTACAATGTATTCTAAAGAATAAGTAGAGGCCAGGCATGGTGGCTCATGTCTGTAATTCCAGCACTTTGGGAGGCTGAGCCAGGTGAATCACTTAAGGCCAGGAGTTTGAGACCAGCCTGGCCAACATGGTAAAATCCTGTATCTACAAAAAATATAAAAATTAGCCAGGCCTGGTGGTGCATGCCTTAGTCCCAGCTACTTGGGAGGCTGAGGCAGAGAATTGCTTGAAACCAGGAAGCAGAGGTTGCAGTGAGCCGACATTGTGCCACTGCACTCCAGCTTGGGTGACAGAGCAAGACTCCATCTCTCAAAGAAAAAAAGAAGGAATAAGTAGAAAATAATCTCTTTAGGGCTATGTTAAAATGCTTTTTCCTCTTTATTCTCTTTAAAAATGGATCTTTGGTATTATAAACTGGATGTCATAACTGTGTTTTTATTAGCAACCCTTTAAAATCTTAATTAAAAGTAGCACCTTTCTGAAAGTTGTATAATCTTTTCAAATTCTCCTGAATGTTCAGCAACTGCCACAAGGGCCACAACATTGGCCTGAAAAAAAAAAAAAAGAATAGAGATACAAACAATACACATTTAATATAAATTATATAAAATTTTAAAGTTTTCTCTGCATTTTAGTTATCCTTGTTCAGCCATGCTTCATCAATACAATCAGAAGGGCTATCATTAAATATTTACTAAGTTTCGGGCCCTATGTTCAGTGAATATAAATATTGCCTCATTTAATTTACAGAAACCTATAAAGTAGGCTGTAGTCTACTGTATAGATCAGGAGACAGAGTTTTGGATGTCGAATAACTTGCCCAAGGTCATCAGGTCTATATATGTCCAAAGCCCATATTCCTAATTAAGCTGCCACAGTGAAAGTTACCTGTATGTAAAAATGCACTACAACCATTTCTGGCTGTATCATTTTTTGAGACGGCCACAAAATGCTAGTTACAATGAATTTCATAAACGCTTCCAAAAAAATAATTATTCTAAGCAAATCAAAACATTTCAGAAAACTTTAATAATATATCCCAGATCTCCAGAATCACGTGAATTTAAAAACTGAAAGATGGACCAACTTGTTCCATAGTGCTGTTGAGCTTGGTAGCTATAGGAGCGTTTTGAATTCAGACTAACTTGTCTCTATCACTTCACTAGCATGTGTCTTTGGACCAGTTACTCATCTCTAGGCCTTAGATTCCTCATCTATAAAAATGGGGAATGGTTGGCTATAAATTAGTAATTTCCTCAGAAGGCTGCTGTGAAACATTGAATGAGGTAAAGTCGAGAAAGGCCTTAGCTCACTACCTGGCATGTAGCAAACACTTAATAAATCCTACTTAGGCTGGGAGCAGTGCCGCGTGCCTATAATCCCACCATTTTGGGAGCCCAAGGTGGGTAGATTGCTTGAGCTCAGAAGTTTGACACCAGCTTGGGCAACACAGTCAGACCTTGTCTCTATTTTAATTATAAATAATAAAAATTGGCTGGTCGTAGTGGGTCATGCCTGTAATCCTAGCACTTTGGGAGGTCGAGGTGGGCAGATCACCTCAGGTCAGGAGTTCGAGACCAGCCTGGCCAACATGGTGAAACCCTGTCTCTACTAAAAATACAAAAATTATCTGGGTGCAGTAACGTGTGCCTGTAGTCCCAGCTACTCAGGAGGCTGAGGCAGGAGAATCACTTGAACCTGGGAGGCAGAGGTTGCAGTGAGCTAAGATCGCGCCACTGCACTCTAGCCTGGGTGACAGAGCGAGACTCTGTCTCAATAAATAAATAAATAAATACATAAATAAAATAATAAAAACAAAAAATGCTACTTACTATAAACTACTGAAACAACATCAAGGTAGTATATCTAAATTTCAAGCTGTTTTTGCTTGAAATGATAGTTAAAATAAAAAACCAAAAGAGCAATTACAAATACTGACTTACCTTCTTGGCTTTCTCCAACACATCATCCAAATCCTAAAACAAGCATAAGAAATCACCATTATTTTAGATGAATAAGCAGCTAATCTTGGACTGTATATGTCAATGTAGTTGTGGCATCACAAAGAATAACAATGATAGCAACTAATGGAGTGGTGGAAAACAAAGAGCCTACACTGACCCACCTCCTGTTTACTCTTACTATCAGCAAAGTCTGGCTACTGTTCCCACCAGTAAAACAGAAGTCTCTATTGTCAAATATACAGGGTATTTCTCTGTCCTCATCTTACTCTACTCCTCAGCAGCATTCGGAATCCCTCACTTGCTTACTCCTTCCTTTTTGAAATGGTTTCCACCCTTCGTTTCTGCAATACCACTCTCTCATTGGTGGCTACTTGTCAGTCTCCTTGACCAGCTCCCCTTCCTCTTTCTGACTTCGAGAACCTCTGCTGCTCCCTCTGCACTTGCCTTGAGTGATTTCACTTCCTCTCATGGTTTTATCATCATTATGCTGAGGCCCCCATTTTTTTCTTTTTTTTTGAGATGAAGTTTCACTCTTGTCTCCCAGCTGTAGTGCAATGGTGCGATCTCGGCTCATTGCAACCTCCACCACCCGGGTTCAAGTGATTCTCCTGCTTCAGCCTCCAGAGTAGCTGGGATTACAGGTGACTGCTACTACACTCAGCTAAATTTTGTATTTTTAGTAGAGATGGTGTTTCACCATGTTGGCCAAGCTGGTCTTGAACTCCTGATCTCAGGTGACCCACCCACCTCGGCCTCCCAAAGTGCTGGGACTACAGGTGTGAGCCATCACACCCAGCCTGAGTCCCCAATTTTTTATTTTTTTATTTTTTTGAGACGGAGTCCCGCTCTGTTACCCAGGCTGGAGTGCAGTGGCGCGATCTCGGCTCACTGCAAGCTCCACCTCCTGGGTTCACGCCATTCTCCTGCCTCAGCCTCCCAAGTAGCTGGGACTACAGGCGCACGCTGCCACGCCCAGCTAATTTTTTTTTTGTATTTTTAGTAGAGACAGGGTTTCACCATGCTGGCCAGGATGGTCTTGATCTCCTAACCTTGTGATCCGCCCACCTCGGCCTCCCAAAGTGCTGAGATTACAGGTGTGAGCCACCGCGCCCAGCCCCCAATTTTTATCTTTAGCTTGTAATTCTCTCCTGAACCCATGACTCATGTTTAAAAATTATGACATCTTCATTTGGATGGGATTAGGTTTCCCAATGTGCCTCAAACATAAATCTTTATTTTCTCCCCACAAACCTATTCCTTCTGCTGACCTCCCCACCTCCACCTCAGACATTGGTCTTCCCTTATCTCAGTAAACCAGCACCACCATCTTCCCTATAGCACAAGCTAATAATCTGAGTCATCCTTGATTCCTCCCTTTCTCTTGCTATCCACATCCAACTCTTCAGTACTTACTGTGGATTCTCTCTCTAAAATGTATCTTGAATCCATGTATTTATCTCAAACTCACCTGCTATCATCATAGTACCAACAGCCAACATCTCTTGCCTATATACTGCAAAAGCCTCCTAACTAGTCTTGTAGCTTCCACTCTTCTCCTCCATCCATTTGCCATACAGCAGCAAAATGGTGTTAAAATGGATAGCATCATGCCTATCCATTTTTGTGTAATCCCAGGACTCTGGGAGGCCAAGGAGGGTTGGTCACTTGAGGCCAGGACTTCAAGACCAGCCTGGACAACATGGTGAAACCCTGTATCTACTTAAAATTACAAAAAATTAGCCAGGTGTGGTGGCACACACCTGTGATCCCAGCTACTTGGGAGGCTGAGACAGGAGAATTGCTTGAGCCCAGGAGGCCGAGGTTGCAACGACCTGAGATCATGCTACTGCACTTCGGCCTGGGGGACACAGCCAGACTCAATCTAAAAAAATAAAACAACAAAACAAAAATTTTAAAAAGCCCTTTAATGAATCCACATTGTGCTTCAAATGCAATCCAAATTCCTTACTGACCCACCTCATCTATCCCCTGCAAACCTCCCCAGTTTTGTTTCATGCCTTTCTCTTTCTGCTCATCAGGCTCCACTTAGCTTTTTGGCGACTGAAATGTGCCAAATTCTAGCTTGTCTGGGGGCCTGCAACCTATCTGTTTCCCTAACCAGCATACACTCACCCCCTTGCTTGGGTGGTTCCTTGTCTTCTCAGCCTTAAGTGTCAGCTCCTGGGAGGATTTCCCCCTGAAATAAAACCCCCCTTAATCCGCTATTATTAGTCTCTAGTTTCTCATGTAATGGGTACAACAGTTTGTAACTGATTTTATGTGTGTATTATTATTTTAATTGAGACAGGGTCTCACCACATTGCCAGGCTGGTCTCAAAACTCCTGGGCTCAAGCGATCCACCCACTTCGGCCTCTCATAGTGCTATGATTACAAGTGTGAGCAACCACACCCGGCCATGTATTTTTGTTTGTTTGTTTGCCTCTCTCCCCCATTTGTGAATTTTTTTTTTTTTTTTTTTTTGAGACAGGGTCTCACTGTTACCCAGGCTGGAGTGCAGTGGCTTGATCTCAGCTCACTGCAACCTCCACCTCCTGGGCTCCAGCGATTCTCCCACCTCAGCCTCCCGAGTAGCTGGGACCACAGGCAAACACCACCAACACCGGCTAATTTTTTTTTTTTTTGTAGGGACGAGGTTTCACCATGTTGCCCAGGCTAGTCACGATCTCCTGGACACAAGAGATGCGCCGCGCCCGCCTCGGCCTCCCAAAGTGCTGGGATTACAGGCGTGAGCCCGCGCCCGACCTCTCCCCGATTTGAATGCGTTTCGAGGACCGCTTCCCACGAAGAGTGGCATCTCAGCCAGGACGTGAGAGGCCCGAGGGGAAAAACAGGCCAGCCAAGGGGAGGTGGGGGAACGATTCCAGGAACTCAGAAGAGCAAAGAAAAGCCTTGTGGAGATAGCTTACCGCGACTGAATCAGGAAACAAAAATCGGTATGTCTGAGATTAAATAGGGAATAGGGAAATTAGGGGCAGGTCATATGGCCATAAACAAGGGTCTGGGCGGGGGATATGGGGTTTCGTCCCAAGGGAGGAGAGCAAAGATAACACGAGGGGAAAGGACGGGGGCCTCCCTGCTCCCTCTGGCCCCGTATCGCCCTCACATACGCGGTCAAAGTCCGGGGCGGAGAGGTGGCAGTGACAGTCCACCAACCCTACGCCCGCCGCTCCCATTGCGCCCCCGCGGCCGCCGCTTTAGACGGGCCAGCAGAGCCGGTGCCGGAACGTTTCAGCTGCAGCGTCCTGAGTTTCCAGCCGGATGCATGCTAGTTACACCAGTGTGAACCCGCTCTTCCGTTCCCAGGGTGCCCCGCCCACAGTTCAGGCGAAAAATGGCGGGGTCTTCTGAGTTGAGGGTCCTTGACCCGCCATGGGACAAGGAGCTCGCAGCCGGGTCAGAGAGCCAGGCCTTGGTCTCCGCCACTCCCCGAGAGGACTTTCGGGTGCGCTGCACTTCGAAGCGGGCCGTGACCGAAATGCTACAACTGTGCGGCCGCTTCGTGCAAAAGCTTGGGGACGCTCTGCCAGAGGAGATTCGGGAGCCCGCTCTGCGAGATGCGCAGTGGGTACGGGACCAGTTAGCCACTTTTTTACTTATCATCCTCTTACCCAACACCCAGGATCTTAGGATTCAGAAAGATCGCACGCCAGGCCTTGGCAGAATTAACGGTGCCCCAGGCTACTGTAGAACCAGTTCGAGAAACGCGAGAGGAGAAAGAAATAGATGCTAATGTCAGCTGGGTCTTATTAATTACTTAGACCAGCGCTGTCCAGTGAAAATACAAGGCAAGCTAATCTTTATGTAGTTTTAAACTAAAAGTAAGAAATAGGTGAAGTTAATGGAAATAAGACATTTTGTTTAACCCAATAAATCCAAGATATTTTAACATGTAATAATATCAAATGAATGAGATATTTTACATTCTTTTGTTCGTACTAAGCTTTTCAAATCTGGTGTCTTGCATTTATGGCACATCTTTCGAACTAGTTACATTTAAGTGCTCAGTAACTACAAAGTGGCAAGTGGCTCACCTGTTGGACAATGCAGCCGTAGACATTGAGGAATCCTCCCGGAAAGGGTAATTCTGGAATTCAGCCATTAACCCAAGCAGCGTTTGATCTTTCCTTTTGCCTGTTTTATTTATTTATTTATTTATTCATTTATTTATTTATTTTTGAGACAGAGTCTCCCTCTGTCGCCCAGGCTGGAGGGCTGGAGTGCAGTGGTGCGATCTCGGCTCGCTGCAAGCTCCGCCTCCTGGGTTCACGCCACTCTCCTGCCTCAGCCTCCCAAGTAGCTGGGACTACAGGCGCTTGCCACCACGCCCGGCTAATTTTTTTGTATTTTTAGTAGAGACAGGGTTTCACCGTGTTAGCCAGCATGGTCTGGATCTCCTGACCTCGTGATCCGCCCGCCTCGGCCTCCCAAAGTGCTGGATTACAGGCGTGAGCCACCGCGCCCGGCCTATTAACCTTTATTTTTACTGTTTGCACTCTGGTCATTCATAACTCACAAAGGTGCGGTATTATGAGCTTTGAAATTTTTTCCCCTACATATAAGTAGATTGGTGCCTGTTATAAGGAAGCACACAATCCCTTTATTTCTTGTCTTCCCAAAAAACTACCACCTTCAGGGCTTTGCAAAAATATTTAAGAAAGGCTGGGGAAATGCGGTATAAGGGCAAATGTGTGATCTTAGTAAAGTTTTCAACCAACACAATTTTTTTAACTTATTTTAATCTTGTAAAGAAAATGTTTTCACTCTAAAACAGGCAAAAGGGGTCGGGCGCGGTGGCTCACGCCTGTAATCCCAGCACTTTGGGAGGCCGAGGCGGGCGGATCACGAGGTCAGGAGATCGAGACCATCCTAGCTAACATGGTGAAACCCTGTCTCTACTAAAACAATAATAATAGTAATACAAAAAATTAGCCGGGCATGGTGGCAGGCATCTGTAGTCCCAGCTACTCGGGAGGCTGAGGCAGGAGAATGGTGTGAACCTGGGAGGCGGAGCTTGTAGTGAGGAGCCCAGATCTCGCCACTGCACTCCAACCTGGGTGACAGAGCGAGACTCCATCTCAAAAAAAAAAAAAAAAAAAAAAAAGATTAAGTGGAAGAATGAAGAAACACTTCCTGGGTTGTGACTCTGTATGTAGTTTTGTATATAGTGACTCTTACGTCATTGCCTCCTTGCAAGCAAGGCAAGAATAGGGATATATCTCAGGACATTTTTAGTAGTTTTTTGGGAGAAGACTTTGGTTGTATAATCTTAGAATTTGTCTGATTCTAGGAAATGCTAAGGTATTTAAAACATTTAGTGTCTTACAGAAAAAGAGGAACTTGGCTTAACCTATTCTATTTAGTGGGATGATAAAGTGAATTATAAGATAAAGTTTCCAGGGCTTAGACTACCACAGGAATTCATTTGTGTTTTATTTTAAATAAAGCAGAAGCTTTATGTTGTATCTCTGTTTAAAACTGCATATTAAGTAGCAGATTTTTTTTAAAAACAGTATTAGTAGCAGTCTGCAATGAATATTACAAAGACAATATGTTCTCAGCAATTCTTGAAAGTAATTCTAGAAAATAATTTTAAAACATACATAGGCCGAGCGTGATGGCTTACACCTATAATCCCAGCACTTTGGGAGGCCGAGGCGGGCGGATCACCTGAGGTCAGGAGTTCCAGACCAGCCTGGCCAACATGGTGAAACCCTGTCTATACTAAAAACACAAAAATTAGCCGAGTGTGATGGCGCTTGCCTGTAATCCCAGCTATTCGGGAGACTGAGGCAGGAGAGTCGCTTGAACCTGGGAGGTGGAGGTTGCAGTGAGCCAGGATTGCGCCATTGCACTCCAGCCTGGTTGACAAGAGTGAAACTCCATCTCAAAAAAAACAAAACAAACAAAAAAACATAAAATAAGGATTTTACTTTATGAAATCTTTGAAATGTAGAATATGTACTTTAACTCATAATTATCAGTAATTTGGTTTATGTTATTTTTAATTATACAAAGGGTGCAAAATAAATGCTCATAAAAAAATTCAAACAGTAGCATAAAGCAAAATTCTTTGAGTTCCCCTTCCCCATCCCTCTTCCTTCTAGGGCATAACGTACTATTTTGGAGAGTACTTGGGGAGAGTAAACTTTCTATACCCCCTTTCTGTGGCTTTACCTCTTTCTCTGTGTTTATGTTTGTTTGTCTCCATTAATAATGTCATGCTGATGAATTGTTATTGACCTGCCTTTTTTGAAACCAAACATGTCTGACTATTATTTGTTAGTGTTACGTAGAGATTGTCTTCATTCTTTTTAGGTACTGCGTGGTATGAATATTGCCTATTTAACTCTTCTAATTTTGACTTTAGGTTTTTTCCCACAATTTAAAAAATCTCAAACAGTGCTGAAATGAACATTTCTAGCACATTTTCTTTATGTTTTTATGAGAGTAGTCTTTTTTTTTTTTTTTTTTTTTTTTGAGACGGAGTCTCGCTCTTTCACCCAGGCTGGAGTGCAGTGGCGCGATCTCGGCTCACTGCAGGCTCCGCCCCCCGGGGTTCACGCCATTCTCCTGCCTCAGCCTCCCGCGTAGCTGGGACTACAGGCGCCTGCCACCTCGCCCGGCTAATTTTTTGTATTTTTAGTAGAGACGGGGTTTCACCGTGTTAGCCAGGATGGTCTCGATCTCCTGACCTTGTGATCCGCCCGCCTCGGCCTCCCAAAGTGCTGGGATTATAGGCGTGAGCCACCGCGCCCGGCCCGAGAGTAGTCTTTTAGGATACATTGCTAGAAGTGAAATTGTTGGGTAATAGGAAATGTGTACTGCCGAATTCCTTTAGTCCGTCATTTAAAAAAATTTTGATGAAGTCCAATTTGTCTATTTTTTGTTTGTTTTTGTTTTTTGTTTTTTGGTTCTTTATCTTTTAATGTATTATGAACATTTTCAACCTTACAAAAAATTAGTTTAGTACAGTGGACACCCATATATCCACCACCAAACTCAACAGTTGTCAAAATTTTGTTACAGTTGCTTCTCCCTCTGTCTCCCAGGCTGGAGTACAGTGGCAATCATAGCTCACTGTAACCTCAAACCTTTGGGCTCAAGTAGCCCTCTAGCCTCAGCCTTTCAAGTAGCCAGGACTACAGGCATGTGCCACTGTGCCTGGCTAATTTTTAAATTTTTTGGTAGAGAAGGGTGTCTCACTGTGTTGCCTAGGCTGGTCTGGAACTGGCCTCAAGCAATCCTCTTGCTTTGGCCTCCCAAAGTGATTTGATTATAGGTGTGAGCCACTGCACCTGGCCTACATTTGCTATTTTAAAGCATATCTTAGATCTCATGTCATTTCATTGCTACATAAGTGTTCATCTCTCAAAAATACAGCCCTTTATAAAATATAAATTAATTTTATTTTTAAGCATGTGTATTTGATGTTGTTAACATCAACATTCAGCAGCATATATAGTACTTATACCCTTGAGATTCAACTGAGCCTAAATTTGTTAGATTTTATTTTTTCTTTCATTCTAGGAGTACTTTTTTTTTTGTTTATAAGAATATTCCAAAATTTTGCATCAGATTTTCTCTTGGGTAGCATAATGCCTATGAGACCCAAAATGTAGGTAGAATCAATGATTGAAGTGGAATCTTCATTGAAAAGAATAAATATAGTAATTAGCTATTCTGCTACTTTTCTTTATTTCCTCTGTCACAAATCTGGAAGTGTTATTTTGCTAAAACGTTTGAATTTAGTATTTAAAATTATTTTTAGTGACTTGACTACTGTGAATTTATTGCAGACTTTTGAATCAGCTGTGCAAGAGAATATCAGCATTAATGGGCAAGCATGGCAGGAAGCTTCAGATAATTGTTTTGTGGGTATGTGACTTTTTCCTTCTATTATTAATTTCTGGGTTATTTTTGTAGCTAATTTTGTTTTGAATGCTGTTTTTTAATCTCCATATTTAGTGTCATTTATTTTCAAGAAGTTCTTTACTAGGGGAATAATAAAGAACTGAGATTATGACTTCAATAGTCTTCTTTGTCAATAATTTATTGGAAAATACTGTATAGCTATCTCCAGATGACAAAAGAGGCCCAGGGAATTTCTGTAATTATTTACAAAGCAAGTTGTATTTTTGTAAGTGATCTCTAGAGTCAATAGTGAAGTACCCTTAAAAGTGTGAAGTTATTATTAATTATACAAGTACCATGTAAAGGATGAGGTTACATCTTTGTAGAAGGCTCCTTAAAAAGACAATTTTTTTTTTTTTTTGAGATGAAGTCTCACTGTCGCCCAAGCTGGAGTGCAATGACACAGTCTCAGCTCACTGCAACCTCTGTCTCCCAGGTTAAAGTGATTCTTGTGCCTCAGCCTCCCGAGTTGCTGGGATTACAGGCATGCACCACCATGCCTGGCTAACTTGTATTTTTGGTAGAGGACGGGGTTTCATCATGTTGCCCTGGCTGGTCTCAAACTCCTAGCTTCAATCTCCTAAAGTGCTGGTATTACAGATGTGAGCCACTGCTCCTGACCTTGTTCTCAACTCTTGGCTCATAGTAGGCACCTATGAAATATGTTAAATTAATGAATAATTCTTTCCTGTTCAATTTTTCTTTTCTTTCTTTTTAGACAGAGTCTCACTCTTACCCAGGCTGGAGTGCAGTGGCACGATCTCAGCTCACTGCAACCTCCACTTCCTAGGTTCAAGCAATTCTCATGCCTCAGCCTCCCAAGTAGCTGGAATCACAGGTGCTTGCCACCACGCCTGGCTCATTTTTATATTTTCAACAGAGATGGGGTTTTACCATGTTGGCCAGGCTGGTCTCGAACTTTCAACCTCAGGTGATCTGCCTGCCTTGGCCTCCCAAAATGTTGGGATTACAGGCCTGTGCCTGGCTCCTATTCAAATTTTGTGATACATTTTAACTGTAGCTTTATCACTAGGTGGTGCTAAGAAAGCATGTTCCTCTCTACAAAAAAGATTTACCTGGGAGACTTTTTTTTTTTTTTAACTAATTGTGAAATAGTACATTATTTTCTTCAGGCTAATTATTTAACTTTTTTAATGGATAAATGAAAATTTAGGGAGGGCTGCTTATATAAATAATTATTCAAAGTAAGAAATAACTGTTATTTCTTGCTCTCAAAAGAAGGGTACTTTCACAATGTATACTACTGGGTGATGAGTGCACTAAAATCTCAGACTTCACCACTGTACTATCCATGTAACCAAATACCACTTGTACCCCAAAAGCTATTGAAAATCAATCTGTGTGTCTCTATCTATCTAGGAAAGAAGGAGGGAGGAAAGGAAAGAAAAGAAGGAAAGGAAGGGAGGAAGGAAGGGAGGGAGAATGAATGGGAAGGAAAGGGAAAGAAAGAAGGAAGGAAAGAAAGAAAAAGGAAAAAAAGGGTACCCTCAAAAGAACTAATTTAGTGAGATTCAATTAATATTTGTGACATGAATGAAAGACTATACCTGATATACTTGATTATCTTTATCTGATATGTATATACCGACACCTATCAGCAATTTCTCAAAATGTTTCAAAAATTATGTTTCAGATGTTAGATTTCTTCCTAATAAAGCTTCTGATCAATAAAATAAATAGGTCCATTTCTAGCATAGACTTTGACACAACAGAGCAATATGAGGACCATTTAAGCTAAGAACTTAGCTCTTTAGTATTTGTAACTACTTAGTATTTTTACTCTTTAAAATGATTTTCAAAATAAAGTTAGATGGATCACCTACATTCCTTTCATCTAGGGTGCTTCATTTCTGGGCCCCATCTCAGACTTACTGAATCAAAATTCCATACTCCTGAAAACCAAACACCACATGTTCTCACTCATAGGTGGGAATTGAACAATGGGAACCCTTGGACACAGGTTGGGGAACATCACACACTGGAGCCTGTTGTGGAGTCGGGGGAGCGGGGAGGGATAGCATTAGGAGATATACCTAATGTAAATGACAAGTTAATGGGTGCAGCACACCGACATGGCACATGTACACATATGTAACAAACCTGCACATTGTGTACATGTACCCTAGAACTTAAAAGTATTAAAAAAAAAAAAATCTGTGCTCCTAACATACTCGTTAGGTGATTCTTCTAACATTTGAGAATCACTGTTTTAAAACATGAAAAAGCATACGATAAAGTAGAGTTAGCTAAATGAAAGAAACTCTAAACTCACTGTATCTTTCAGTTTTTCCTACCATTAATCCAGTTGAGTCCTATTTCAGATCTAGTTACTCCACTCACTAGTACTGTCATAGCTTTGGGTCAGTTCATAATAAGTCAAAACTTCTTAGCATCCCTGATATTAAATACCCTTTACAGCCTGGTTCTTATATATTTTATCATCCATTTTTCCTTTATTCTGTAGCCATTTAGAACTTTTCTCAGGTCTCCACAGACTAGGATCTTGCAAATACTGTTTCCACTGCCTAAAATGCTTCTCCCTATTCCTTTTTTCCACTAGCACTTTTTATCCATTGGACTTACACTTCTATTTCAAGCTCAAATGTTACTTCTTTAAAGTCTTACATTTCCCAGTCAGTTTTCCATTGTTCTGTGTCCTGATGGCATTTTGTTCATACCTCTATTGCATTTATCAGGTTGCCTTGCAATTGTCTGTTTCTTTCAGCAAACTGTGAACTCTTAGAGAGTAGGTAGGAATCATGTTGTGCTCATCTTTGTATTTCTCTTGTTTAGGCCTAGCTTCTTATAGATGCTCAATAATCGATTGTTCGATGCATAAATAAATTAATCACCAAAGTGGGGACATTCATTAACTTGCCGTATTTGTTTTCCTTCATTATTTTGTGTTTTCTAAATTTAGTTTATAGCACATTTCCATACAGAATGTAAACAGTGAGTTTTAGGGAACTTTTTATATATACATTTTTTTTTTCTCAAATAGATTCTGACATCAAAGTACTTGAAGATCAGTTTGATGAAATCATAGTAGATATAGCCACAAAACGTAAGCAGTATCCCAGAAAGATCCTGGAATGTGTCATCAAAACCATAAAAGCAAAACAAGAAATTCTGGTAAGATGATTTGCCTTTAAAATGTTATTGTATATTTTACCACAATAAAAACATTAAAATGTAAGGCCCTACGTGGAGATAAGTGACATTTTGTTGTCTTTTTCTTTCCTGCCTCAATTAGTATTGTTTGTCTCTTGTAAGACTTTACTCTTCTAAGTTGTACTATGACATAGTATAGTCATACTATACTGTGTTTTGAACACATTGGTTCAAAAATGAAAAAAATGAAAGTGATAATGAGTGGTTAAAATTGAAATTGGCGATGGAAAACTGGCAATGACTTTATGATTCTTAGACCAGGATGGAAAAAGAAGCTTTTCTTTTAACACTTTTCTTTCTGTTTGTTTTTTGTTTTTGGCATATATTTGTATGTTTGTATATTTCGGAAGGCCCTTTAGTTAAATTGATGATGAAGATTGTTTTACTACTTGTTCATAACACTGAAATTTGCTTTATGAATTAGGCATAATTTGTTTTGCTGCAAAAGTCATGACCATCTGGGTGACAAGACCAGGAATTCAGCTCCTTCAGCATGAGCTTTTTAGATAAGCAGAGCCGTAGACTTCCTTCTTATAATTACTGTAGATATCAGTGACCAACCATATCACACCCTCATCTTTTCAGATTTATTAGGACTAGAATAAATAAAAAATAGGAAATCCGCAAGAAAATTGGACCCAAATCTTCCCTTGGTGGGGAGGGGAGGTTTGCTGGGAATAGCATTGTCCCTCCAGTGAGGTACATACTGTGTTTAGATTATGCTATACTATTGCCTTTAGTTTTTGAAATTAGTACATAAGTGTTCACATATAAATCTTCTAGTTGCCTCGGTTTCAGGATTGTTTCAGATCATTATATGCCCGGCTTAATATTGTATCTAAAACATTTTAGTTATTCTGTGAAAAACAGTATTCATGAGAAGAATTTTTAATAGCAGTTCTCAAATACCCCACTCCATCACTTCCCCCACCCCTCCCACTTGAAAGTTTTTTTCAGGATAAACATTCAAAGTGTATTTTTCAGTGTTTTCCTTGTTACTGCCCCACTACCCCCAAACCCCCAAAACTAGTAATCAATATTGCAGAAAAGAAAGATGGCTGGCCTAGGTGAGGTAGTGCTGTGGTAGTTTAAAAAGTAATGCAAAATGGATGAGGTGAGGATACCAAAGACCTTTTTAAAATTTTTTCCTGCCCTGCCATGCCCTGCCCTGCGTCTTTCCTCCCTTCTTCCCACCTTGTTGCCCAGACTGGTCTCAGACTCCTGAGCTCAAGACATTCTCCTGCCTGGGCCTCCACAGCAGGCTGAAGACCTTTTTTTTCTTGTTTTCTTTCTTTTAACGTTTTTGGCTTCTGCTGGCTTTGGGCAAGAATAAGGAAGAGCAATTTCCTCTTTCTTTTTGCCTGAATTGTAGATTCCATGCCAGTAATTCTGCTACTATAATTTCAGTGTGTCACAGGATATATAGGCTTAGTGTGGTGGTGATGTAGCCTTGCCACCTTTTAGAACTGAGTTTTCATGGAAATATGCATTTTGAGTTCTAAACACTTGTCCTGAATGAATTTTGAAACATAGTCCATTCATAATTGGAGACTACTCTGTACTTTAAATATAAAATTCAGTTTCTGTGCTTTTAATTTGCTTGATTGCTTTTTCTGATTTTTTTTATGGTGCCACTTCTTAGTATATGCAGTAGGTGGCAGTACTGTAAAAGACATAATTCAGACTTAGTTTGGTTTTTACCTTCTCTCCTCCTCTTCCCTACAGACAGGATTTAATTTTTTTTCCTCAAAAGAATGGTACTGACTCTATAGTATATCTCCCATATTAGCTGAAAGAGATGTTTATATGAAGCATTAAGTGATTAAATCTGTTTTAATTTATGTTATGTTTAGAAGCAGTACCACCCTGTTGTACATCCACTGGACCTAAAATATGACCCTGATCCAGGTGAGTCAGTATCCATTTGTGGTAAAAATGAAGCATCTGCTTATAATTTTTATGGGTTTCTGATATTCTTCTAAAAGGGTCAGCATCAAGGATATTCTCCCTTTGATGCTTTAACTTCCTACCAGTCATTCATGTTTAGCATTTCACCTAGAATTAAGAGGACTAGCTTTACACCCATTGACTCAGAATTCCAGGGGTGTCACCCCGGAATCTGAGCTTTTATAAAGTTCTCGCCTGACCCAGACTATTATAACACATACCCATCTCCAACTTCTAATACCCTCCTATCTCTGTCATTGTGCTATCTATTCTTTGCATTACAGCCAAAGCTGTACTATTAAAGCATTCTCTCATAGTGTCACACCCAGTGCAGTAACCATCATTGGTTTCTCATTATTTCTAAAATCAAATAAAAATATATTGAATTTAAGAAGAAATAAGTATACTCATTATGCCTTTGAACTCAGTTTTGTTTCCATTTAGATGTATCCCATACAACAGGGAGAAATAAACTTGACACAAATTTATGTAAATCCAGCAGCAGAACTAGCATTGCTAAAAATGTGGATTATGTATATTTTCAAATGATGGTATTCTCACATTTAAAAATTTATAACAGTTTTTCTAAGAGTCCTTTTGGAATTTCCCTTTCGCACTTAAAATGACATTTCTGAACTGTTAGGATAAAACAGTTAAATCCCCGATTTATTTATATGGGATATTTATACTTAAAGCTTTGAGTACTTTGTTGAATTCTGAACTACTCTTTAATATGTTCCTCCACCTTTCCCAAATATCCTAAGCTAATGGGATAAACTGACAGTGGGGGGAAGTATAAGCATAAAGCTACTCTGAAGTTGACTAAAATCACATCACTTACTGTGTTTGACATTAAAAATTGACCTAGGACCTAACACTCATCAGTATTCATGGTTCACTAAAAAGGGGTAGTTGCCAATATGCAGTGGTTGACATACTTGTTTTGGTTTTGAATAACATAAAAACAGTAATTGAAACTTGTGGTATTATGATATACTCAAGTATTACTTTTTAGATACAGTTAATTTCCCTCTAAAGAAACTTGGTTACCTTTTTATTGTAGGGAAAACACACTTAGTTAAATGATCCTTTGAAATGTGATTTTACTTTCACTGTTGTGATTATGTAGTATTAATGGAAGAATCTTCTGTATCATATGATTCAGATTTCAAAAGTAAGCAAAAGAATTAGAATCTATCTTTTGGATAAATTTTGAGTTTTTTCATTATGCATTTTCATAATGTTAACAAGCTTAGAATAGCATCAGTTCCTTAAGGAGAGCAAAATTAGCTTACAGTTATTAACTTTATATCTTTGGCCAAGTCACCTGACTTCTTCAAGCATCAGTTTCATTATTAGCAAAATGACGAATTCTAGATTTGCCGCCTGATGCTTTAGGCGTGAATTCCAGCTCTGCACTAAATATTACAGAATGTCCTGCCTACTTATCAAGGTGGTAGTATAACCAAGCCACATAAGGGGCTGTATAAACTATATAACCAAAACAATACATGACTAGTAGTTTATAAGGATATATTGTGTAATAATAACCCTATTATAAATTGCATCCCATTTATAATAGTATACATTATAGTATTGTATACCTTATTATGTACTGAACTGGTAGAATCATATGAAACTGATTAAAATGGCTTAGTAAGAAAGTGGAAAGCATAAATTTCTATGGGTCTTAAAAGTCCGAATCAGCAGCATAGGAAAACTTTTGTGGGAACCTCTTGAAAGTTTTTTTTCCTTTATTGTAATATTAAGTGATATAAAATTTCTTTGAAAACTGATACTTTTAAAGAGGGTTGTCTGTTTTTCAAAAATATTTAGGCAGTGTGTATAATGTTGATTCAACTTAGTTACATTATGAACTTTGGGGGATACAAAGATAAAGCAGATATTCTCCCCATAAAGAGCTTATGTCTGAGTAGGAGAAATAAAAGATGAACATAAAACAGGATTCTTTCATGCCTCCTAACTGGTTCCTTTGCCATCTTTCCCTGTTTGAGTAAGTGGCATCTATACCTACATGTTGCTTTAGCTGAAGTTAACCTTGATTCCTTCTTCTGTCAAGCTCCTCATACCCAGTCCATCAATAAGTCCCATAAATTGTTCTTAATGTAATCTCACATTCGTTGACTTCTCTTCATCTTGCGATTGTCATCTCTATTCTAGGTTACCATCACTCTAGCCAAGATTTCTACAAATGCTGTCTTAGAAGGTCTTCTTGTTTCTCTCTTGCTCTCTTCCATTTCATTCTGCATACATAGGGCAGAGTGATTATTTTATTCCTTGAAATATTTCACGTTTGAAAGAAATATAGAAAATAAAGAATGCAACATAATGAACATCTCTGTTCCCACCACCCATATTTAAGTGTTAATCACATTTTGTCATACTTGTTTCAGACCTTTTTAGGAACTAAAATGTTCAGATATAGTTGAAACTTTCTTTGTGTCTTCCACTATTTCATTTCACTCCCTCTTACCTCAGAAGTATAACCAGGATCCTCAAGCTGTGTAAATCCTTGCTATTCATGTTTTTATACTTAATTTATAGATACATATCCATAAACAATGTATGGGATTTACGTTTTTATATAAATTGTATCATACTGATCATATCATTTTGTAACTTTTTTCTCCATCAACGTTGTGTACACACAGAGCTCTCTATTCATTTAGCTATTGTATGAGTATTCTAGTTTATGAATATGCCACTATCCATTCCTCTACAGGGGGACTAACTTAGATTGTTCCTTTTTTTCTTAACGTCTTGTTCTAGGTTCCTTTTTTTTTTTTTTTTTTTTGAGGCAGGCTGAAGCCACCCAGGCTGAAGTGCAGTGGTATGATCATGGCTCATTGCCACCTCTGTCTCAGGCTCAAGTGATCTTCTAGCCTCAACCTCCTGAGTAGCTGGGACTTCAGGCATGTGCCACCATGCCTGGCTACTTAAAAAAATTTTTTTCGTAGCAATGGGGTCCCACTATGTTACCCAGGCTGGTCTGGATCTCCTGGGCTCAAGTGCTTCTCCTGCCTTGGCCTCCCAAAGTGCTAGGATTACAGGCATGAGCTACTGTACCAGCCTAGGTTTTTTGTTTTTTGGTTTTTTTAATTAGTCTTTTCAGAGAGTCAGCTTTTAGTTTTGTTGCCTTCTCTGATTTTTTGTTTGTTTGTTTTCTGGCTCCTTGATTTCTAAACTTTATTATGATCCTCCTGGTTTTGTGAGGTTCCCGTTACTTTTAGCTTCTTGAATTGAGCACTTAATTCTTTTTTTTTGTCTTATTTTTTAATAAATTCATTTAAGGCTACACATTTACCTCTAAGTCCCGATTTAGCTACATACCGCAAGCATTGACATGTGGAACTTTCATAGTTCAGCTCTATTTTTTAGTTTCCAAATACTATATAGAAGTTTTTGTTGTTGTTGGTTTTTTTGTTGTTGTTTTGTTTTGTTTTACTATTTTCCTTTTATTGCCTTCCATTGTGTTGAGTGAATTTTCTTTTTCCTCTTATTTTTCTCTTTCTCAGTTTGGAAACTATATACTGTGTTTCTGTTCCATTTGTGTTTCCTATAAATTTTATTTAATTTTAATTTTAATTTATTGAGACAGAGTCTCGCTCTGTCACCCAGGCTGTAGTACAGTAGTGCAATTACAGCCTCACTGCAGTCTTGACCTCCCAGGCTCAAGCAATCCTCCCACTTCAGCCTCTCAAGTAGCTGGGACTATAGGTACAAGCCACCATGCCCAGCTAATTTATTTTATTTATTATTATTATTTTTTATTTTTTTTTTTGAGACTGAGCTTCTCTCTTGTTGCCCAGGCTGGAGTGCAATGGCGCGATCTCAGCTCACTGCACCCTCCGCCTCCTGGGTTCAAGCGATTCTCCTGCCTCAGCCTCTTAAGTAGCTGGGATTATAGCCATGTGCCACCACACCCAGCTAATTTTGTGTTTTAAGTAGATACAGGGTTTCACCATGTTGGTCAGGCTGGTCTTGAACTCCTGACCTCAGATGATCCACCCGCCTCGGCCTCCCAAAGTGCTGGGATTACAGACGTGAGCCACCACACCTGGCCCCCAGCTAATTTTTAATTTTTTTGTAGATATGGGGCCTCACTATGTTGCCCAGGCTGGTCTCAAACTCTTGGATTCAAGTGATCCTCTTGCCTTGGCTTCCTGAAGTACTGGGATTATAGGCATGAGCTATCATGCCTGGCCTAAAATTTTAACACACTATAATTCTAAAATTACCTAACGAAGTTTGGTATTTTAAGTATCCTCATAAGCAAGACAAGGATTTCAGCACACTTTACACACTGACTAAGCATATCCCTTCCTCAGTTTTCCTTATTGTTTAGAAACACAATTTACGGGCCGGGCGCAGTGGCTCACGCCTGTAATCCCAGCACTTTGGGAGGCCGAGGCGGGCGGATCACGAGGTCAGGAGGTCGAGACCATGGTGAAAGTCTGTCTCTACTAAAAATACAAAAAATTAGCCGGGCGCAGTGGCGGGCGCCTGTAGTCCCAGCTACTCAGGAGGCTGAGGCAGGAGAATGATGTGAACCCGGGAGGCGGAGCTGTCAGTGAGCTGAGATCGTGCCACTGCACTCCAGCCTGGAAGACAGAGCAAGACTCCATCTCAAAAAAAAAAAAAAAAAAAACCACAATTTACGGTTACTACTTTTTTTGTACTCGATGATTAATTACATTTATGAATCAAAATTCCCAAATTTTGTAAGTATTGTTTCTTGAATTTTATACCTTTTTTTCTGGGTTCACTTTTATTTTTGCTGAAGTGCCTCTTTAGATACTTTAAAAGTCTGTGAGTGGTAAACTCCCTTAGTTTTTCTTTCATCCTCGGTCTTGAATTTTTTTTTTTTTTTTTCTGGTAGAGATGGGATCTTGCAATATTGCCTAGGCTGGTCTCTAACTCCTGGCCTCAAGTGATCCTCCTGCCTTGGCCTCCCAAAGTGCTGAGATTGCAGGCTTTTGAAATTGATTTTATTTACTTTTATTCATTATATTGAATCTATTACATCATTATCTTTGACACTGTTTTTATAAATGGCTTTATCAGGATATAATTCATGTACCATACAGTTCACCCATTTAAGGTGTACAACCCAGTGGCTTTATTCACAGAGTTATGCAACATCATGATAATCAATTTTAAAAATGGTTTAGTATTCTGAAAAGAAACCCAACACTCCTTAGCCATTATTTCTAGTCTCTCATCTCACTTCCCTGGTCCTAGGCAGCCACTAATATACTTTCTAGCTCTATAGACTTGACTATTCTGGACATTTCATATAAATTGAATCATGTGGTATGTGGTCCCTTGTGATCAGCTTCTTTCAATTAGCATAATGTTTTCAAAGTTCATTTATGTTGTAGTATGTATCAGTACTTCATTTCTTTTTATTGCAAAATAATATTCCATTGTATGGACATTTACTGTATATTTTATATATTTATATATTCATGAGTATACAGACTTTTTAAAAAACTTCTTGTCACTTGTTAACTAACACACACTAGAGTATACAGACATTTTACTCAATGACATTTTATTCATTTTGGCTACTACGAATGATGCTGCAGTGAACATTCATGTACGAGTTACTGTATGGATATGTTTCCAGTTCTCCGGAGTATGTATACCCACAAATGGAACTGCTGGGTCGTGTGGCACCTCTTTATGTAGCTTTTGAGGAACTGCCAGACTGTTTTCTAAAGTGCCTGCACCATTTACATTCCTGCCTCAGTGTGTAAGGGTTCCAGTTCTCTGTGCCCTCACCAACTCTTGTTATTGTCTGCTCTTTTATCAACCTAGTAGGTATAAAGTGGTGTCTTATTGTGATTTTGAATTGAATTTCTGTAATGGCTAACAATGTTGAGCATTGTTTCATGTGCTTATTGGCCATCTGTATATCTTTGGAGAAATATCTATTCAGATCCTTTGACTGTTTTTTGAGGGAGTCTTTTTATTGTTGAGTTATACTGGTTCTTTATGTATTCTGGACACTAGTCCCTTATCAGATATATGATTTGCAGATACTTAATCTCACTTTCCTTAAATTTTTTTTAAATTGGCACATAATATTTGTACATATTTATGGGGTACATGTGATATTTTGATACATACATACAATGTGTAATGATCAAATCAGGTATTTAGGATATCCATTACCTTAAATATTTATTGTTTCTTTGTGCTGGGAACATTTCAGATCTTCTCTTCTAGCTATTTTGAAATATACGATATATTATTTTTAATCATTGTCACCTTACTGTGCTATCAAGCACTGGGTCTTATTCTTCTATCTAACTGTATGCCTCTACCCAAATAATTTTTCTTAAACCCCTGCCTCACCCCCAACTAACTTCTCTGCATCCCCTCCATACCGCCTTCCCCGCCCCGCACATACCCTTCCCAGCCTCTGGTAACTATCATTCTACTGTCTACCTCCATGAGATCAATTTTTTTAGTTCTCACATGTGAGTGAGAACATAGGATTTTTTTTGTTGTTGTCTTTCTGTCCCTGGCTTATTTCACTTAACCTAATGCCAGTTCCATCCTTGGTGCTGCAAATGACAGGATCTTCTTTTTTATGATGGAATAGTATTCCATTGTGTATATACACCACTTTTCTTTCTTCATTCATCTGTTGATAGATACTTAGGTTGATTCCGTATCTAGGCTATTGTGAATAGTGCTGTAATAAAAATGGAGATGTGGATATTGCCTAGATATACTGATTTTGTTTCCTTTGGATGAATACCCAGTGGCGGGAATGGTGGAGCATATGGTAATTCCATTTTTAGTTTTTTTGAGGAACCTCCATATTGTTTTCCATTGTAGCTATACTAATTTACATTCTGACCAACAGTGTCTGAAAGTTCCCTTTTCTTCACATCCTCACCAGCATTTGTTATTTTTTATCTTTTTGATAGTAGTCATATCTTAACTGGGGTAAGTTGATAACTCATTGTGGTTTTGATTTGCATTTCCCTGATACTTAGTTATGTTGAGCATCTTTTCACATATCTTTTGGCCATTTTCATGTCTTCTTTTGAGAAATGTCTATTCAGATCCTTTACCTTCTTTTTAACAGGATTTTTTTTTTTTTGCTGTTGAGTTATTTAAGCTTCTTGTATATATTGGATACTAGTCCCTCATCGGATGAATAGTTTGCATATATTTTCTCCCATTCAACAGGTATCTCATTACTCTGTTGATTGTTTCCTTTGCTGTGCAGAAGTTTTTCGCTTGATGTAATCCCATTTGTCTGTTTTTGTTCCCTGTGCTTTTGAGGTCCTAGCCATAATATCTTCGCCTGGATGTCCTAGAGTGTTTTTCCTATGTTTCCCTACAGTAGTTTTATAGTTTTGGGTATTATGTTTAAGTCATTAATCCATCTTGAGCTGATTTTTCTATGATGAATGATAGGAGTCTAGTTTTATACTTGTGCATATGGATATCCAATTTTCCCAGCACCATTTATTGAAGAGGGTGTCCTTTCCCCATTGTGTGTTCTTGGTGCTTTTGTTGAAAATCAGTGGCTATAAATACCTAGATTTCCATGCCTCTGTTCTGTTACATTGGTCCATGTCTTTTTAAATACCAATATCATGTTATTTTGGTTACTGTAGCTTCGTAGTATATTTTGAAGTGAGGTAGTATGATGCCTCCAGCTTTATTATTTTGGTTCAGTATTGTTTTGGCTATTCAGACTCTTTTGTGGTTTTGTACTAATTTTAGGATTTCTTTCTTTCTTTCTTTTTTTGAGACAAGGTCTCACTCTGTCACTCAGGCTTGAGTGCAGTGGTGCAGTCTTGGCTCACTGCAACCTTGGCCTCCCGGGTTCAAGTGATTCTTGTGCCTCAGCCTCCCGAGTAGCTGGGATTACAGGTGCACACCACCACACCCAGCTAGTATTTATTTATTTATTTATTTATTTTTGTTTTTTGGTAGAAACAAGAGTTTCACCAGGTAGGCTGGTCTTGAACTCCTGACCTCAAATGATCCACCCGCCTTGGCCTCCCAAAGTGCTAGGGTTACAGATGTGAGCCACTGTGCCTGGCCTAGGATTGCTTTCTCTATTTCTGTGAGGAATGTTATTGGTATTTTGGTAGGAATTACATTGTATTTGTAGATTGCTTTGGGTAGTATGGTTATTTTATAATGTTAATTCTTCTGATTTGTGCACAAGGGATGTCTTTCTATCTGTATCCTGTACTAGTCTGTTTTCATGCTGCTGACAAAGGCATACCTGACATTGGGTAATTTGTGAAGTAAAAGAGGTTTAATGGACTCACAGTTCCACATGCCTGAGGAGGCCTCACAGTCATAGCAGAAGAAAAAAGGCACTTCTTAAATGGCGGTGGCAAGAGAGAATCAGAGAGCCAAGTGAAAGGGGTTTTCCCTTATAAAACCAATGGATCTCATGAGACTTTATTCACTGTTACAAGAGCAGTTGGGAGGAAACCGCTCGCATGATTCAATTATCTCCCACCGGGTCCCTCCTGTAACGTGGGAATTATGGGAGCTACAATTCAAGATGAGATTTGGGTGGGGACACAGCCAAACTATATCATATTCTCTTCAGTTGCTTTTAATAGTGTACTGTAGTTTTCCTTATAGAGGTCGTTTGCTTCCTTGGTTAAATTTATTTCCAGATATTTTATTATTTTTTTAATAGCTATTATAAATGGGATTGACTTCTTGATTTCTTCTTGAGCTAGTTCATTATTGGTGTATAGAAATGCTACTGATTTTTGTGTTTGTTTTGTATCCTGCAACTTTACTGAATTTGTCTATTAGTTCTAAGGTGTTTTTTTTTTTTTTTTTTGGTGGAGTCTTTAGGTTTTTCTATATATAAGAACATGTCATCTGCAAAGATGGACAGTTTGACTTCCTCATTTCCAGTTTGGAAGCCTTCTGTTTCTCTTGCCTGATTGCTCTGGCTAGGACTTCCAGTGCTATGTTGAATAGGAGTGGTGAAAGTGGGCATCTTTGTCTTGTTCCAATTCTTGAAAGGCTTTTAGCTTTTCCTCATTCATTATGTTAGCTGCAGGTTTGTCATATATGGCTTTTATTATGTTGAGGTCCATTCTTTTGTTGAGAGGTTTTTTGTTTTTTGTTTTTTGAGACGGAGTTTTGCACTTGTTGCCCAGGCTGGAGTCCAATGGTACAATCTCAGCTCACCGCAACCTCTGCCTCCCAGATTCAAGTGATTCTCCTGCCTCAGCCTCCTGAGTAGCTGGGATTACAGTCATGCCCCACCACGCCCAGCTAATTTTTGTATTTTAGTACAGACGGGGTTTCACCGTGTTGGCCAGACTGATCTCAAACTCCCAACCTCAGGTGATCCGCCCACCTCGGCCTCCCAAAGTGCTGGGATTACAGGCGTGAGCTGCTGCGCCTGGCCTGTTGAGAGTTTTTTTTTATCATGACAGAACATTGAATTTTATCAAATGCTTTTTCTGCATCTATTGAGACGATAGTATGATATTTGTGCTTCATTCTGTTGATGTGATGTATCACACTTACTGGTTTGCACATGTTGAGCCATTCTCATATCTCTGAGATAAATCCCACTTGATCAGGGTGTATTATGATCTAGTGGGACTTTTGATGTGTTCAATTCAGTTTGCTAGTATTTTGTTAAGGATTTTTGTGTCTGTTCATCAGGGATATTGGCCTGTAGTTTTCTTTTTTTTGTAGTGTCCTTGTCTGGTTTTAGTATTAGGGTAATGCTGTTCTCACAGAATGAGTTAGGAACAATTCTTCCCTCTTGAGGTTTTTGGAATAGTTTGAAAAGAATTGATGTTAGTTCTTCTTTATAAGTTTGGTAGAATTTAGCAGGAAAGCCATCTGGTCTGTGGCTTTTCTCTTTTGGGAGCCTTTTTATTACTGATTCAATCTTGTTATGTGTTATTGGTCTATTCAGATTTTCTGGTTTTTTTTTTTCCTGGTTCAATCAACATAGGTTGTATATGTCCAGGAATTTATTCATTTCCTTTAAGTTTTTCAGTTTGTTAGTGTATAGTTGTTCTGTTTTAATAGTCTCTGATGACCATTTGTATTTCTGTGGTATCAGTTATCATGCCTCCTTTTTTTGTTTCCAATTTTGGTTAGTCTAGCTAGCCATTTATCAATTTCATTAATCTTTTCTGTTGAGAGTGGGCTGTTGAAGTCCTCAACTACTATAGTGTTGGTGTCTCTCTCTTTAGATTGATAATATTTGCTTTAACCTGGATGCTGTAGTGTTGGGCACATATATATTTAGAATTATTATATCCTCTTTCTGAATTGATCTCTTTATCATTATGTAATGGCCTTCTTTGTCTTTTTTTACTGTTCTTGACTTAAAATCTCTTTGATCTAAGTATAGCTACTCCTGCTCACTTTTGGTTTCCATTTGTGTGGAATATCTTCTTCCATTCTTTCACTTTTAGTCTGTATGTGTTTTTACAAGTGAAGTGAGGTTCTTGTAGGCAGCATATAGTTGGGCCATGCTTTTTTATCCATTAAGCTATTATTTGTCTTTTAAGTGGATAATCTATTTACATTCAAGGTTATTATTATTGATATGTGAGGGCTTATTCCTGTCATTTTGTTAGTTGAGTTCTGGTTGTTTTATATATCCTTTGTTCCTTTCTCTCATTGTTTATCATTGTGGTTTAGTGGTTTTCTATAGTGGTAACATTTGAGTTTTTTCCCTCTCATTTGTATGTCTGTTCTACCAGTGAGTTTTATACTTTTATGTGTTTTCACATGATGGCAGATACTGTCTTTTTGCTTCCAGATGTAGAACTTCCTTAAGCATTTTTTGGAGGGTTGGTCTAGTGGTAATGAATTCCTTCAGTTTTTACTTGTCTGAGAAAGACTTTATTTCTCCTTCATTTTTGAAGGATAGCTTTTCTGGGAATAATATTCTTGGCTGACAGGTTTTTTTCTTTCAGCACTTTAAATATATCATTGCATTCTCTCCTGGCCTGTAATGATCCTGCTGAGAGATACACTGTTAGTCTGAAGGAAGCTCCCCTTCTATGTAACTTTAGGCCTTTCTCCTGTTTTTAGAATTTTATCTCTTTCTTTGCCCTTTGATAGTTTGAGTATAATGTGCCTTGGTGAAGACCTTTTGGGATTCAATCTATTTGCAGAATTTTGAGCTTCCTGTATCTGTATATCTCTTGCAAGATTTGAGAAGTTTTCAGCTACTATTTTGTTAAATAGATTTTCTTTTCCTTTACCCATCCCTTCTCCGTCTACAACACCCAAAATTCAAATATTTGGCCAGTTTATGCTGTCCCAAAGTCAGTTAGGCTTTCTTCATTATTATTATTTTTTTATTCCTCCTCCATTTTATTGTCATTGTTTGTTTGTTTTGAGACAGGGTCTCACTCTGTCACCCAGGCTGGAGTGCAGTGTAGTGATCATAGCTCACTGCAGCCTCCAGCTCCTGGGAGGCTCAAGGGATCCTCCTGCCTTAGTCTCTTGAGTAGCTGAAGTTCTGAAATTCTTTATTCTGCTAGATCTAGTCTGTATATTTTTTAAATTTTATTTCAATAGTTTTTGGGTCACAGGTGGTTTTTGGTTACATGGATAAGTTATTTAGTGGTGATTTCTGAGGTTGTAGTGCACTCCTCACCCAAGTAGTGTACACTGTACCCAAAATGTAGTCTTTTATTCCCTCAGCCCCACAACCTTACCCCAAAGAGTCCCTAAAGTCTATTATATCATTCTTATGCCTTTGCATCCTCATAGCTTAGCTCCCACTTATAAATGAGAACATACAATGCTTGGTTTTCTGTTCCTAGGTTACTTCACTTAGAATGATGGACTACAACTCCATCCAGGTTGCTGCGAATGCTATTATTTTGTTCTTTTTTATGATTGAGTAGGATTCACATTTTCTTTATCCACTAGTTGATTGATGGGCATTTGGGCTGGTTCCATATTTTTGCAGTTGCAAATTGTGGTGTTATAAACATGTGTGTGCATGTCTCTTTTTCATATAATGATTTATTTTCCGTTGGGTAGATAGCTAGTAGTGGGATTGCTGGATCGAATGGTAGTCCTGCTTTTAGTTTTTTGTGTTTTTTTCTTTTTTGAGACGGTCCAGGCCCAGGCTTGGAGGCATTATCTGCTTCCCATCATTTCTGGTTTAGCTTTAAGTAAGCTTTGCTTCCTGGCAGTGGTTAGGAGCAGTTTGGTCTTTTGAGTTGTTTTTTTTTTTTTTTTTTTTTTTTTTGAGACAGTATTTCACTCTATTGCCCAGGCTGGAATGTAATGGTTGCTCACTGCAACCTCTACCTCCTGGGTTCAAGTGATTCTCCTGCCTCATCTTCCCGAGTAGCTGGGATTACAGGTGCCCACCACCACGCCGGGATAGATTTTGTATTTTTAATAGAGACAGGGTTTCACCATGTTGGCCAGGCTAGTCTCAACTCCTGACCTCACGTGATCCACCCATCTCAGCTTCCTTAAGTGCTGGGATTACAGGTGTGAGCCACCGCGCCGGGCTGGTTAGTGGCAGTTTTTTTCAGCCTCCTTTTCAGGGTGGGTAAACTCTGTCTCGGCCCTCAGTTTCAAACAGTGAAGCTGTCTCTTTGTTTCCTGTTCCTCTGGAGCACTTTGAACACCTTTTATCTTGCAGGAGGCCAATTCCTGGCTACTTCTGCCTACCAGTAGGCCTGCAGCTTTAGCCTGACTTGCAGCTTTTTCTCTTCTCCTTTTTTCTGGTTCATTGAAATGTTTATTTTGTCTATGCTTTAGGATATGTCATTTTAATTTTCTATATTCACTGATGCTTTTGGACAAAGGTAGGGAGTTTTATGAACTACTGAAATCAACTTGACTAAGAAGTCTAGGATACTTTTAAAAATGCAAATCAGTTTTCAGTCCTCTGCTTAAAATCCTAAACTCTACATTTTTAGCATTCCTTTAGGTGATCTGGCCCCTACCTACCTCTCCAGGTTTGTTTCAGGCACTTTCCTGTTTGCTGCCAGTCTTTCAGTTCTTTGAAAGTGCCTCACTGTCACACATGCATTCCCCCTTGCCCAAGTTTGACATCTTCCCAGTTTTCTTTTCTCATTTAAATGTTACCTCCTCAGAGAGATCTTACCTAACCACCCTCATTAAAATACTCTCCCCAGTTGTTTATCATGACACCTGTTTATTTCCTTAATAGCACTTGTTACAGCTTATAAGTATTTGTGTTTATTTTCTTGTTTATGCTCTCTCACAAAACTGAAAGCTCCATGAGTTTTTTAATATTGTATTTACATTATATGTAGCCAGCATACAGCAGCATGCCAATAAATACATCGTGAGTGACTGTTACTTATCGGTCCATTCAGTTGTATATATTGAATGTCTACAGTGTGACAGGACTGTTCTCAATGTGGAAGATATAATATTAGTGAGCAGCACAAAGTTCTTACTCTGTAGAGTTTATATTTTAGTGGGAGAAGAAAAGTAATAAATATAAAAATAAATAAGTGACATCACTGCTTTAGGGTGGTGTGTTTAGGTGATGGGGAAACACTTTTCTGAGGTAGTAGCAGGAAGGAATTTATCTGGTGATGATCAAGAAAAAGAGCTGTCAAGCAGAGGGAAGAGCTAGAATAAAGTTCTTAAATCAAGAATGAGCTTGAGTATTCATGAAACAAAAGACCACAGAGGCTGTAGTGGAGTGAGTCATAGAGGGAAGGAGCATTGCAAGACAATGTCGAAAACTTGGCTGAGGCCAGATAATACCAGCGAGGGTGAGGAGTTTGAAAGTGTGCACTAAGAGAGGTGCAACATGGCACTGAAGGAGGTGGTGAGGCGTAGGTGGGAGGGTGTGCTGCAGAGGATTTCATCTGCTGAGCAGATGGGTTCAACACATCTCTATAAATTGTAGCAAAGGGTTATCTTTCAGAAAATCATAAATCACTGCTGTGTTTTTGGTTTCGTTTTCACCAGGGATGCTGCTTTCCAATTCTTGGTTCTGATGGCTTAATTACCAGTAGAAGCCACACATCCGATGCTGTGCGTGTTTGCTTGTTTATATTCATAAAATACGTTGGAAATAGAAAGGAAGTACTCACTTAGTGCTTTTTTTTTTTTTTTTTTTTTTTTTTTTTTTTTTTTTTTGCTGAATTTCTGAATTTGGACAGGCTTTGGAAGTTCATGTTTCCTAGTTTAGTCAGTACAGTGACCTGAAAGCAAAACTAGGTTGATTACTCAATCTTTCATTTCCACTTTTTCATTTCCCTGTGTTTTAGAAAGCAAGTGACTAGGGAAGGCAGTGTTCTCAAGGGTGCCTAACTTCCACATTTTTAAGAGCAAACTTTTTAAAAATATCCTTATAGCAATCTACTGATGAGCTGTCTACCAATAAGATGTGGTCTCATTTGACAGTTACAACCTTTTATAATCCTATTGTAATGAATAATTGCTTCCATATTGTCTTTTTTTAAAGTTATTTGAAATTAACTGAAGAGTCTCCCTTTTTTCCCTGTCCTTCACTAAACATGTAGCGACGGCAAGGAGCTATTTTAAGTTTCTGTATGGTAAACTTAATGATACTTCCAGTTCTTTTGCTGACCCTACAGGCAGCGGACTCAGAGGCAGTTCCTCTTCTTTCCTAATAATGCTGTCTTGCTTAAGCCACTGTCACAATTTTTACAGGTAGTCACTCACAAATAGTTATGTTTTAAAAATTCATGTAAGTCTGAGTTTTGGAATTTGAAATACATTTCCCACTGGGAAAAAAAATGTATAAATAAATAAATAAATAAATATATTTCTAGGCAACCTTTTACAGGCTTATTAAACCTTAATCTATAATGTAGCTGAAATACTATACATTTATGATGAAAAAATTAGGAAAATCATATTTCAGATGCATATTAGTTCCACTATATGACATTTAAGTAGGATTTTATATGGAATAGTTTGGCTCCTTTAACACCATTGTTGGTGGTGAGAAGGGTAAGTAGTGGTGTCATGAGGTTCTAGAGAGAAGGCATTGAGAATGGTCCTCGAGAAAGCCCATCCCATCTCCTGCATGGCATGGACCAGCCATCTCTGCATGTGAGACAGTCTTAAGTCACATACTTGTATGTTGGAGTATTGTATGATCTTACTAGTTGCAAAATGTGAAAAAATTCATTTAGAATAATCTTGGGTGAGGGAGTGAAAAGTATATATATTTTGAAATTTCCTAAGCAGATATTGTTGGAAAATGCCTTTTTCATGCATTTACAGACAATATATTCATATATTCAGTGACCATTTTTAGTTGTGTTTGTTTTCCTTTGTCTTTAAAAAAATGGTTTTATTAATTATTTGTGCTAGTTTTAAATGCAAAGGACTTAATTCATTTAACTAAAAAGAAAAAAAAGGTACCATAAAGTTAATAGTTAAAACATTTAATTCTATAATTGTTCTAGAGTTTTAATGTTTTTATTCTTTACCAGGCACAATTATTTTTATTTCAAAAGATTTTCATTATGTTGAAGCTAACTTTTTACCATTAGTTAACTTATATTCTTATGAGGACAGTATAATTCCTGACAAAGCAATATTTTGGAAAGTTATAGAATGTAGAAGAGTGTGTGCTTTGGATTCTAGGAGGGAGATGTGAGTTCTTACTCAAGTCTAGATACATTTCTCAGCTTCTGTTTCTTTATCTACAAAAGGAGGCTGATGAAACCCACTTGCCTCCCAGGGTTGCTAAAATTGCATAAGATTGATTGAGGATGTATGTCAGCCCATACTACTATAGGAATGGGCTGCTGTCCATGGAACAGGTAGGGAAAGCTTTCATGCCATTGTGTTTTTCTTCCTTGTACCCTTCTTCCTTTTATAACTAAGTTTCTCAAATGAATAATCTATACTCAGTAGCTTCACTTTTAATCTTTCATTCTTATAAAAAAAATCAGTATTTCATATTTATATTGTTATGACTATGTAAGTGTTCTTCAGTCTGAGTCAGGTAATTATTATTATTTTGTTCCTGAGTCAGATAATTATTACTATGAGTATATTCTTTCTTGAATAGCTTTCTACCCCTTTTGGAACAATAATTGCTTTATTATTATTATTTTTTTCCTTTGAGACAGTCTTGCTCTGTGACTCTGGCTGGAGTGCAGTGGCATGATCTCGGCTCACTGCAACCTCTGCCTTTCAGGTTCAAGCCATCCTCCCGCCTCAACCTCCCTAGTAGCTGCGATTACAGGCGCCCGCCACCATGCCTGGCTAATTTTTTCTATTTTTAGTAGAGACAGGGTTTCACCATGTTAGCCAGGCTGGTCTCAAACTCCTGGCCTCAGGTGATTTACCTGCCTCTGCCTCCCAAAGTGCTGGGATTACAGGTATGGGTCACCACACCTGGCCTATTTTTCTGTTTGCGTTGTTTTCTGTTGTGTCTAACAGAACTGTAAAATTCATCTCAATATGGCAAACAAGGTTATCTCTCAAATCCATTTTTAAACTTTTTCTTTTCCTTGGAGATACTTCCCTGGGAGCCTTCTGTCCTCCTATTCCAGTCTGGACTGGCTGCTGTCTAGGCCTGGTGCAAAATTTTCATCCTGCCTGTTCCTTTCATCATCATCCTGGGAATTTCCCTTCCTTCTCTCATGTTTTAAATCGTGTTTCCTGGTTCCTGTTTTCTCCTCTTTCTTGATTTATTCTCTTGTCTTTGATGTAGCACATCCTCTACCACCCACCTCCTACCCCAACGGACCCCTCAGCTCACCTAGCACCAAATCCTCTATTAAGGCAATTTTCTTACATCACCTGTGAAGATTTCCCTCTCTCTTCAGTTCCCTTGTTAGATAGATCTCACCCTCCTTTGTGCCTCCATGGCACCCTCTATCATAGCTTTGGTCCATCATGACTACTGAACACCTACTGTACACATCAGGCACTCTGTTCAACATTAGGGATTCTAAGATTAAAAGAATGTGGTTCCTGTTCCCAAGGGAGTTCTGGAAGCTACATAAGAATGCCAGGGTTCTCACTGGAGTTGGTACTGCCCTCTAGTGGACCCTTTGAAAAAGTGAAAGAAAGTTTTTGGTTGCCGTATTAATGGGAAAGTGTAGCTGGCACTTTGTAGTCTGGAGCCAGGCATACTAGATGTCTCATATGTCCAGCACAACTTTAGGATATCTCACTAGACATTCATTTGTTAAAATATGTTTATAATTCTTCAGCCTAGGACCTAATTCCATTTTACACACAAACCCGAACTACTCTTAGCACTTTTTACATTGTCATTGCTTGTGCAACCGATGGAAAACAGCTGTTGTTCAGCAATGTGAGTTTATAGACAAATTTGTTTTTAAGGTAGCATGAGATATTTTAGGAATTCTGTATGTTGGTCATTGATGGCGCTTAGTCTCTAAGAATCCTAGTGAGAGGCTTCACAAATCAGTGAATATAGTTATCAGTGCTGTTAATTAAAAAATAAAGTGTAGGCTGGGCATAGTGGCTCACGCCTGTAATCCCATCACTTTGGGAGGCTGTCAGGAGGACTGCTTGAGTCCAGGAGTTTGAGGCTGCAGTGAGCTATGATCGTGCCACTGCACTCCAGCCTGGGTGACAGAGTGAGACGCTTGAGCCCATGAGTTTGAGGCTGCAGTGAGCAGTGATCACATCACTGCACTCCAGCCTGGGTGACAGATCGAGACCCTGTCTCAAAAAAACAAACAAACAAAAAAACGCAGAATCTCTTAAGTGATGGGTTATTTTGTAAAGTTTGTAATGTAAACAATATAACAACAATGAAGAAGAATATGATTTCACCTTACCCTATTCATAAAAGATAACTTTTCATATTAAATGCTAAGAAATATTTTGTTCATTATTGTATGTGTGTGTGCGCACATATATTGCAGTATAACATATAATGCACAGCTTTATGAATTTATTTACATGCCTACACCTACACACATGTAACTGCCACCATGATTTAGAAATAGAATATCTGTGTAGTTGGAAAATATAGGATAAACTTATTTTTAAACAGTATATTGGTTTTTTTTAATACTATGCCTATTATGTTTTCATGTACACAATAAATACAATTCAGAGTGTCCGAAAAACCTGGAAGCATAAAGAAAACTGTGTTTATTGTATTTTTAAAAATATTCACAATTGGGGCCATTGCTTTAAATTTAGAAGTATTTTACTTGGAAAAATATATTGAGGTTGAAGAAAAAGATATTGAGCATATTATTTGAAAATGTAACTAGCGCATATTTATCCTGTTCCCCAGCCTTATGGATACCCTGTATAACATTTCCAGTACCCCAAAATGTTTCCCATACCCCTTTTTAGTCATTATGCCATTTCTATCAGGTATAACCATTATTCTGACTTACATCATCATAGATTTTTGTCTTGTCTTGAACTTCATGTAAATGGAATCGTACAGTATGCATTCTTGTGTTACCTTCTTTAAATTGGTGTTATTCCTGTGAGATTCATCCATATTTTGAATGTAGCAGAAGTTCTTTGTTATTGTTGTGTAGTATTCCATTGTGTGTCTATAGACAATTTATCTCTTCTCTTCTGTTGTCACTTGATTTGTTTCCAGATTTTGGCTATATGAATAGAGCTACTATGAACATTCTTATACCACATTTATACTCATCTCTCATAGATATATATCTAGAAATATAATTTTTGGGTCACATGTAGGCATATGTTTGGCTTTTATAGCTACTACTAAAAAGTTTTCTGGCCGGGCGCAGTGGCTCACGCTTGTAATCCCAGCACTTTGGGAGGCCAAGGTGGGCAGATCACGAGGTCAGGAGATCGAGACCATGATGAAACCCCGTCTCTACTAAAAATACAAAAAAAAAAAAATTAGCCGGGCGTGGTGGCGGGTGCCTGTAGTCCCAGCTACTCGGAGACGCTGAGGCAGGAGAATAGCGTGAACCCGGGAGGCGGAGCTTGCAGTGAGCTGAGATTGCGCCACTGCACTCCAGCCTGGGCAACAGAGCGAGACTCCGTCTCAAAAAAAAAAAAAAAAAAAAAGTTTCCTGAAGTGGTTATTTCAATTTATACTTCTAACAGCAGGTATGATAGTTACAGTTGTTCCATATCCCTAACAACAATTCATAGTGTTATTACATAATATTTATTCAATCAGTGATAAGTAGAAAGTTAACAGATGTTATCATATCATTAGATATATTTGAAACTGCAAGAAGAAGATATAAATCACATTAAAGTGAAGGAATTATAGTATTTATCTACAATCATATATTATTTGAAAGTAAGGCTGGTCACAGTGGCTCATACCTGTAATCCCAGCACTTTGGGAGGCCAAGGTGGAAGGATCGCTTGGGGTTGGGAGTTTGAGACCAGCCTCACCAACACGGTGAAACCCCATCTCTACCAAAAAATACAAAAATTAGCCAGGCATGGTGGAACATGCCTGTAGTCCCGGCTACTCAGGAGGCTGAGATATGACAGTTACTTGAACCAGGAGATGGAGGTTGCAGTGAGCCGAGATTGCACCACTGCACTCCAGCCTGGGTGACAGAGTGAGACCCTGTCTCAAAAAAAGAAAAAAGAAAAAAAATCTCACTAGGAATTTTATTTCTACCTAAGATAGGCCTAAATTTATTCCTTTGAAAATATATTGCTCTCATGTTGTATTAGTTATCTATTGCTGCCTAACAAATTATCCCAAAGTTTAGCAGCTTAAAACAATAAATGTGTTATCTCTTACTGTTTCTGAGGGTCATTAATCTGATAGCAGCTTAGCTGGGTAGTTCTAGCATAGGGCTCTCACAAGGTTGTAGTCAAGATGTCATTTGGAGCTGCAGTTATCTCTCAAGGCTCACCTGGGACTGTGGGAAATCCACTTTCAAACTCACTCACATAGTTGTTGGCAGTACAGCCCTGGCTGGTGTGTTAGAGACTTTAGTTCCTTACAACATGGGCCTCTCCATAAGCTTCTGTAACATGTCAGCCTACTTCTCGCAGGATGAATGATCTGAAAGGCATAGAGAATGAATGAATACCCAAGACAGAAGTTGTAGTCTTTTTTATAACCTAATCTTGGAAGTGATTTGCTATTACTTGAACTGTTAGTTACTGGTCATGCAGGCTGACCTAGTACACTGTAGGAGAGGACTGCACAAGGAGGCATGAATGCCCTGCACAAGGCAGAGATCACTGGGGGCCATCTTTTTTTTTTTTTTTTGCTCTGTCGCCCAGGCTGGAGTGCAGTACGATCTCAGCTCACTGCAACCTCCACCTCCTGGGTTCCAGCGATTCTTGTGCTTCAGCCTCCCTCGTAGCTGGGACTACAGGCATTCACCACCATGCCTGGCTAATTTTTGTGTTTTTAGTAGAGATGGAGTTTTGCCATGTTGGCCAGGCTGGTCTCGAACTTCTGGGTCAAGTGATCCACCCACCTCAGCCTCTCAAAGTGTTGGGATTACAGGCCTGGGCCACCGCACCTGGCCACAGGGGCCATCTTGAAGGCTAACTACCACACATATGGATGCTTATTTTTTGTTGTGGCAGTGGCAAAGTACACATAAAATTTACCATTTTAACCATTTTGAAGTGTATGATTCACTGGCAGCACATTCATAAAGTTGTGCAACTCATCTAAGCAGTTTCTTACCTTTGGCATGGAGCATCTTAGTTTATTTTTTCATTTTCAACCTATGTTTGTCTTTGGATCTAAAGTGAGTTATAGACAGAATAGAGTTGGAATCGTGTCTTTCTTATCCATCTGCCAACTTTTTTCTTTAATTGGAAAGTTTAATCCATTTACACTTACTGATAAGGAAGGACTTTTGCCATTTTGGTATTCATTTTCTATACTTTTTTACTTCCACAATTCCTCCATTACTGTCTTCTTTTTTGTTTAATCAAGCTTTTTGAAGTGTGCCACTTTTATTATTTTCTGTATAATTCTTAGGTTTTTTTTTAGTGGTTTCCTTGGGGATTACAATTTGCATCTGACATTTGTAACAGTGTAGTTTGAATTAGTACCACTTTAGTTTTAATACTGTATAGAACTTCTGCTTCTATACAGCTGTTTCTCCCCTTTTATGTTGTCATTGTCACAAATTTCATCTTTATACATCTTATTTCCATTAATGTAGATTTATAATTGTTGTTTTATGCATTTGTCTTTTAAATTATGTAGAAAAAAAGGAGAAGTCACAAGCTAAAAATACAGTAATGCTAACTTTTATATTTACCTATGTAGTTAGCTTTATTGGTATTCTTTATTTCTTCGTGTGACTTCAAGGTGCTGTCTAGCATCCTTTCATTTCAGCCTGAAACACTGTTAGCAGTTTTGTGGTCCAGGTGTACTAATTATGAACTCCTTCAAGTTGTTTTGTTTGTTTGTTTGTTTGTTTTTGAGATGGGGTCTTACTCTGTCACCCAGGCTAGAGTGCAGTGTCGCCGTCATAGCCCACTGCAGCCTCAGCCTCCCTGGGCTCAGGTGATCCGCCCACCTCAGTCTCCTGAGTAGCTGGGACTACAGGCATGTGCCACCACGCCCAGCTGATTTTTTTGTATTTTTGGTAGACATGGGGTTTCGCCATGTTGCCCAGGTTGGTCTCGAACTCCTGGGCTCAAGTGATCTGCCCACCTCAACCTCCCAAAGTGCTGGGATTACAGGCATGAGCCACCGTGCCCAGACAATTCCCTCAGTTTTTATCTGGAAATGTCTTCATTTCACCTTCATTTTTGAAGGATATTTTTGGCAGATAGTGAATTCTTGGTGGACAGATTTTTTAAAAGTCTTCCAGCACTTTAACCATATCCTCCCACTGCTCTATTCTTCATGGTTTCTGATGAGACATTGGCTGTTAATCTAATTGAGGATGTCTTATATGTAATGAATCACTTCTCTCTTGTTGCTTTCAGGATTCTGCCTTTAGCTTTCAGCAGTTTGATTATTATGTGTCTTGATGTGGCTTTCCTTGAGTTTTTCTGCTTGGAGTTTGTTGAGCTTCTTGGATGTGTAAATGCATGTATTATCGAATTTGGGAAGTTATTGGCCATTATGTCTTCAGATATTTTTTCTGCCCCTGTCTCTTCTCTTCCCCTTCTGAGACTCTTGTTATGCATATGCATATATATAGTTTGTTTGT
This sequence comes from Symphalangus syndactylus, assembly GCF_028878055.3. NCBI lineage: Eukaryota > Metazoa > Chordata > Mammalia > Primates > Hylobatidae > Symphalangus > Symphalangus syndactylus. Next base: position 10,530,637 of record NC_072434.2, read on the forward strand.
TTGTTTGTTTGTTTGTTTTGAGATGGAGTCTCACTCACTCTGGTGTCCAGGCTGGAGTGCAGTGGCACAATCTTGGCTCACTGCAACCTCAGCCTCCCAGGTTCAAGCAATTCTCCTGCCTCAGCCTCCAGAGTAGCTGGGACTACAGTCATGCACCACCACACCCAGCTAATTTTTGTATTTTTCGTAGAGACGGGGTTTCATCATGGCCAGGCTGGTCTCAAACTCCTGACCTCACGTGATCCGGCCGCCTTGGCCTTCCAGAGTGCTGGGATTACAGGCGTGAGCTATGGCACCCGGCCTTGTTATGCATATATTGATGGGCTTGATGGTGCCCACAGATCTCTTAGACTTCATTTGGCCTACCTTCAAGTTCCCTGATTCTTCTGCCTGCCCAAATCTGCTATTGAACACTCACCGTCCCCCCTCTGAGTTTTTCATTTCAGTTATTATACTTTTTAGCCGCAGAATTTTTTTTGTTCCCTTTTTTTTTTTTTTTGAGATGGAGTCTCGCTCTGTCGCCCAGGCTGGAGTGCAGTGGTGCAATCTCGGCTCACTGCAAGCTCCGCCTCCCGGGTTCACACCATTCTCCTGCCTCAGCCTCTCCGAGGAGCTGGGACTACAGGCGCCCGCCACCACGCCAGGCTAATTTTTTGTATTTTTAGTAGAGACGGGGTTTCATCATGGTCTCGATCTCCTGACCTCGTGATCCGCCCGCCTCGGCCTCCCAAAGTGCTGGGATTACAAGCGTGAGCCACCGCGCCCGGCCTTTTTGTTCCTTTTTATAATTTCTGTCTGCCATTGGTATTCTCTCTTTGGTGACACACATTATTTAGGTTTTCTTCAGTTCTTTGAGCATGTTAAGATAGTTGATGGAAAGTCTTTATCTGGTCAGCCCAGTGTCTGAACCTCCTCAGTGACAGTTTGTTCATTTCCTTTTTTTCCTGTGAATGGACCATACTTTCTTGTATTTTCGCATGCCTCATAATTTTTTGTTGAAAACTGGACATTTCAAATATTTTAATATGGTAACTCTAGAAATGAGATTCTTCCATCTTCCCAGGATTTGTTGTTGCTGCTTGTGGTGAGTTGTAGTTGTTTGTTTGTTTAGTGACTTTTCTAAACCTTTTTTGGAAATACCATGTTTTTTGTTGTTTGTAGTCACTGAAGTCTCCATTCCATTAGCTTAGTGGTCAGCTAGTGATTTGTCAGAGATTTCCTTAAATGCCTGGAGCAAAACAAAAGATTAAACTCTGTAGGTATATGGTGTGATATGCCTTCAGCTCTCAGCCAGGCAGTTCTTAACTGCCTTTGCCTTCCCATCCTGCTTGTTGGGAGCTTTTCAGCAAGCAGTTTGTTTGCCCCGACTGACTTCCTGTGCTGCATGCTGCATCTGCTGCTTCACTACCTTTCAATGTTTTTAACAGATAACCTCCAAGTAGCCGCTTTTCCACCCTGAGAGAGTTCCAAATCAGGTGAAATAAAGGCAAGCCTTTTGCGTTAGTCCTTCAGAGAGCCACTCACCAGGTCAAAACAATACAATTCTTTGAGAGCAGAGCCTACTTTGTTATCTCCAGCACCAGTAACCCACTCTAGGAATTACTGCCACCAAGCCAGGAAGAAGGGAATGGGGCAAGGGTAAATTAAAATACACCAAGTTCTCCTACCAGATTTCACTTGCTCTTGCCTTGATTAAACATTCTGTTGATTGGTGAAAACCCTTGACTGTTTTCCAGATTTTTGATAAAGTTGATTGTGACAGATTTTGCCAGCTTTTTTCTGTGGAGGGATGGGCCTTTGGAATCTCCTATGCCACCATTTTTGATGATGTCACTCCTATGCATGCTATGTTTAAGATAGGGTGATTATATTTAAAGATTGTATATACAAGGTATTTAAGAATAAGAGACAAATGAATTTGAAGTATACATGGAACCTGTTAATGAACATGTGGAGGAAGGGAAAATTGAGCTAAAAAAACCAAATAGGCCAGGCGTGGTGGCTCACGCCTGTAATCCCAGCACTTTGGGAGGCCAAGGCAGGCGGATCACGAGGTCAAGAGATCGAGGCCATCCTGGCTAACATGGTGAAACCCTGTCTCTACTAAAAATACAAAAATTAGCTGGGTGTGGCGGTGCGTGCCTGTAGTCCCAGCTACTCAGGAGGCTGAGGCAGGAGAATCACTTGAACCTGGGAGGTGGAGGTTGCAATGAGCTGAGGTCGCACCACTGCACTCCCTGCTGCCGACAGAGGGAGACTCTATCTCAAAAAAAAAGAAAAAAAAAATAAAGTAAACAAAAATCTTTGCAGCTAGAGCAACATTTAATCAGTAAATGTTTTAGATTCAGTTGAGACTTTCATACCTGTTTTTTCCTAAGGAATTACTTACAGCATTTCCAACAATTTTAATTAAAAGGGATTTTAATTAAATGCATTCTTTAGTTATTGCAAAAGCAGCAAAGCTGATGGAAAATATGTAACAAAGTTTGAGCGCCCTTAGGACTAGAACCAAATGTTACTGAATGAACAGAAGCACACAAAATATAGGGATCTCATTTTTTTTTTTAAGCAGAAGTGGTTTAGGTATATTTGCTATTGTCAAACTAAATATTAAAAATTATATTTTTGTACCACAATGATAAGAAATTATGTGAAGATTTAAAATGTTTAAAGTATTCTAATTATAGTTTTGAATTGCCTGTTTTGAGTGTTACTCAGATTAACTACAGAGGTCAGCCACATATCATCGGTATAGTTTCTTGTATTAATATTTTTGCCTAATCCATCCTCTATTTCTCATCACCTTTCGACAGTATGATCTTTGAAGTCTTTTCAAGTTAATGTATATATTGACTATAGTCTAAATTCTGGGAATTTTGAAGCAGGAGATACGTTTTCTGTTAGACTTTAATCTTGCACTTTTTCACTTTATAGGGGATAATTTTGACACTACACTTTTAATAAGGCCATCTCATTTGTAGAAATAATGTACTTCCTAATTTTCGCCAATTCAACAGTCAGTACTTTGTCTTGGTATGTTATCTGTATTTCAGTTTTTCTTCCTCTTATATTCAAATAAATCTAATCTATTGTTTCTTATGTAACATTAAGTTTTATTCAAGTTCCATCCATACTTCTGATCTTCTGTTTTCTGTATAGAATGGCTTCAAATGTAAATTTTCTTAAGTCCAAGCTTACTCATTATAAGTAGGCACAAGTCTGAGAGTACTTCATTATGTCTTCTGGTATGGTTGGGTCTGAGCATATTTAAATATATTATGTACATATTTTGATGAATATTATTTCTCCCTTTATTTCTATTTATATGTGTAGAAATATTACCTATGAATTTTGCTTTAGAATAGTAATGGGATCTTTACAAAATATGTTCTGAAGTGGGGGTTGGTGTTGGGTCGGGTCTGATAGGGTTGAGAAATTTATTCTAAACAAATTAGTGCAATGATGTCTTCCAGATATTTTACTAGAACTGTGCAGGACCCAGTGGGAGCCTGTAGCAAGGCAGGGTCCATTCAGGCAGGAGGTGAGGTATGTGTTAACTGAGATCATGGAAACATGAGACTACCCAGGAAAAGTTTGAGCTAATTTTGGAGAACTTCCTGTGTGTTTCTCTCTTTTAAACTGAATGTTCCTTGAGGGGCAGAGACCATTTTTACTTATTATAAATACCTACTGCTCAGCTGTATTTGTCTGTTCTCACATTGCTGTAAAGAAATATCTGAGACTGAGTAATTTATAAAGAAAAGAGGTTTAATTGGCTCACAGTTCTGCAGGCTGTACAGGAAGCATGATGCTGGCATCTGCTCAGCTTCTTGGGAGGCCTCAGGAAACTTATAGTCATGGCAGAAGGCAAAGGCAGAGCTAGCACCTCACATAGATGGAACAGGAAGAAGCTGTTTTGGGGGTGAGGTGCCACACACTTTCAAACAACCAGATCTCACGAGAACTCACTCTCTATCATAACACAGTACCAAGGGAGAAATCGCCCCGTGATCTAATCACCTCCCACCAGGCCCCACCTCTAACATTGGGATTACAATTCGACATGAGATTGGACACAGATCCAAACCATATCATAAGCCTAGCCCATGGAAGATACATCATAAATGTTCATTGAACGGATTGCTCCTACACAGGTGTGGAAGCTTGAAGAGAGAGTAAGTGTGGGTCTGGCTAGAATCCATATTGCCACAGGAGGACCAAAGGATGAATTATTTGCCATACCACAGAGAAAATTTAACAATTGTTATGCCCCTGAGTACTTTTGGGGAATCTCCTCAAATTGTAAGTAATAGAAATTATGATGTTATTCCAAAGCAAGGATCCTTAGGACCCTCCTGTGAACTTGTATAGGAAAAAAAGTACATTTTTATTTTTACTAGCCTCAAACTGAAATTTAGCATTTCCTTCCATTTTGAATGTAGGTAATAGTGGTGATGTTATCAGTATCACTAACTTTCTTTCTGTTACCTAAAGCCACAGATATTTTCATTTTCTGTTGTTGTGGATACCTCACACTGTTGTTTACACTCATTTTTTTATATTATGGTAATCATTATGCCATCAATTTTGTTATTTAAATCATCAATAAAGAAGCACATATATTACCTATCGCAATTTTCTACTTACATTTTAAATTTTATTTTAAAACATTCTGAAATTTTAGAATAAGCAAAACTAATGTATAGTGATTAAAATCAGATAAATGGTTGCTTCTTATGGAGAAAATTGACTGGGAAAGGGGCACAAGAGAACTTTCTAGGGTGAAGAAAATGTCCTGTGTCTTGGTATACACTTATTAATTGAATGCTGAACTTACTGTCTATACTTTTCACTGTATATAAATTATACCTAAATTTAAAAAACAAGTACATTAAAAATTTTTCTGAGAAGGTGTTCATAGGTTTCACCAAATTGCCAGAGAAATTTCTGGTACAAAATAAAAACCCAAAAAACCCCTTTTCTGAGATTATCCTGTTGCCATTGTCTGTCTCCTTCTTTGAGTGCCCTCTTTCAGTAAGCTGTTTTTGTGGTTCATTTCCATTTTTCTAAATGTGTTCTCACTTTTTAAAGATGAAACCTAAGACAAGTCAGAAAAGAAAAATAGCAGTTATTTTGCCTGGGTTATTGACCTATCTCTTCTAGCCAGTAAAAATGTGGCCCTCCTAACATAGTTATATACTTGCTTTGGCTCTAAGAAATTTCTAATGAGAACTACTCTTCTAAAAACTAATTCATAGATCATTTCATAATGGAACAGTTTTTTCTTATTTTCAGTTTTGTTTGCAGTTTTAGTAAGATTTTTATCCTTCTGTATCATTGAATATGCAGTTGTCTTATGGAATAGCTATAAACATTTATAGCAAAGATTGGAAAAAGAAAATATGTATTAGGAAGTAAGGAAAGAGAAAGTAGTATTACTGATAATCTGTTCCAGATTAATTCCATCTAGGCATGATCTCAGTGCAGTGTGATTGTATATTCAAGATCGAATATGTGTTACTTTTATAAAATTCAGAGTAATATAAAAAGTATTTCTTTAAAAATCTGATGATAGTGCTCAAAGATGTTAAACATAGTGGTAGGTAATGTATAGAATGAACATTGAACTCTCTTTTAGGGGCACACAGTGTTATGACTACTCATAATAGAATTTCATCTACCATCTTATGCTTATAACTTTTAGTTTTACTCTATTATTATAATGGTCTCACTCTAAGAAAGATTAAGCTGAGGTGAATCGTCCTAGCAGATTTTTGTCCAGATAGCATCTATATGCCTTTCAGATAGTATCTATATGCCTTTTATGATTTGCTATTAGATACAAACCTAAACTCCTGTTTGGCAATTTTTTTGCAGCCCCTCATATGGAAAATTTGAAATGCAGAGGGGAAACAGTAGCGAAGGAGATCAGTGAAACCATGAAGGTAAAAGCTATGTGCTAAAAAAATTATGAAACGAACAAAATGTATGGCTAGGTATTTGCATTCAACATTCATATGTGTTTTAGTCTGCTGTAACAGGAATTCTCAGCGGTCTTTTAAATCAATCTTTAATGAATTTATTAAGCAACAGTAACATTTATAATAGCTACCATTTATCAGGTACCTACTATGTGCCAGGTAATATATCTGACTTCTTTAAAGGTTGATTATATTTTTGTGTTATGGGTGTTAGCAGTTCACCGAACAGTTTTGGATAATAATACCAGCTAAAATGTATTGAATAATTGGTATGGGCACCATCCAACTGCTTTACATGTACTGCCTCATGTAATCCTTACATCCTATGAGACAGATACTGTTATTTCTTTTGTAGATGAGGAAGCTGAGGCACAGAGAGGCTAAGCAGGTTGCCCACATAAGTAACCTACAATCCAGCATTTAAAGCCTGGATCAGCAAGGGCACAGTGGCTTACGCCTGTAATCCAAGCACTTTGGGAGACCAAGGCAGTCAGATCACCTGAGGTCAGGAGTTCAAGACCAGCCTGGCCAACACGGTGAAAGTTCACGTCTACTACAAATACAAAAATTAGCCAAGTGTGGTGGTGCATGCCTGTAGTCCCAACTACTCGGGAGGCTGAGGCAGGTGAATCGCCTGAACCTGGGAGGTGGAGATTGCAGTGAGCTGAGATCGCGCCACTGCCCTCCAGCCTGGGCAACAAAGCAAGACTTCTCAAAAAAAAAAAAAAAATTTAGAGTATTGTGTCCATCTTTGTCTGTTTGCGTTTCAACCTAAGATTAATGTTGAATATTACTGTTTGTTTGTTTGTTTGTTTGTTTGAAGTCCTTGCCTGCATTAATTGAACAAGGAGAGGGATTTTCCCAAGTTCTCAGGATGCAGCCTGTTATCCACCTCCAGAGGATTCACCAAGAAGTCTTTTCCAGTTGTTATAGGAAACCAGATGCTAAACCTGAGAACTTTATAACACAGATAGAAACCACACCAACAGAGACTGCTTCCAGGAAAACGTCGGATGTGGTACTGAAAAGAAAGCAAACTAAAGACTGCCCCCAGAGAAAATGGTATCCATTGCGGCCAAAGAAAATTAATCTTGATACATGAGTTTTTTCTGTTTATTTTGGGAGTTGAAAATAGGCACCATCAACATTTAGATTACAGCCTAATTAATACCTAGATAAGACTTCATTTGAAATAAGAAATAACTCTTTTACTAGTGATTCATTTATGCAAATATAGTATCTCTGTGTGGGGATACGATATAATATTGTATTTCCTTGCCGTTTTATCTATTGTAAATAAAAAGCATTTTAAAAAGTATTGACACAAAGCCCATCAGTGGGCATTAAAAATATTAAAAGTGCAGACTTTTACTGTCCTTAAGTGCCACCAACTCTCAGCTCCCTTGTAGCTTTTGTGGGATTTAACAAGTAACAAATTCTGTTGTGTTTCCCTGGTATACATCTTTCTAGGAAAAAAAAAAGAGAGAGAGCTGTATAATGATTTTTTGTTTACATGCTGAAAAGTAATTATCAGTTCTGCACAGCAGCAGATGCAGGGTTTTTTTTAAAGATGTAGTTTGATTTATCAGATTAATGTGCTGATGATAATACTGGCTTTGACTTTGTTACTCCATGTTCAGCTAATTTAGGTTTGTGAGATTAATTTTAGGAATTTTTTTGTGTAAGACAATGATGACTATTATTTGTGCAACATTACTCTTTGAAATAAAAATTGGCATGTAGCCAATGTTTCCTGCCCACACTTAGTGTTTTCTATAGACCATTAACATAATTTGACTTGGAACTAATGGTTTCTTTTTAGGGTTTCTTATTTATTTCTTTACAGATCATTCCAGTTCAAAATATATATCAGATTAATACACTGGCAAAGTGTCATTGTGTTATTGAACTATTTTACATTTGAAGATGTTTATATATCAGGTATATAATCACTGGGAGAAGTCTGAGAAAACGATATTGCCTTTACTTCTAACATTTAACTATAGTTTCTTATAGCTCTTATTGTGTGTCTTACATTATACAGTGTAGGCAGGGCCATCGAACTTACCAACTGTTTCCCCTTTTGATGACTGATACCTTCATTCATTATTCAAAGGAATTTACTGATCATGAGGTTGGAAAATCTGTATCTCTTGCTTATTATGTATTAATAATCATAAATGTCTAGATTCACCAGAAGTCACCAGAAGGTCTGTCTCAGTGAAGAAAACTTATAAAGCCACTTTACTGCATTTTGTGTTTCAATGTTACAGTTTGAGATCTGTATATTTGTACACAGCCATGTGTTTTTCATTGAAATAATGTACAAAGACTGATCTTGATGCTGTGTGTTTTTATGAGTTGTCTTAGGCATTCCTGAGCTCAGCTTCAGATGGATGGTGGGTCAGCACCCTGCGTTTCTGAACATACTGGACTTCAGTTTAAAACTGTTTTGAGGCTGCATAATATGTTGCTATTTTCACAGTGCTAACGTTTTTATGGTATTAAAATTCTGTATGATTTGTTTCACTTCAGAGGTCCCCAAACAAAAGAATTATTGTTAATTCTATTAGATTATATAAGCTAATTGCATTTTGATTATATAAGAACATGGTCCGTCCTCCCTTTTAAGAGAGGTATATTGTGCTACATAGAGTTTTTAAATGACATGGTAGATTTGCTCTGAAATATTCAGCAGAGAAACAAGAAAAGGAATTGATTAAGGAAATGTGACAAAAATCCTGTTAATGTTGAATCTGTGTAATGAATATAGTCTACTTTGTGTTGGAAATTTTTATAATTTTTTGAAAAATGGTTATATTTTAAAGTCCCCAGGCAGACAGCTGAGATTTGAAATCCTCTTGAGAGCCCAAAGTTTTACTCCACAGTTATAGCAGAGTTTAAAATAGAAATACCACTGGGAAAGACAGTACATATTAGCATTATTAACTAAGAAAAGCATGACCAATAGCAGTAATAATATTGAATAAGTATACTGTGTAAGAGGAGAAGTTGCATTTCTGCATAGGCCAAGAACTAGTAAGCTAAGGATTAAAAGCAAGAAAGTCTGTAGTTTTAGGGAATTGGAAAGGTTGAAGGAAAAAATTGAAAATCAAATCTTGCTCTATGATAAAAAGAGTCTGGATTGAATAGGGTCTTAAAATTCTCTTTCAGAAAAGAAAAAGCCAGGCGCGGTGGGCTCATGCCTGTAATCCCAGCACTTTGGGAGGCTGAGGTGGACAGATTACTTGAGCCCAGCCTGGGCAACATAGTGAAACTCCATTTCTACAAAAAATACAAAAATTAGCAGCTTTTGGTGTTTTAGACATGAAGTACTTGCCCATGCCTATGTCCTGAATGGTATTGCCTGCGTTTTCTTCTAGGGTTTTTATGGTTTTAGGTCTAACATTTAAGTCTTTAATCCATCTTGAATTAATTTTTGTATAAGATGTAAGGAAGGGATCCAGTTTCAGCTTTCTACATATGGCTAGCCAGTTTTCCCAGCACCATTTGTTAAATAGGGAGTCATTTCCCCGTTTCTTGTTTTTGTCAGGTTTGTCAAAGATCAGGTGGTTGTAGATATGCAGCATTATTTCTGAGGGCTCTGTTCTCTTCCATTGGTCTATATCTCTGTTTTGGTACCAGTACCATGCTGTTTTGGTTACTGTAGCCTTGTAGTATAGTTTGAAGTCAGGTAGCGTGATGCCTCCAGCTTTGTTCTTTTGGCTTAGGATTGACTTGGCAATGTGGGCTCTTTTTTGGTTCCATATGAACTTTAAAGTAGTTTTTTCCAATTATGTGAAGAAAGTCATTGGTAGCTTGATGGGGATGGCATTGAATCTATAAATTACCTTGGGCAGTATGGCCATTTTCACGATATTGATTCTTCCCACCCATGAGCATGGAATGTTCTTCCATTTGTTTGTATCCTCTTTTATTTCATTAGGCAGTGGTTTGTAGTTCTCCTTGAAGAGGTCCTTCACACCCCTTGTAAGTTGGATTCCTAGGTATTTTATTCTCTTTGAAGCAATTGTGAATGGGAGTTCACTCATGATTTGGCTCTCTGTTTGTCTGTTATTGGTGTACAAGAATGCTTGTGATTTTTGTACATTGATTTTGTATCCTGAGACTTTGCTGAAGTTGCTAATCAGCTTAAGGAGATTTTGGGCTGAGACGATGGGGTTTTCTAGATATACAATCATGTCATCTGCAAACAGGGACAATTTGACTTCCTCTTTTCCTAATTGAATACCCTTTATTTCCTTCTCCTGCCTGATTGCCCCAGCCAGAACTTCCAGCACTATGTTGAATAGGAAAAAGTCAGAGATCTTAAGAGCACAACCTCTGAGCCAGATCATCTGGGTTCAGATTTCAGTTCTACCATTATTAGTTCAGTGACATTGGACAAGTTACTTAACCTGTCTATGATCAAAAGTCAGAGATCTTAAAAGAGCATAGCCTCTGAACCAGATCATCTGGGTTCAGATTGCAGTTCTACCATTATTAGTTCAGTGACATTGGGCAAGTTACATAACCTGTCTATGCTGCAGTTTTCTCATATGCAAAATGAGGATAATAATTATGCCTACCTCATAGCGTTATTCTGAGAAGTAAATGAGTTCATAATGTGAAGGCCTTAGACTAATAATGGCGCATAGGAGTACTCTATGATCACTGTTATTACTTCTTTTGATAAAGGAAGTGAAAACACTCAAGACAAATGTTGCCTTCAGGAAGCTCATATTCCAGTGAAGAAGATGAGTGTGCAAACAATGATAATGCCATGCAGCAAATGGTATGATAGATGTATGTGTGGAACTTAGGAGAGAAGTCGTGGAAGTCTTTGTAGAAGAGGTGACATTTGAGCACTCTTAAATGTTTTAGGCAAATAATCAGGGAAGGAATACAGGAATAAAGAACAAATTACTGTTATAACAATGTGGATCAATATCAAAGATACTATATTGAATAAAAGAAGCAAAGCCAGGCACAAGAGAATACATACTGTGTATGGAATCATAGAATGGGCAAAACTAAGCCATGGTGGTTCCTTCTGGGGAGAGGGGAGATATTAACTAGGAATGGCACGGGAAACATTTTTGGGTGAGCGAAATGTTCTGTATCTTGATCTGAGTGGGCTCACATGGCTGTATATATATATGTAAAATTTTGTTGAACTATACACTTAAAATTTCTTCACTTTATTTTATTTAAGTTTTATATTTTAAAAATGCACAAAACTGATTCACCAAATATTTGAGGAGAGTCTCCAGCATCAAAGACAGACCAAAAAACTGTGAGTCCCTTAATGGCAGGAATGTTTATTCCGTCCACCTGGAATAATTGCTGGCACATGATGGGCCCTGGATGTGTGGTGGTTAACTGAGTCAATTAAACAAGAACCAAAGAGAATAAAGGACCTCAAAGAAAACAGATACATACAAAGCAAAATCCCAGAATGACGACTGTACTCCCAGAAAGAAGAGAAAATCATACATTTTTTGGAAAACCGGAATGCTATTAATGTTCAGTAAATAAGAAAAAGTTTTTGAAAATTAAAAATACGGAAGTTGAAATAAAAATTCAGTGGGAGGGCTGGGAGATAAAATGAAATTTTCCCAAAAAATAAAACACAAAGATTAAGAAATGGCAAATTAGAAAAGTAAGAATAAAGAGAATAAGTTCATAAAGTTCAAAGTCTAATTGATACCCATTCCAGAGAGAGCATGCAGAAAAAGCAGCAGACTCAAAATTATCAAAGAGATAATGCAGTTACCATGTGGCCCAGCAATTTTACTCCACGTTCTAAACCTAAGAGAATTGAAAACATGCTCACCGCCTCTGCCCGGCCTCCCATCGTCTGGGAGGTGAGGAGCGCCTCTGCCCGGCCGCCCCGTCCGGGAAGAAGTGAGGAGCGCCTCTGCCCGGCCGCCCCGTCCGGGAAGAAGTGAGGAGCGCCTCTGCACGGCCGCCCCGTCCGGGAAGAAGTGAGGAGCGCCTCTGCCCGGCCGCCCCGTCTGGGAAGTGAGGAGCGCCTCTGCCCGGCCGCCCCGTCCGGGAAGAAATGAGGAGCGCCTCTGCCCGGCCGCCCCGTCCGGGAAGAAATGAGGAGCGCCTCTGCCCGGGCGCCCCGTCCGGGAAGAAGTGAGGAGCGCCTCTGCCCGGCCGCCCCATCCGGGAAGAAGTGAGGAGCGCCTCTGCCCGGCCACCCATCGTCTGGGAAGTGAGGTGCGCCTCTGCCCGGCCACCCACCGTCTGGGAAGTGAGGAGCGCCTCTGCCCGGCCACCCATCGTCTGGGAAGTGAGGAGCGCCTCTGCCCGGCCTCCCATCGTCTGGGAAGTGAGGAGCGCCTCTGCCCGGCCTCCCATCGTCTGGGAGGTGAGGAGCGCCTCTGCCCGGCCGCCCCGTCCGGGAGGAAGTGAGGAGCGCCTCTGCCCGGCCGCCCCGTCCGGGAAGAAGTGAGGAGCGCCTCTGCCCGGCCGCCCCGTCCGGGAAGAAGTGAGGAGCGCCTCTGCCCGGCCGCCCCGTCCGGGAAGAAGTGAGGAGCGCCTCTGCCCGGCCGCCCCGTCTGGGAAGTGAGGAGCGCCTCTGCCCGGCCGCCCCGTCCGGGAAGAAATGAGGAGCGCCTCTGCCCGGGCGCCCCGTCCGGGAAGAAGTGAGGAGCGCCTCTGCCCGGCCGCCCCATCCGGGAAGAAGTGAGGAGCGCCTCTGCCCGGCCACCCATCGTCTGGGAAGTGAGGTGCGCCTCTGCCCGGCCACCCACCGTCTGGGAAGTGAGGAGCGCCTCTGCCCGGCCGCCCCGTCTGGGAAGTGAGGAGCGCCTCTGCCCGGCCGCCCCGTCTGGGAAGTGAGGAGGGCCTCTGCCCGGACGCCCCGTCTGGGAAGTGAGCAGCGCCTCTGCCCGGCCGCCCCGTCCGGGAAGAAGTGAGGAGCGCCTCTGCCCGGCCGCCCCGTCCGGGAAGAAGTGAGGAGCGCCTCTGCCCGGGCGCCCCGTCCGGGAAGAAGCGAGGAGCGCCTCTGCCCGGCCGCCCCGTCCGGGAAGAAGCGAGGAGCGCCTCTGCCCGGCCGCCCCGTCCGGGAAGAAGTGAGGAGCGCCTCTGCCCGGCCGCCCCGTTGGGAAGAAGTGAGGAGCGCCTCTGCCCGGCTGCCCCGTCCGGGAAGAAGTGAGGAGCGCCTCTGCCCGGCCGCCCCGTCTGGGAGGTGAGGAGCGCCTCTGCCCGGCCACCCATCGTCTGGGAGGTGAGGAGCGCCTCTTCCCGGCCACCCATCGTCTGGGAGGTGAGGAGCGCCTCTGCCCGGCCACCCATCGTCTGGAAAGTGAGGAGCGCCTCTGCCCGGCTGCCCCATCTGGGAAGTGAGGAGTGCCTCTGCCCGGCCACCCATCGTCTGGGAGGTGAGGAGCGCCTCTGCCCGGCCACCCATTGTCCGGGAAGTGGGGAGCGCCTCTGCCCGACCACCCATCGTCTGGGAAGTGAGGAGCGCCTCTGCCCGGTCACCTATCGTCTGGGAAGAAGTGAGGAGCGTCTCTGCCTGGCCGCCCCGTCTTGGAAGTGAGGAGCCCCTCTGCCCGGCCGCCCCGTGTCTGGGTAGAAGTGAGGAGCTCCTCTGCCTGGCTGCTCCGTCTGGGAGGTCTACCACGGAGGCCAGAAGCAATGTGGGGGCTGGACGTGGTGGCTCACGCCTGTGGTCCCGGCACTCTGGGGGGCGAGGCGGGTTGATCACTTCGGGCTAGGAGTTCGAGACCAGTCTGGCCAACTTGGCGAAACATGAAGAATACAACAGACAAACCAAGCAACCAACTCAATGACAACAAAACAGGTCTACCCTGGAGTCATACTCTAATTTTTTCTATTTTCCTCCCTTTCTGATCCTTTATCCCACTTTCTTTTTCTTCCTCTTCCTTCTCCCTCTTCTTTGTCAAATAGAGGATTGAGTTATTATCACTGATCCATATAAAGTTCCTCTCTCATTTATTTTAACTCCCACCCCCATTTCTATTCCCCGACTTCCCATGTGCAACCTTCCTAATATGTTTGATACGCATCTTTTTGTTTGTATGTATTTTTAGAAAGTGATTATTGTTTTTGTATGCAAAAAAAATTAATAAAAAAAAAAAAAAAAAAGAAAACATGCTCACACAGTAACTTACACACAAATGTCTGTAGCAGCAGGTTGAACGTTCATCAGCTGATGAATGGATAAATAGAATGTGGACTATCCACTCAATGGAATATTATTTGGTAATAAGAAGAAATGAGGTACTGGTAAATGCCACAGTGTAGATGAACCTTAAAACAGGCCAAGTGAAAGAAGCCTCTCACAAAAGACTGCCGTCTTTTGTAGACTCCATGTAAATGAACTGTCCAGAATAGGCAAATCTACAGAAACAAAAAATAGATCAGTCACTGCCTAAGGCTGGAAAGATGGAGAGGGTGGAAGGAATAGGAAGTGACTGCTAAGGGGTATTGGATTTTTTTTTTTTTTTTTTTTTTTTTTTTTTTTTTTTTTTTTTTTTGTGAGACAAGGTCTTGCTGTGTTGCCCAAGCTGGAGGACAGTGGTGCTATCTTGGCTTACTGCAACCTCTGCCTCCCCAGCCCAAGCCATCCTCCCACCCTAGCCTCCCAAGTAGCTGGGACTACAGGCATGCACCATCATGCCCAGCTAATTTTTGTATTTTTTGTAGAGACGGAGTTTTGCTATGTGGCTGGTCTCAAACTCGTGAGCTCAAGCGATCTGCCCACCTCTGCCTCCCAAAGTGCTGGATTACAGGCGTGAGCCACTGTGCCTGGCCTGGGATGTCTTTTGAGGGTGATGAAAACCCTCTAAATTTGATTATGGTGATTCATGACTGCTTGTTCAATATACTGAAAACCGTTGAACAATACACTTTAAAAGGGTGAGATGGTAAAGTATATCTCAATTTAAAAAGAGAATAAAGAAATGAAAATAACACAAGAAACATTCCCAGACCTGAGGAATACCAAGAGGAATTGGAATGGCATCAAATTACTAAACAACAATCCTAAAATCTAGAAGCATCTGGAGCAATATTCTCAGCATAAATGATATACAACCTAGGATTTTATACACAGTCAAACTAATAATCAAGTGCATGATTAGCTAAAAGATATTCTCAGATACGCAAAGTGTCAAAAAAAAAAAATTACCTCCAAGGCATCCCATTTGGGGGTTCTACCAGGGGCTGTGCTCTATTCCAAAGGGTAAACCAAAAAAGCAGCAGCCATGGGATCTGGGAAACTAAGGCTCCCAAAACACAGCAAACTGAAGTCTACAGGCTACTAACTAATCAGCAGATTTGGAGAATAGGCAGACCGGGTTGGAATAAGACTATGTAGGCCGGGTGCAGTGGCTCACGCCTGTAATCCCAGCACTTTGGGAGGCCGAGACAGGCAGATCACCTGAGGCTGGGAATTCGAGACCAGCCTGACCAACAACTAAAAATACAAAATTAGCCTGGCGTGGTGGCGCATGCCTGTAATCCCAGCTAATCGGGAGGCTGAGACTGGAGAATCGCTTGAACCCAGGAGGCAGAGGTTGCAGTGAGCCAAGATCACGCCATCACACTCCAGCCTGGGCAACAAGAGCGAAACTTCGTCTCAAAAAAAAAAAAAGACTATGTAGGACTCCAAAAGAGATATTTTCAAAAAAAAAATAAAAATGACAACACGAGTGATAATGTTAACTAAGCAGAAAATTGTATAAAGGAGATGTTTTGTAATATGATTAAGATATTCAGAGAAACAAGGCAATTATTCACTACAGTAAAGGCAGAAAGCTGTACAAAAAAAGAAATGTAATCATGGTTACAAATTAGTTCTCCAGTGAACAATATTTATATAGCCATAATAATAAAAACCCTGAATCTGAATTCAGTAAAAAATTAAAAAAAATTGGGACAGTTATACTGGGAGGCTAAAGGATGGGAATTAGCAATTAGTACAGCACGGGCACTGAACAGTCAGATGGACATTCGTTAAAGCACTAAGGTGGAGTGTGGAGGCCCTTATAGCTGCTGGGTCCTGGGACAGTGTAGGGTGTCCCAGGACATGGAGCTGGAGCAGACAAAGTGGCAGGGATAGTGAGGAGGCTTCTGTGCCAACCAGTACGATCCATATGTTTTTAAGTGTGACTGTTTGAACACCAGCTTTGACATGGCAGTGTTGGGGAGTGAAATCTTCATCCACCACAACTGGAAGTCAGTGGATAATGTCTAAAAGGCTGATTCAAGGTCATACAATATGGATATAATTTAATGTAGCAGAATAAAGAGCTGACAAAGTGGGAAGTATTAACTCTGTGGATGAACTTAGGTGGGGGAAGTGGGCCAGGGACTGATAATTTTTGATAGAAGCCTTATAGATTTGATTTTTTAAATTAAGTGCATATAGTAATTCAGGGAAAATAAATTTGGTTTAAGAGACAAATCATCCCCTGAACCTTTCTCAGGGTTTCAGTTTTTCAGGGTTTCAGAAGCTTTCTCAGGGTTTCAACACAGGCGTGTGCCACCATGCCCGGCTAGTTTATTTTTTTTAGAGATGGGGTCTTGCCATATTGCCCCGGCTGGTCTTGAATTCCTGGGCTCAAGCCATCCTCCTGCCTCAGCTTCCCAAAATGCTGGGATTACAGGTATGAGCCACTGCACCTGGCCTATCACAGAATATTTCAGATAAGACTTCTATTCTCTGTTTTTGGCTGATAATTCTAGTTTTGGTTTCTTTGGGTTTTTTTTTTTTTTTTTTTTTCTCCCCTCTGACCATTTGTTTTGCAAATAGATTATATTATGAAAGTATCTGTTTACAAAACTGAAGAAAAAAATATCTCTCTAGAGAACCACTGAAGAGGTTTCTTGGGGATTTTATATGAAAGGATTTGAGAAAATTAATGTTATATTCATTTGAAGCTTCAGGGGTGAAGAATCCCTTGTAATTCGTTGCTGTGTCTCTACATTGCTCATACTTTGCCTGTGGGCTCTAAACTAATACTCGTTGAATGAATGAGTTCATATTGCAAATTTCTAACTTGTCGGTTTCCCTGGATCACAATCTCACACATTAATGGCTTGTGGCATTTATATTCATTATTAATTGAACTTAGAAGGTGAGCGTTGGGAGGGGAGAGGTAAAAAACTGAGGACAGATCACTGGGAAACTGACCTGAATTAGGACTCCAGAGTCTCCTGGCTACTAGAACTAAGTCTAATTCCCATATCTCTGCAGGACATAAGAGCAGAGGATGGCATTGACATCCCTCAGTGACGTCACTGTGCTAGCATGTATAGTTGCCTTCTGATCACCTTTTCCTTTGGTCACATCCCCTGACTTCTGGGTGGCCTGGGATAGCTAGAGAAGAAAACTCAACTTCTCCCTGCAGGCCTTCTGCTCCAGCTGACTCCTGTGCCTGTGTAAAAGATTGGGCATTTCTATCATCACCTTGACTAGCCCTACTCAGAGAATGGCTCCAATGCCTTTGGGCTCATACCTAGTTGCAGATTTTAAGACCTCCCTTGGTGCCCATTTATGTAGCTCTCTGGCCCACATCTTCTACAATGATGGCATTGGAGTTCTTTTGTCCATTTCTGCCCCTGATGCCACCTTGATGGGAATGCCACCCTCCACGCAACTCTTCACCAGTCCATAAATACCTGAGACTTGCGCATTTCATTTCTTTTTTTTTTTTTTTTTGAGACTCTGTCACCCAGGCTGGAGTGTAGTGGAGCGATCTCAGCTCACTGCAACCTCCACCTCCCAGGTTCAAGAGGTTCTCATGCCTTAGCCTCCCAAGTAGCTGGGATTACAGGCGCGTGCTACCACGCTGGGCTAATATTTGCATTTTTAATAGAGATGAGGTTTTGCCATGTTGGCCGGGCTGGTCTTGAACTCCTGACCTCAGGTGATCCACTCGCCCTGGCCTCCCAAAGTGCTGTGATTACAGGAGTGAGCCGCCGTGCCCGGCCCATTTCATTCTTAAAAAAAAAAAAAATCCTTCCGGAGGTTTAGTTCCTCCACAAGGCAGCTTCTGGTTACCTGCCCCCTCATGGTCCTTGCTGCCTGGGTCACCCCAGCAACCCCTTCGTCCACGCATCACTGCCCTTTGCAGCACCAGCTGATTACATTGCTTTTTCCATGTTCCAGCTGTTTTGAGCCATTTTATAGCCGAGCATCTCCACCAGAAGAGCGCACAGGAAAAAGGAAAAGAGAGGAGGCTTTGACCTTGGTATCTTGCTTCATTTCCTTCTCTGACAAAAATTTGGTGAAAAGGTTAAAATAAGTGTTCGAATTCTCTCTGACTTGTCATATTCTGTCTATGCCCTTTGTGCCTGCCTCTGATCCTGAGGAAGTGTAGAAATGAGGGGATGACACTGGCAGAATAATAAAAATGGGCAAAGTCGTAGGGCACCCCTGCCCCAGGCCCCACACACCCCAGCTCCAGAGCCTCAGGATCTTTCCCAGCCACGTGCCAAACAATATTGTAAAATGATTTTTCGTAGCCACACCTTGTATTACACAGATACTCGATGAATCTAAATACTGTGCTAAGAGCTGTGTGGATGTACACCTGTAAACCAAGGCACAGACCCTGCCCACAGGCAATTTGCCATCAGTTCCCGGAGCCATCAGTAGCATCTAGGGATCTATTAGAGGGAATAGAGGGAGCTGAGGGAGAGGCTAGGAACCCAAGCAAACCTGCACTTCTGCTCCTAGAGGGAACTTGAGAGTGAAACTCATGGGTTTGGAAACTTCTGTGGAATTAGCTGCTTGCAAGAAATGATTTTGTCTGGTTTTAGAAACTACGATGGAACACTAAGCTATTCCTGTAATTGACTGGCAAGTTTTAACACTTACTGCAATTTATTTTTGTTGTAAGCCCAACCCAAGAATTCTTCCTTTAAAAAAAAATTTCAGATTGACAAACGACTGCTTCTTTAGAAATCCTCCCTACTAAAATTACTCCTCATTTCTTTTTCTTTCATATTCAAATGGAGCAAACGTTCAAACACACAAACACTGCTCTTTGCCAGAGTGGTGGACCCTATAGCGTCTCCACCCCCAGCACTCCCAGTCTTGCCCTCCTGCAAACACTAGACTTAATTTTCTCTGCGCTGAGAGCCCTCCTTGAGTCAGAGTGAGAGGAAACAGAAGGGAGAAGCTGTGAGATGTGGCAACAAAGGGGACGGTGATCAGGTTTATCCCTGATGTTGTCTGTGAAGGTATTCCATTCTCCAGAGATCTCATCCAATGGTGTAAGTGATGGGCAGATAAGCCTGTGGTTCCCTTTACTCATAGATCAGAGCCTCAGAATTCTCAGAAACCATTTTTTTCCTAACATAAAACTCCTTTTCTCATTTATATCCCTCTGTAAATCTGATTTGAAAAAATTGTTTGAACAAACCCACAGTGTCAGATTTGTTCCAGCTATGTGAGCTCACAATTCATCTACTCTTGGTAGTTCAAGATAAAAGATTACCCAAAGAAAAGGAAGAGATTGAGTAAAGCCACAACTGTAACAGTGTCCCAGATTGGGTAAAAGGCCATTAAAAGATAACGTGAATTGTAGAACTGTTTAAAGCAGCATATTTTAAAAACAGGCATATAAAGAATCCACTTTATGCCTGGAATTGTACAAAAATAAATAAATGTTTACATATATAATGTTATCAACTTATTTGCTGAAGGTAATAGCAATATAATGCTAGTAGTTACCATGTATTAAGTGCTTACTACATGCCATGATCATACTAAAAGCTTCACGTGCATCATCTCTTTTAATCCTCAAGACAATCCATGAATTAAGGGCTATTATCACGCCCAGTTCATGAGGAAGAGGTGGAGGTGAGAAGGGAAGTGCCTGGCCACCTTCCCAGCGGTCCATAGAAATGTAGAGCAGAGCGAGGCCTTCTTACCACAAACTCTGCTTCCACCTTCTCCCCGTGGTTCACAGCAAAGGCCTTGTCCAGAGTCTCAGACACCCTTGCCACTACACCACAGCGACCTCGTTGGTTCTTCTCATTTTTTTTCAATGACACATAGCAACAGAGAGTATCAACAAACATTTTTAAAATTTCCCAGCAGTTAATGAATAGTGAATATTACTATTCATTAAGTAATACCAGCTTCTAAGAAAGTGCCCAAAGTTGTTTAAAGCAATTTATTATCTTAATGAGGTTAAATATGAACTTTTGCTGTTAATTTCTTGGGAAATATAAATCATCATAGCTAGTCATTCTTTCATCGTGGGAAGCTAACGGTCCTGATTGTTCAGGATTATAATTATAATAAATTCTGAATTGGTGATGTATGAATTTAAGAAGGTTACAAAACAACTTCCAGACAACTGAGTCATAAAGTTTTTGTGAGAAGTATGTGCCACATGTGTAATTCATTGTCTTTTCTCTCCAGTGGTATAGTTATGATATGAACCTAAATTGCAAAAGGAATCATTTTAGTTGGCTGCTGCTTGAAATTGTATCACTTTTCCAAATTTAGGTAGTGTCTGTTACAAGGAGAATGTTTTTGGAAACACTAACTTGACTGATACTCATTTCCCCGGTTAAGTGGCCTTCCTGCCATGTGCTGAGTGGTGGGACTTACTGCCCCTCAGTAATTTGGAAGGGGATCCTGGGCCCTGCCTGCAACAAAGGGTTGCAAGTCTCAAGGCAAGTTTTGAAAGCCATGTATAGTTTTCAGAAAAAGAGATTTTCCAAATTCCATTTACCCCCATTTAACACATTAGGAGCCAAGCCTGGTGGACTAGCTCTGGGGGCAGTCTACGAGAGAAGGGGATCAGGGAACCTTCATCCTTTCTGCCTCTGGTGAACTGCACAAGATGAAGAGGATGAAGCTGGGCGACCGAGAGCCCACCCTCCCTCTCTCGGCAGTCATCTCCAAGGCTGGAGTAGACTGGACTGCAGGGCCTCTGAGAGGACGCAGCGAGGAAGCACGCTGTCCCAGTGCCCTTCACCCAACATGAAGAGACAGGACGGGAAAGTCCATGCTGTGCTGGTGTCCATCAGAGGGAGGGACACCATTCAGCCCCTGGGACTGGCCTCAGCTCTGTTGTTGCACAGAAGGCATTTGGAGATCCCCACGTGCCACATGGAGGATTGTGGGAGGAGCCCACCGAGGTGGCCGGCAGCCTCTCGTGGACACCATGGAGAGTGACCCAATTACCCTGCATTTGAGGGCTACAGAGTGGCTCACTGGTCTGGACATTGAAGAGGAGCCAACCTCAGGGGTAACGCAGTGCCGCTGGGAGCTGAGATGAGCCAGGTGGTCGGTGGGGGACACAAGCCTAGAACAAATTCAATAAACCAGCCACAGACGTTATCCTCAGATGTGCCCAGAGACGAGGTGGACAGGGGCATTTGCTGTGGAGACCAGAGGGCCGGAGAGAGTACAGGGACCTGGATAGATGGCTCCAGCACCTCTTCTCCCGACACCCATATGCCATCTTGATAAACAGCAGGGAAATCTGAAAAATACCAAGTCTTCCCGTAGAGACAGTGTTACCTCCCAAAAACTGTTTGAATAATTGGCTTGAAGTGGATTTTCTGAACTGAACTAATGCTATTGTTTTGTGGAGTTTTTTCTTCCTGCTGAGTAGAGTAGTTGTTTATGGGGGACATGTGATCCTTTCATTTTCTTCCAGATAGCTAACCACCTGTTCTGACACCATTTATTGAATAGTACCTCTTTTTCCCTACTGATGTGAGAGGCCGCATTTTTCATCTAATAAAATTGAATATGTATTTAGATCTGTTCCTGGTCTGTTCTTTTCATATGCTCATACTGTGCTGCTTTAACTTATGTAGCATCATGATAGATTTATTTTCTCTTAGGACTATCTTCCTCCACTTGTTATTACTATTTTCCATAAAGTTCCTGGCTACTTTGGCTTATTTCCCTACATTAACATCAGCTTGGCTGAGATGCCAAGTATATCCTGTTGGTAATTTTGGGGGATTGCATTAATTTCATAGTTTATTTTAGGGAAGATGGACTTGGTAATTCTTATCTAAGAACTTGATATGGGCTAGGTTTTTCTTTTTTTTTTTTTTAAGGTTTATTGCTACCATGACTCTGCTTGTTTTATTTTATTTTATTTGTTGATTTTTTTTTTTTTTTGTACAGGCGAGGTCTCACTGTGTTGTACAGGCTGATCTCGAACTCCTGGGCTCAAATGATCCTCTTGCCTTGGCCTGCCAAAATGCCTAGGATTATAGGTGTGAGCCACCACACCTGGCCTCTGCTTGATTTTAAATGTCTAAACTGTAATCTATCAAAGTATCTTGAAACTGCTTTGGAAGATTGTATATTACTCTCCTGTCTTCAGAAGTGATGAGATTTTTAAGTTACCAGTTGCTTATATTAAAAAAAAAAAAAAATCCCCAAACTAGTGGCTTAAAACAACCAAGTGGTTATTTGCTCACAACTCTACAATCTGAGCTGGGCTTAGCTGGATGGTCTGCTAGTCTTGCTAGTGTTCACTCATGTGTCTGTTATTCAGTTGGGTTGGCTGGAGACTGGGTTCTTTGGGACACTGGAATGTCTGAGCTTCTCTCCCTTTCCCTGTATTCTCAGGGCCACTCCCTTTCCAAGTGGACTCTCCACACGATTTTTCCAGCAGAGTAGCAGGTCTTTGCTCATGGTAGCTAAGGGATCTCAAAACTACGAAAGCGGAAACTGCCAGCTCTTCTTGGCCTTACACCTGGAATTGGCACAACGCCCCTTCTACTATATCCTGTTAATTAAAGCAGATCACAGCCCAGCTCAAAATCAAGAGGGGTAGGAGACTACACAAGGGTATAAATACTTAGAGAAATAGTTCAGTGTGGGCCACCAAATTGGTGGTCCACTACAATAATCTTAAAAATTTCAGCCAGGCACAGTGTCTCATGCCTGTAATCCCAGCACTTTGGGAGGCTGAGGTGGGTGGATCACTTGAGCTCAGGTGTTTGAGACCAGCCTGGGCAGCATGGTGAGACCCAATTTCTACTAAAAAAAAAAAAAAAAAAAAAAGGCTAGGTGTGGTGGTGTACGCTTGTGGTCCCAGCCACTTGGGAGGCTGAGGTGGGAGGATCACTTGAGCTGGCAGGCGGGGTGGGGAGTGGGGGAGAGTGGAGGTTGCAGTGAGCTGAGATCACACCACTGCACTGCAGCCTGGGTGACTTTTATATATAGATTTGTTATATGAAACTTGCATGAAATCACTTACTTTAAAAATGACATAAAGTTCTAGCTCTTGGGAGCTTGGTAAAAATAAAATTTCTCAAAGAAAAATTCAATGGGCACTACATCTCCAGTACCTAACAGTGCTTGGCTCATAAAAGGCTCTCAATAAACACTTGTTGAATGAATACTACTGAAGGATCTGGCTAATGCTGCACATATAAGCAGCACCACTGGAAACATAGAACAGGTTCTGGGGGCGAAGTCTGAGCAATTACTTGCAAAGTCACACCTGTGGCAACGCCCTTTGTTTGCTGCTGATATGTTGGGGTCATTTGCACATCAAGCTGCACACCATCCTACTCCTCAGAAGTCATCATCTGTAATTACATCCTTCTGAGAGTCTAAAACACACATTAAACTAATAAATAAATTGCAGCATTTATGTTCTGTGAAAACAAAAAGGAAGTTATTTGAGGAGAGCGGTTAGTGTAGAAGGAAGCCAGGAAGTTTCATTGTTCTTGTTAGTCAGGGAAGACTTCCTGGAAGAGGTAGTTTCAGAAGCCCTGAGAATGATGAGAGAAGATAGAGGTTGATTGGGGGTGTTCTGAGCAAATGGTATGAGCTTAAATAAAACTTAAGAGACACAAGAGCAAGATGAATAACAGGGGAGTAGTGAATAACTTTCCAAAGAATAAAAGGGCCAATTTTGGAAGGTGTTTGACAGACTAGTCCAGGCACTTTCTGCAAAAGTAAAGGCCTCGAGTACCTCTGCAAAGGTTGAATGCTGATGAGTCGGAGCTCTCAAAAGATGATCATTTTGGCCCCATCACTCCACTGCTTGGGCTCCCTCCCGCTCTGGCTTCCCAGTTACTTCTAGAGAGATTCCGTGTGAGGCAGAGTGAGCACGGCTGTATTTCATAGGTTCACCGGCACTGGGATGCAGCAATACAGAGTCTCAATGCCGTCACACTTAGAAACGAGGAAATGAGAAGGAGTCCTGTTGAGTGAGCCCCTCTACCTAGACCTCCCTTCCAAACTGAGTGAAAGCCGCCCCTAAGAGGCCTGTGCCTTGAGGAACACCATCCGCAGGACACGCTCCCTGCCAGGGAACACGTTGACTGGGGTCTCTGGGGTCTGTCTTACGGTCTTTGTGACCATCTCTTTGTGACCAGGTGCATGTACGGAGAAGTGGCTGGGAAATGGGCAGGAAGCCTGCGTTATTTTCCCTGCTGCATCCACCACTACTGAGTAAGCAGCAAATTCCTGGAACTGCTTTTACTGTTTTCTGTGACTCTTATTAGGAACCACACTCATGAGTCATACAACCAGTAAGGCTTACCAAATATTTGCCATGAGCAGAATCCTAAGCCAGGTCCCGAGAGGGCCCACATAAAGTCAGAACTGAAAGGAAGTCCCCAAAGTTATCTGATCCAGCTTCCTGCTTTCAGGTAGGTGAATGTCAATAAAGTGAGCTAGTTGTTAGAAGAAATATGCCTTGCGCTGAGCCTCTTAGAAGGCTCAAGGGATGCCCCAAAGTGGCAAAACAATTGGAGAATGAGACTCACCTGCCAAGAGGAAATACACTGAATTGATTCACCCCTGAGGAGAGCAGGTTAAGGTGTGGTAGTTTAGTTCTGTAGGAAAATCATAGGCAGAGCCCAAGGCCAACGCTTCTCTGCCTCTGTTGGGGAAAGAACAAGAGGAAATGGGTTTGAAGAACAATGTGTAGGACCAAAAATAAACGGAAAGAACTGCCAATCATCAGTGTTGTTAAGTCCTGGAACGCTGAAAGCAGTGCAGAGTCCTTCCTTAAAAGAAAAACAAAAACCAAACCTCAGGTATAATCTTGCCTAGACGCAAACCAAAACAAGATCTAGGACAATCTCTCTAAGATCTATGTTATCAGCAGTTGTCTCTGGGTAAAGGGATTATTGGTGGTAACAATAACTTAATTATTTTCACTATGTATTAATTAAATATATAATTATTACTAATGATCAACAATTATTGCTGTTTTCTGAATTTTTAAATTTTCTGTAATGTCCCTTTTTATAATGAGAATCTTCATTTTTAGGAATCTCTTCTAGTCTTCTGTGACTTAAAAATTTATGATTCAATTTTTAATAAAGTCTGGAATTGCCTGGTATATAAAATTGTATCCATGCAAAATATAAAAATTCATGGCTACTTTTATATATAGATATGTTGTATGAAACTTGCCTGAAATCACTTACTTTAAAAAATGACATAACATTCTAGCTCTTGGGAACTTTGTAAATAATAATAATAATAAAATAATAATGATATAAAGGTGTATTTAGACTTATTCTTTGTAAATTCCTTTATATTATGCAGACCACTGAAACTATCAGCTAACAATAATTACTCCAAAATCTGCCATCAGCTAACTAGCTTGAAGATACAAAAGTTCAAAATTCAGTGGAGTGTTGCCCACTTTGACTCACAATAAAAGTCAGACTTTTTTTTTGAGACGGAGTTTTGCTCTTGTTGCCCAGGCTGGAGTACAACAGTGTGATCTCGGCTCACCGCATCCTCTGCCTCCTGGGTTCAAGCGATTCTCCTGCCTCAGCCTCCCGAGTAGCTGGGATTACAGGCATGCGCCACCACGCCTGGCTAATTTTGTATTTTTGGTAGAAACAGGGTTTGTCCATGTTGGTCAGGCTGGTCTCAAACTCCCAACCTCAGGTGATCCACCTGCCTCGGCCTCCCCAAAGTGCTGGGATTACAGGCGTGAGCCACTGCACCTGGCCAAAAGTCAGACTTTTAAAATAGAGTTTTTGAAATGCTCAACACCACTAATCATCAGAGATATGCAAATCAAAACCATAATGAGATACTATCTCATACCAGTAAGAATGGCTATTATTAAAGTAAAAAAACACACAGATGTTAGTGAGGTTTCATGGAAAAGGAATGCTTAGACACTGTTGTTGGGAATGCAAATTAGTACAGTTCCCATGGAAAGCAGTTTGGAGATTTCTCAAAAAACCAAAAGTAGAATTACCATTCAACCCGGCAATCCATTACTGGGAACATACCCAAAGGAAAATAAGCCATTCTATCAGAAAGATACCTGTATTCATATGTTTATCACAGCACTATTCACAATAGCAGAGACATGGAATCAACCTAGGTGCCCATTAATGGTGGAATGGATAAAGAAAACGTGGTACATATACACCACGGATTACTATACAGCCATAAAAAAGAATGAAATCACATCCTTTACAGCAACATGGATGCAACTGGAAGCCTTTATCCTAAGCAATTTAATGCAGAAACCGAAAATCAAATGAACTATCATGTTCTTACTTATAAGTGGGAGATGAACATTGGGTACACATAGACACAAATATGGGAACAATAAACCCTGGGGATTCCAAAAGGAGTAGGGGAGGGAGGGATAATCAGTTGAAAAACTACCTATCATGTACTATGTTCACTACTTGGGGGATGGGATTCTTAGAAACCCAAACCTCAGCATCATATAATTTACTCATGTGGCAAACCTGCAAACATAACCCCTGAATCTAAAATAAATAAACACACAAGTAAAATACATTTTTTCAGTTGCTTTGCTACTGATAGTTCATCTCCCACATCTAACTGACATGTATATGGAAATCACTTCATAGCATGAGTTTACCAGCATTCTGAATAATTTATTCCTCCAATCTATCATATTAGTAATATTTCTGCTGAACAAGTTGGCAGTTTGTCCAATACACCACTTTTGGTGGATATAGTCATTTGAGATGGAATTTTAACAATGTTCACTACATGAGTTAGAATATTAATAAAAGAAGCCAGGCACAGTGGCTCACACCTGTAATCCCAGCACTTTGGGAGGCTGAGGCAGGCAGATCACCTGAGGTTATCAGAAGTTCGAGACCAGCCTGGTCAACATGGCGAAACTCCGTCTCTACTAAAAATACAGAAACTAGCAGGGTGTGGTGGTACACACCTGTAATCCCAGCTACTCGGGAGGCTGAGGCAGGAGAATCGCTTGAACCCGGAAGGCGGACGTTGCAGTGAGCTGAGATCGCACCACTGCACTCCAGCCTGGGCGACAGAGTGAGATTCCATCTAAAAAACAAAAGAATATTAATAAAGGAGAGGCACTTTGCCTACAAGTCAATAAAATAGATGTAAAGAAACAATAAGACACTTCTGCTGAGTCACTGAGACCACCCAGTGGTTTCCCAGCTGTGTGCATTATGATACTAAACCATGCAGTCATTATACGACAGACTGTCTACAATCTAAGAGGAAGAAGGCAATCACTTCCAGTTGGAATGATCAAGCAAGTCTCCATAGAGGGAGCATTTGAGCCACATTTAAAGCATAAATAGGATTTTGGTTGACAGCATTGTATTCAAAGAAAATGACATGGCCAAAAGCGTGGAGGGAGGAACAAGCTGAGCTGGGAAATAGGGAGGCATTGACGCAGCTGGATTAGGTAAATTTAAAGTGTGCCATATGTGACTTAAAAGTCAGCCTAAAGTTTTGGATTATATTTGTCACAATATGGGGAATAATTGAAGGGTTTTGACCTAAGTGTGTGTCTAATTGCTTCTGGCACTGTCCCAGGTAGAGATACACAAGGAGAATTACCCATCTCTATTCAGATCCATTGGCAGAGGTCACTACATATGTAAAAACAAGAACAAAAACAAAACAAAAACAGGAAAAAAAAATAAGGAAAAATAAAGCAATAAATTTGAATAATTATTAGGTTGGTACAAAGTAATCATGGCTTTTGCCATTACTTTTATGGCAAAAAACTGCAATTACTTTTGCACCAACCTCATAAGCTATATCATTGGTAAAGTATCAATGATATATTTTTAAAAGTACAATTAGGGGTAAAAACATAATTTGATAACCAATCTCACTAGAACTCAAGGAAATGCAAATTAAGATCGCAATAAGATAACATTTTACACGTCTTAGATAGGCAAACATTAACAAATCTGACAATGGTTGATAGAACCACTAGCCAAAAAAATCAGCAAGTCTATAGATCTCAGCAACATCATCAACAAACAGGATCAAATCTATATTTATAGAACACTCCACCCAATGACAGAAGAATATACATTCATTTCAAGTACCCATGAAATGTATACCAAAATAGACTATATCCTAGGCCATAAGACAAACCTCAATAAATTAAAAGAATTAGAATAATACTGAGTGTATTCTCTGACCACAATGGAATGAAACTAGAAATCAATAACAGAAAGGTAAGAGGACAACAAGATAACACTCTTCGAAATAATCCATGGGTCAAATAGGAAGTTTCTTTTTTTTTTTTTTTTTGAGACGGAGTCTCGCTCTGTCGCCCAGGCTGGAGTGCAGTGGCGCAGTCTCGGCTCACTGCAAGCTCCGCCTCCCAGGTTCATGCCATTCTCCTGCCTCAGCCTCTCCGAGTAGCTGGGACTACAGGCGCCTGCCACCACGCCCGGCTAATTTTTTGTATTTTTAGTAGAGATGGGGTTTCACTGTGGTCTCGATCTCCTGACCTCCTGATCCGCCCGCCTCGGCCTCCCAAAGTGCTGGGATTACAAGCGTGAGCCACCGCGCCCGGCAGGAAGTTTCAAAAGAAACTTTTTATAAAATGCCTTGAACTAAATGGAAATGAAAGCACAATATATCAAAATTTGTGCTACAGCAGTGCCAAGAGGGAAATTTATAGTATGAAATGTTTCAAAACTTTCACCACAAGAACCTAAAAAAGAAGAGCAAAATAAGCCCAAAGCAAGCAGAAATCAGAAAATAGTAGTAAGAGCAGAAATCAATGACACTGGTAAAAAAAAAAATAATAATAAAGCAAACCACTGAAACAAAGAGCTGATTCTTTGAA
This sequence comes from Symphalangus syndactylus, assembly GCF_028878055.3. Lineage (NCBI taxonomy): Eukaryota > Metazoa > Chordata > Mammalia > Primates > Hylobatidae > Symphalangus > Symphalangus syndactylus. Next base: position 10,559,696 of record NC_072434.2, read on the forward strand.
AAGATCAATGAAATTGACAAACCTCTAGGAAGACCAATGAGGAAAAAAAGAGAGAAGACAAAGGACACTAATACCAAAAATGAAACAGGGACTATCACTAGAGAACTTGCAGATAACAAAAGGATAATAAAAGAATACTAAGGACAATGAAACACACATAGATTTGACACCTTAGATCAAATGGACCAATTCCTTGAAAAATACAAACTATCACAACTCACCCAATATGAAATAATTTTAATAATCCTATTACAGCTAAGGGATTTGAGCAATATAAAGAATTCAGCAGTATATATATATAAATTGGCCAGGTACGGTGGCTCACATCTGTAATCCCAGCACTTTGGGAGGCTGAGGTGGGTGGATCACCTGAGGTTGGGAGCTTGAGACCAGCCTGACCGACACGGAGAAATCTCATCTCTACTAAAAAAAAAAAAAAAATACAAAATTAGCCAGGCGTGGTAGCGCATGCCTGTAATCCCAGCTACTCAGGAGGCCAAGGCAGGAGAATCACTTGAACTTGGGAGGTGGAGGTTGCAGTGAGCCGAGATCGCGCCATTGTGCACCAGCCTGGGCAACAAGAGTGAAACTCTGTCTCGAAAAAAAAAAAGAAAAAAAATTTATAACTAAGCAGAGTTTATTCCAGGAATGGAAGTCTGGTTCAATTTTTGAAAATCAATGTAATCTACCATATTAATAGGCTAGAGAGGAAAAAATCACATGATCATATCAACTGATACAGAAAAAGCATTTGAAAACAAAATCAACAATAATTCAGAATAAAAATTCCCAGAAAAGTAGGAATAGAGGGGAACTTCCTCAATTTGATAAAGGACAGCTACAAAAACCCCACAGCTAGTATTATTATACTTAATGATAACAGATGGAATGCTTTCCCCTCTAAGATCGGGAACAAGGCAAGAATGTCCACTCTCAAAAGTTTATTCAACATAGTGCTGGAAATTCTAGTTGGTGAAATAAGGAAAGAAAATAAAAGAAAAAGTGTATAGATCAGAAAGGAAGAAATGAAACTGTCTTATTTGCAGATGACATGATTGTCTACACAGAAAATCCCAAGGAATGCACCAAAAACTCCTAGAACTTACTAATGAGTTTAGCAAGGTCACAGGACATAAGATGCACCTACAAAAATCAGCTGTATCTCTCTATACTAGCAATGAACATGTGGACACATAAATAAAAATACAATACCATTTGCAATCACTTAACAAAAAGTGGTTGGGTGTAAATCTAACAAAACATGTATAGGAATTATTTGCTGAAAGCTACAAAACATTGATGAAGGATGTCAAAGATATAAATAAAGAAGAGACACAACATGTCCACGGATGGAAGACTCAATCTGGCCAATTCGCTCCAGATTTATACACATATTTAATGTAATTTCTAACAAAATCCCAGTAAGTAAGTAAGTAAAATCCCAAAATATATATACACAAGATTATTTTAAAATGCATATGGAAAGGCGAAGGAATTAGAATAGCTAAACCAATCTTGAAAAAGAAGAAAGTAGAGGGAATCAGTCATCCAATTTCAAGACTTATTATATAGCTATAGTGAAGACTGTGGGATATTGGCAGAGAGGTAGACACACAGATCAAGAACACACAGAATAGAGAACCCGGAAGTAGACTCACACAAATATGGCCAGCTGAGTTTTGTCAATGGTGCAAAAGCAATTCAAGGAGGAAAGATAAGTCTTTTCAACAAATGGTACTGGAACAATTGAGCATCCATGGGTAAAAGAAACAAACAACCGGCCAGGTGTGGTGGCTCATGCCTGTAATCCCAGCACCTTGGGAGACTGAGGCAGTAGATCCCTTGAGGCTAGGAGTTCAAGACTAGCCTGGTCAAGATGGCAAAACCCCGTCTCTACTAAAAAAACAAAAATTAGCCATGTGTGGTGGTGCATGCCTGTAATCCCAGCTACTTGGGAGGCTGAGGCATGAGAATTGCTTGAACCCGAGAGGCAGAGGTTGCAGTTTGAGCCTAAATTGGACCACTGCACTCCAGCTTGGGCAACAGAGTGAGACCCTGTCTCAAAAAAAAAAAAGAAAAAAAAGGTAAGGAACATCCACCTAAGTCTCACACTTTACGGAAAAATTAACATGGGTCACACACTTAAATATCAAATGTATAACTGAAACATTTAGAAAAACTAGGAGAAAATCTTCAGGATCTAGGGCTAAGCAATGAGTTCTTAAATTTGACACCAAAAACATCATTCAATTTTAAAAATGGATAAATTGGATTCATTAAAATTAAAGATTTTGCTTTTTGAAAGATGTTGTTAAAAGGATGAAAAGACAAGCTATAAAGTGGGAGAAAATATTTGCAAACTGTATATCTGACGAAGGATTAGTATCTTTAATATATAAATAACTCTTGGCTAGGCATGGTGGCTCATGCCTGTAATCCCAACACTTTGGGAGGCCAAGGCAGGAGGATTATTTGAACCCAGGAGTTCAAGACTGGGCAACAGAATGAGACTCTATCTCTACAAAAAGTAAAACAAAACAAAACAAAACAAAATTAGCCAGGAGTGGTGGCACACAGCTGTAGTCCTAGCTACTTGGGAAGCCAAGGTGGGAGGATCAAACAAGCCCAGGAGATTGAGGCTACAGCAAACTGTGATTGCACCACTGCAATCCAGCCTGGGCAAAAGAATGAGACTTTGAAAAAAAAAAAAAAAGCCTCTCAGAACTCTGAACTGTAAAACAGCAAGCAACATAATTATAACATGCACAAAAGACATAAACGTTTCATGAAAGAGCATATATGGATGGCAAATAAACACCTGAAAAGATGTTCAACATTAGTAGTCAATAGGAAAATGCAATTTAGAACCATAATAAGATATCATTACACACCTATCAGAATGAATAAAATAAAATATCATGGCAATATCAAATGCTGGAGAGCATGCAGAGAAATTGTATCACTCACATATTGCTGGTGGGAATTAAAAATACACAGCCACTCTGGGAAACACATTGGCAGTTTCTTAGAAAACTAAATGTTCAACTACCAAGTGTTCCAGAGCATTTATCCCAAAGAAATGAAGACTTATGTTTACGCAAAACTCTGTACACAATTTTTTTTTGAGACGGAGCCTCACTGTGTTGCCCAGGCTGAAGTGCAGTGGCATGATCATGGCTCACTGAAACCTCCACCTCCTAAGATCAAGCAATCCTCCTGCCTCAACCTCCTGAGTAGCTGGGTCTACAGACACGCACCACCATGCTTGGCTTATTTATTTATTTATTTATTAGAGACAAGGTCTCACTATATTGCCCAGGCTGGTCTAGAGCTCCTGAGCTGATGAAATCTTCCTGCCTTGGCCTCCCAGAGTGCTGGGACTTACAAGCATGAGCCACCATGCCCAGATACACAAATGTTTATAGCAGTTTTATTTGTAATAGCCAAGAACTAGGAAACAGCCCAGATGTCCTTGATAAGGTTAAACAAACTGTGGTACATCTCTGCCGTATATGGAATACTACTCAGCAACAAAAAAGGGGCAAACTATTGATACAGGCAACAACTTCCATGAAATCTTCAGAGAATTGTGAAGAAAAGCCAATCTCAAAAGGTTATGTGCTGTAGGATTACATTTATATAATGTTCTTGAAATGACAAAATTACAGAAATGGAGAACAGATTTGTGGTCACCAGGGGTAAAGGAGCGGGTAGGCAAAGCATGAGCAAGAAGTGGTTGTGACTAAGAAAGGGCAACAGGAGAGATCCTTGTGGTGATGGAAACGTTTTGTGTCTCAGCTGTATCAATGTCAATATCCTATCTGATTGTGATATCATACAGAACATAGGTTTGCAAGATTTTACCATTGGGGGAAACTGAGTATAGGGCACATGGGATTTCACTGCAAGAGAATCTACAAATATGTCAAAATAAAAAAGTTTAATTTTTAAAAAGTGTTAAAACTATAAACACGAAATTTAGGATAGACAGATGGGGGAGAAAGGGGCTGGAATAGTGAAGAGAACAGAGGTAAATAAAAGGGATTGTCGGTGTTCTGGTTCTTGGATTAGGTGATGAGTTTAGAGATGTCTGTTCTATTATTAACAAACAAATGAGTAACAAATAAACACAAGAAGTATATTCATGAAACAACGATGTCAGAGTATCAGGAACCAAGGATAAAGGTTAATCCAATTTTGCCTACGTGAGGTCTATTGGAGGAAAATAACAAACTGGCTCCGCTCTTTTGAAAAGAAGACTGAGATGCTAATTTTTTTTTTTTTTTTTCCTGAGACAGTCGCTGTTGCCCAGGCTGGAGTGCAGTGGCATGATCATTTCCTCCAACTCCTGGGCCCAAGCAATCTCTTGCCTCAGGCTCCCAAGTAGCTGAGATTACAGGTGTGTGCCATTTTTCGTAGAGATGGGGTCTCACTATGTTGCGCGGCTGATCACAAACCACTGGGCTCAAGCAATCCTCCTGCCTGAGCCTCTCAAAGTGCTGGGACTACAAGCGCGAACCACTGGCCTAAGGCTCTTTCTGCCCTAAACTATCAAAGAGCATGGGCTATTGTTAAGAAAGAAAAGAAATTTCTTGAAACAGCCCCAGGCATCCACTTTGAGTGTTAGGGGAACTACCAAAGTTGTTAGTGTCTTTCTAAGGAAATCCACTGCTGGCCGGGCGCGGTGGCTCACGCTTGTAATCCCAGCACTTTGGGAGGCCGAGGCGGGCGGATCACGAAGTCAGGAGATCGAGACCACGGTGAAACCCAGTCTCTACTAAAAGTACAAAAAAATTAGCCGGGCGTGGTGGCGGGCGCCTGTAGTCCCAGCTACTCGGAGAGGCCGAGGCAGGAGAATGGTGTGAATCCAGGATGCAGAGCTTGCAGTGAGCCGAGATTGTGCCACTGCACTCCAGCCTGGGCGACAGAGCGAGACTCCGTCTCAAAAAAAAAAAAAAAAAAAAAAAAAAAAAAGGAAATCCACTGTTGCCAGTAGAAGTCATTCGTGGTTTATTCATTCAGCAGATGTGTGACCAGGATTGTGAGCACAGCTCTCTGCCAGGCACAAGAAGTTGGAAATGGATCCAAGGAAATGCAAATTACTTGTAGGTGGTAGTAGATCCTATGGGAAATGAGTGAAATTATTTTTTTAAGTACGTCACAAATGGCACATATCTTATTCATGGTTTAAAACAGGATAATGAGCAATCTCTTCAGATACTACACTACTATAATTCCTATGGTGTGGCATCATTTAGGGCTTCAGTAGAAACCAGCATTGCATGACTTTAGCAAAAACACATTTTTGCTAGGCGCCTCTCCCTTAGAAACAAAATTGGGGAAAATAAGAAAAAATAAGTTATTGTGGGGTGTGATCCCAGCACTTTGGGAGGCCAAGGTGGATGGATCTCTTGAGGCCAGGAGTTCGAGACCAGCCTGGCCAACATGGCAAAACCCCATCTCTACCAAAAATACAAAAATTAGCCAGGAGTGGTGGCACACCCCTGTAATCCCAGCTACTCTCGAGGCTGAGGTACAAGAATCGATTGAACCTGGGAGGCGGAAGCTGCAGTGAGCAAAGATCCCACCACTGCACTCTAGCCTGGGCAACAGAAAGTAATAATACTTTCTTAATTTTCGAATGAAGTATGCCACCATCATGCATGTAGAAGTCATTAAACATTCTCATGTGTACTTTGATAGTATGTGCTGGACCTCTTTTTGGGGTAACTCCTCTATCTAATCCAAATGTCACTTGCTGCAACATGACTATTTATTCATTATTGACCAATTAAAATTTTATTAAGTGCATTCCCTGCCTGAGTTTGAATCCCAGCCCAGTCACTTCTCTGGGTAATGTGGGCAAGTTTCTTCAATTGTCTGCGCTTCAATGCAATCATTTCTAGTGCTGGTTATTACTACAGCTAGCACTGAGTTGGGAGGGGCCAGCATAATGAAGACATTGCCTTTGTCCTCATATGGTTTGTAATCTAGGAGGAGGAGACAGATTTGTAAATGAAGAGTGTGTATATACATATTATAAAATCTGGAAGGATACACACAAAATTAATGACCAGAATTGAAAGTGATGATCATAGCTGGGCACGATGGCTCACCCCTGTAATCTCAGCACTTTGGGAGGCCAAGGCAGGCGGATCCCTTGAGGCCAGGAGTTCGAGACCAGCCTGGCCAAAATGGTGAAACTCTGTCTCTACTAAAAATACAAAAATTTAGCAGGGTGTGGTGGCGGGCGCCTGTAATCCCAGCTACTCAGGAGGCTGAGGCACAAGAATCGCTTGAACCCGGGAGGCAGAGGTTGCAATGAGCTGAGATTGTACCACTGCACTCCAGCCTGTGCAACAGAAGGAGGCTCCATCTCAGAAAAAAAAAAAAAAAAAAAAAAAAAAAAAAAAAAAAAAAGTGCTGATCACTTTCTATTTATCTTTAATGGTTAAATTCCATTTTATTCTGGGAATGCATTCATATATTTCTTTTAAAAAATGTTTTTCTGTACTTGCTTCCTTCACATACATTTCTTATTAAATAAAAACAAAATTTAAAAAACTTTATAACAAAGTAGAGTAGCGGAAAAAAGAAATATGTGGTTAATTCTACCTGATTGTCAAGGAAAGGCTTTCTGGAGGGAGAGATGTTGAAGCTACTTCTTCTTGAAAGAGGAGTACATGTTCATGAAGCCGACTGAGTTAGGGGTGGGGAAGGGATAAGCATGGAGAAAAGAAGAGGGACCAAAAAAGACAAAAGCCATAGAGAGCAGAGACATCCTGGAGTGGTCTAGAGGTTCCCAAGCAGTCCTTCTAGTTCATGAGCATGAGGGTGAGGCGAGCCAGGGGAAGGGAAAGTCAGAGCAGCCTCTAGAGAAAGCCTTGGAGGCCAAGCAGAGCCGCTGGGCTACATCCTGGCAGGATTTTAAATACTGGAGTCGCATGACAAATTTGCATGTTAGATGGGCCGGAGGCCCTTGAGAGCAGAAGGAAGGCCTGTCACAGGGCTGTTGCTGTGGCCCAGATGAAAGGAGGAAGGAAGGGAGGAAGGAGATGAAAGGAAGAGGAATAGAGATGTCGTGAAGATAGAAGTGAAGATGGACTCACTGTGAAGCTACTAACGTTTAAGCTTCAGCCCATCCACTTCCCAGGCCCTGGGAGGGGACATAGTACTGTATTCACCTAGACAAATTTTTTTTTGCAAAATTTGCAAAAGAAAGATATTTTGACTTCAATGAATTAAGATTGCTGTCTCTTTCCACTCCAGCCTTCCCTTTGACATATATTCTTTCAGGGCAGGTGGCATGGGTGGCCATGGGCATTTTTGAGAAAGTGAAGGGGAGTTGGGTGAGTTTGCAGTGAGTTTGGGTTTCACTTGGGAGTAGAGTTGCTATTGCTAGGATACTGGTGAAAGCGAAGCTTCCAGGATACATACTCCTAACACACACCAAGCCAACTTACCTGGCATGGAGATGCCGAGGTGCAGGGCCAGAGGTGATTGGATATGAACATGTCCTACAGTGCCAAAACCAGAAGTAAGTGGGCAGTTGAGGTTTGAAATATATGCAGTGGAAGCTAGCTGATGGCAGAGGCTTCCAATCATTAGATACGTAAAAATGTAGGATTCTGTTCTTTTTGTTTTTTTTTTTCTTTTAAGATGGAGTCTCGCTCTGTTGCCCAGGCTGGAGTGCAGTGACACGATCTCAGCTCACTGCAACCTCCGCCTCCCAGGTTCAAGCAATTCTCCTGCCTCAGCCTCCTGAGTAGCTGGGGTTACAGGCAACTGCCACCATCCCCAGATAATTTTTGTATTTTTAGTAGAGACAGGGTTTCACCATGTTGGCCAGGCTGGCCTCGAGCTCCTGACCTCAAGTAATCCACTTGCTTCAGCCTCCCACAGTGCTGGAATTACAGGTGTGAGCCACCACGCCTGGTCTAGGATTCTGTTCTCGTGGAAGCCCCCCCACCAAAAAAAAAAAAAAAGAATTCTCAGTTGCCTGGAATATACTTGACAATGTAGCTGATACAATTATAAATGCATATACTTAAAAAAATTTTATTTTTAGACAGGGTCTTGCTGTATCACCCAAGCTGGAGTGCAGTGGTGCAATCATGGCTCACTGTAGCCTTGACCTCCTGGGCTCAGATGATCCTCCTGCCTCAGCTTCATGTGTAGCTGGGACCACAGGTGTGTGCCACACCACACCCAGCTAAATTTTGATTTTTTTTTTTTTTTTTGTAGACATGTGGTCTCACTTTGTGGCCCAGGCTAGTCTCTGAACTCCTGGGCTCAAGCGGTCCTCCTGCCTCAGCCTCCCAAAGTGTTGAGATTATAGGTGTGAGCCACTGTGACTGGCCTGTATATACTCTTTGATGGGAATCATAGAAAATAGAATTGATTGGAATTCCTGAATTTTGGTGTGTGATCAGCAAGTATATCTCTGGGTAGAATCAATCACATGATTTATGTAATCTCAAATATCAAAAATATAATTTTAATCAATCACAAGAGTGAGTTATCTTTCTATTATCTCTATAAAAACAACTATCAAAAGCATTGTTATATGAAGAGGTGGTCAGAAAGCATGCAGCCAAAAACAGACACAGTAGAGTGTGTTAGCCAGTAATGAAAATAAGTATGCAATCTTCTGGAATTTTATATTTGCAATATTTTGTTAAGATTTATTTTCTCATTCTACTTAACATTTAACTTGAATATCCAGATTTGAATGATTTTTCTTAAAGAGGTAGCTCCTAGTAGTATCAGCTTTAGGCCCCACAAAACCTGGCTCAGCCCCAGAGTAGGTGCTATATTTATAGAGACTGAGTGTGGGGTTTGCAGAAAATGTGGCCATGCCCTCCGCCCAGGTGGCTGGGCAGCCTTTGGCACAGGTCCCTGAGGTGGTGCATGAAGAGGAGCACATTTGGTTTGATAATAAACTTAATGCTGAGCATGCCGAGTCTGAGATGTCTATGGGATATCCGAGGAGAGGTCCAGGAGAGAGGTCGGTCTCCTTGGAGACAGGGAAGGAGAGGAAGAGGAAGGGAGGGAGAGGGAGGGAGCATAAGAGGGAAGGAGAGAGAGGGAGAGAGGGAGAACACCAGGACAGAGAACCAGTCACCTAAACTTCCCAGTCTCTATTCCAGAAACGTCTATGGCCCAGGTAGAGTCACTTGCCGGCATCCCACCATGAATACCTTCTTTACTGTCTTCTTTCCCCCTACCCACTTTTTTCTCCTTCAGATTTTTCTTTTTTCCTCTATCCTTTTCCGTAACTAATGCAATGCACAGAAGAGGATAATCACCTGACCTAATGTGATTAAGTGTTCTCCCCCAGATCACTCCCCCATTCTTTAGCAGAGGTGAGATGAACACCCCAGTTTGACTTGCTTGCTTCCTAGTCTTTCCTCTGTGAAAGTGGGAGAGAAAAGCCTGCCAGATGAGAAGTTTGGATGGAGCAAATGTGGTGACGCATTTTGGATTAGGCTGCAGAACTAAGGTTGCCTGCCCCTTGGGGAATCCTGGGCTCCAGGGACACAGCTTCAGGGAGTCAGTGTAGAACTGCCTGTGGAAGTTGGATGGGGGCGGAGGGTGGGGAGGTCCCCATCGTATATTTATCTGTTCCTGATTTCTTCTCCTTCATCAGGATTCAACAAGTGATCTGAGAAACACGCTGAGTTCTTCTGATCTTGAAATACAGCCCACCTAAAAATGTTACCTAATTAGGTAGTAGGATTTTCACACAGTGCTGGCAGGGCTCTTAATTGCAAGGCCATTTGGTAATATGTGTCCAATACCTTGCAAATACAAATATTCCTTATTCTCAGCAGTTCTATTCCTAGTGATTAAACCTAATGCCTGTCTGGGTGTGGTGGCTCACGCCTGTAATCCTAACACTTTGGGAGGCTGAGGAGGGTGCATTGCTTGAGGTCAGGAGTTCAAGACCAGCCTGGCCAACATGTCCAAACCCCATCTCTACTAAAAATACAAAAATTACCCGTATGTGGTGGCACGCGCCTGTGATCCCAGCTACTCGGGAGGCTGAGGCAGGAGAATTGCTTGAACCCAGACAGTGGAGGTTGCAGTGAGCCTGGGTGAGACTCCGTTTCAAAAAAATAAATAAATCCCAGCACTTTGGGAGGCCAAGGCTGGTGGATCACAAGGTCAGGAGTTCAAGATCACCCTGGCCAATATGGTGAAACCCCGTCTCTACTAAAAATACAAAAGTTAGCCAGGCACAGTGGCAGGTGCCTGTAGTCCCAGCTACTTGGGAGGCTGAGGCAGGAGAATCACTTGAACCTGGGAGGCAGAGGTTGCAGTGAGCAGAGATTGCGCCACTGCACTGCAGCCTGGGCAACAGAGCGAGACTCTGTCTCAAAAAAAAAAAAAAAAAAAAAAACCCTAAGGCCGTAATCAGACAAGTGCAGACATATGTGAGTACAATGATATTAACAATGTTGTTTCATCATATGTAAAAATTAAAAACAGAATAGTAAGGACTTACTTAGAACATCTATGGCATATCTCTGCTATGGAAACTGTGCATATTTAAAATAATGACAGATGTATATTTATTGTCATGAAAAGATGCTCGTAACACTAAGTGAAAAAGCAGCTTAGCGTATGATTTCTTTTCTTTTTTTTTGAGACGGAGTTTGGCTCTTGTTGCCAGGCTGGAGTGCAATGGCGCGATCTCGGCTCACCACAACCTCCACCTCCCCAGTTCAAGCGATTCTCCTGCTTCAGCCTCCCGAGTAGCTGGGATTACAGGCATGCACCACCATGACCAGCTAATTTTGTATTTTTAGTAGAGATGGGGTTTCTCCATGTTGGTCAGCCTGGTCTCAAACTCCCAACCTCAGGTGATCCACCCGCCTCGGCCTCCCAAAATGCTGGGATTACAGGTGTTAGCCACTGTGCCTGGCCTAGAGTATGATTTCATGCATGTAAGTACATATGTAGTATATACTTGCATAGAAAAATTGGGAACGCAATAAATGCCAAAATATTAGCAGTTATCTCTGCGTGGATGCTTGGATTATGGAGAATCTTTTTCTTCTCTATGCTTTTCAATTGATTTTAGATTCTATTATTGTGGATGACCAAGTATCATAAAAATATGGACTGTTATGGCTCACATCTGTAATCCCAGCACTTTGGAAGGCTGAGGTGGAAAGATCACTTGAACCCAGGAGTTTGAGGCCAGGTTGAGTAACATGGCGAGACTCTGTCTCTACAGGAAATACAAAAATTAGCCACATGTGGTGATGTGCATCCGTAGTCCCAGCTGCTCGGGAGACTGAGGTGGGAGGACTGCTTGAGCCTAGGAAGTTGAGGCTGCAGTGAACCCTGAGCATGCCACTGCACTCCAGCCTGGATGACAGAGCAAGACCTTGTCAAAAAAAAAAAAAAAAAAAAAAAAAAAAAGAAAGAAAGAGAAAGAGAAAGAAAAAGAAAAGAAAAGAAAAAAGAAAATACGTAAGGTTGTAAAGTTAGCTAGCTATTAGATGCCGCCCATCTCTACCACAGTGTCACAGACTGTCGAACAGGGCTCTGAGTTAGGAAAGTAATTTTCTCATTCTGAAAAAAAAGTAGAGGGTCAGGCAAGGTGGCTCATGCCTGTAATCCCAGCACTTTGGCAGGCCAAGATGGGCGGATCACTTGAGGTCAGGAGTTCAAGAACAGCCTGACCAACATGGTAAAACTCCATCTCTACTTAAAAACAACAACAACAAAAACAAAACACAAAAAATTAGCTGGGCGTGGTGGCAGGTGCCTCTAATCCCAAGTACTCGGGAGGCTGAGGCAGGAGAATTGCTTGAACCCAAGAAGGTGGAGGTTGCAGTGAACTGAGATTGCGCCACTGCACTCCAGCCTGGGCAACAGAACGAGACTGTCTCAAAAAAAAAAAAAAAGTACAGCAGATTACAAATTTCAAAAGCTGACAAACACCAAAAATATTAGAAAATCAGGAAAAATACTGTTTTAGTTAACTTCTCTACATACCTCTTTAATACTTTTTTCTTATAGTATACTTTTTAGCAGCATGCTTTTATTCTCCTATTCATAAGATGATGATTCCATAATACCATTTTCCACAGACTAGCAAGATAATTCAGTCTTTCCATGTAATGTGTGAAAAAGTAATGTAAAAAATATTCAGGTAATTTTGTTTCAGCTTCAGAACACATTCTTTATTGGTAGTGTCATATAATTTTTAAGAATTGTAGGGCCGGGTGTGGTGGCTCACGCCTGTAATCCCAGCACTTTGGGAGGCCGAGGCAGGTGGATCACCTGAGGTCAGGAGTTTGAGACCAGCCTGACCAACATGGAGAAACCCTGTCTCTACTAAAAATACAAAATTAGCTGGGTGTGGTGGTACATGCCTGTAATCCCAGCTACTCAGGAGGCTGAGGCAGGAGAATCGCTTGAACCCAGGAGGCAGAGGTTGTGATGAGCCAAGATCATGACATTGCACTCCAGCCTGGGCAACAAGAGCAAAACTCCGTCTCAACAACAACAACAAACAAAAAGAATTGTCAGATTTGGAAAAAACCTCTATTTTTTTAAATTTATGAGTTGTAACATTTCAGGGTATTTCATATTTTCTTTTCCAGTGATTCATTTTAAATATTCTTAGAATTGATGACACTCATTAACCAATTTGTTATAAATGTCCTCACTGTGTTGGCATGTTATGAGCTTGGTATTATCCTCATCAATGTCAATATTTCAGCTGAGAGCAGTAAGAATTGTAAATATTTTCCTATTGTGTTTATATGATCCATCCTTCCTCATTATTGAATCATCAAACAACCCAAAAGCCTGCTCATTGCTTCCATTTGACATTTATCTTTTTCTCTGAATAAACTATTGCTTCTAGTATAATCTGAAATATGTTGTTACAAATTGTTTATTAATATCAGAAACATTTCTGTTGATTTCAATTGCTTATCCTTAGGTCTTTCTTACATTTCATTAATTATATATATTTTTTTCTTTCAGTTCTTTAACACACACATACATTTAGAGATGAAAAAGGATGGTGCTCTTCATTTATGAACAAACGTTTCACAACGCATTTCCAACAGCAGTTAAAAAGTCAAATATGCAATTCCAGATAACAAAGGAAAAAACCCCTCTGGGTTTTTCAAAATGCAATTTGTCACTGTATAAGCCATATTGTTGCTTTCATTCCCGACAGGAGATAATTTGGTTTTGACTAGATGCAAATAAGAAATGAATCCTCTGTTTACAACTTAACACGTATGTTGATTTGAAGGATTTTCACAGACTGCTTCTGGGGCTCCCCTCCACCACCTTGATACGTATATGTCTGGTGCAGGGCAGTGTAGGATATGTGCACGTCTCAGTACAATAGATGTTGTCGAGTGAGTTAGCACAGTGGGCAGTCGGAATATTCCTGGAGGCCATACAAAATGTGTAGCAAATATGTGACTGTATACAGGAGTTCCTGAAACCCACATACCCTACTATATTAATGTATCTGATTAAACCTTCCTTTGCTGGGTCCCTCAAATGTCCATAGCCATTGCAATACCACTAGATATGAAGAGACTGGGGGATTTGGGGTGAAAAGAAACAGTGGCCTTCACAGCTTATGGTTTAAATATCCCATTTTTGCGCATTTTATTAAAATATATCACCATGCGGACACATTGCCAGGGCCCCTTCTGAGCTGTCGTGACAGGGGCCTGTGTAAGTGAGGTGCCCTGAAGCTTAAGCTCTTTAACTTCCTGGCAAATTTGCCTCGGCCTTCCCGTTCCCAACATCTTCCAAGCCCCTATCCCAGCTATCCTGGACTGCTGCTGTCATTTCCTGTTTCTTCCTTGCCCCTCTCAGTCTGTTCTTAACACAGCAACCAAAGCAATCTCATAAAAAACTCAAGTCAGATCACGGCATACCTCAGCCCAAAGGCTTCCAATGTTTTCCATCTCATGTGCAGTAGAAGCAAGTAGCCCAGGAGGTTCCGCAAGACCTGGCTCTTACCGCCTTTTTGACCTCATCTCTTGGCCTCCACCCCTTCCTCACTCCACTCCAGCCACATGAGCCTCCTGCAGTTTCTGGAGTGGCCAGGCAGGCTTCACAGGGCTTTTGCATTTGCTGTTGGTGCAGCCTGGACCACTTCCTCCAGGTATCCAAAGGGCTCCCTCTCTCACCTCCTTCCAGAAGGCTGGCTGGACCTCCCTATTCAAAAATGCACCTCTCCCCACACCTAGTCCCTATTCCCTGCTTTGTATTCTGCCATAAAATGTACCACCCTCTGACACACTACTAAATTTTGTTTATTGTCTGCCTTCCTCCACTGAAACAAGAGCTCCGGGAGGTGTGGACGGTTTTTTGTCCACTGCTGTATCCCAGTGCCTAGAACAGGGCCCGACACACAGTGGCTGACTTCCGGCAAACACAGCGGATTCTGCCTTCAGCTTTCTATTCTTCAGCCCCACCAGGAGCCAGCAGGACCACCTTCTAAGGAAGGGCAATGAGACTACAATGACTGAAAGGCCAATTTTCCTAAAAGAGAGAAGCAAAGGTGAACTAGTGACAGTGTTTGCTAGCACCGGAGTGATGAATTTTTATAAAGAGCTGTCTTTTGTGAAGTGAATCACCAGAGGATTTGGTCACTGAGCTGTAAACCTCTTGCATCTCCTCCCCTCTCCCCAAAGATATAATCCAGGGTAATTGTGATATTAATTGGAAATTGCCAAATCATATAATTTCTCTTCCCGGTTCAAGGAAAATAATACAAATAAAAAGAAAATAAAAGGCAGAAGAAAAGGAGACATTTGAAATGCTTATTCTTGTTTATCTTTTCTTCATTTTCATTTTTCTTTCTCCTTCTGACTAAAGAGAATAAAACAAACGAGAAGATATTACAGAAAAGCAAGGAAAAGTCTGTTATTAGAGCAAACCACTTGATCAGAGAAGTGCTGGCATTCTGGTGAGGCCAGTGAGCTTAGTGCCATACAAATATATTTATACCACTTACACATATGAAATGTTTTAAGATGCTAACATAATAGAAACAATTTTTCAACAAGTACAGGTAAAAGAAATTATAATGCCACCATTATAAGAGAAAGGCTACCATCAGGGTACGTTTTCTTCCAATCTTTTCTCATATGCATACATTCGTACATACTGTTCATGTCATATATGTACTTTTTGTATCCTGATTTTTTTCCTCACTCTACTTCAGATCAAATAAACATTCCATGTGGCAAATTTGTCTGCATGTTTGTAATTTTTTTTTTTTTTTAAGAGACAGGGTATCACTCGGTTGCTCAGACTGGAGCGCAGTGGTGCAATCATGGCTCACTGCAGCCTTGAACTCCTGGGCTCAAATGATCCTCCCACTTCAGCCTCTAGAGTAGCTGGGACTACAGGCAAGAGCCACTGCACCCAGGCTGCATGCTTGTAATTTTAAAGATGCATAACATTCTATCCTGTGGCAGTAACATATTTTGTTTAGCCATTCAACTATAACTGGACATTTATGTTGCTTACATTTTTCACTCTTAAAATGTTATTATGAACTTTTAGTGCATATAGTATTTTTCTCCCTAGTATTTTCAATGATCTTCCTAGGATGACTTTCTAGTAGTAGGAAAATTGAGTCAAAAGTGATGACTCTTTTATGGTTCTTGAAAGTGACAGTAAAACTGCTTTCCAGCAGGTTTGTGCCAATTTACAGTGAAGCCAGTGAAACGTGTGAGTACTAGTTTCACCATACTCTCCCCAGCATTTGATATTACTACTTTTTATTTTGCTAATTTAAAAAGGATTCTTATTTTAATATGTATTTTCCTATATCTATTTTCCTTGATTATTTCTTCTGCTGGGAAATGCCATTTCATATCCCTTCTCCAATTTACCTTCGTGGGTTGTCTCAATATTCTTCTTATTCTTTTTCATGGGCTGTATATTAACCCTTTCTCATATGCACTGTATTTATCCAATCTGTTTGTTTTACATTCCTGGTTATACTGTCATCTAAAACAATTTAGCCCTTTTATGTAGTTCAGATCTTATCAAGTGAATTTCTCCTATTACATGTATTCTTGTAAAATCCTCTCCTTGTCTTATCTCCACAACTTTATTTTATTTTATTTATTTGAGATAAGGTCTTGCTCTGTTGCCCAGGCTGGAGTGCAGTGGTGCAATCATAGCTCATTGCAGCCTCAAACACCTGAGCTTAAGTGATCCTCCTGCCTCAGCGTCCTGAGTAGCTGGGACTACAGGTGTTCACCACCACACCCAGCTAGTTGATTTCTTTTAATTTTTGGTAGAGATGGGGGTCTCACTATGTTGCCTATGCTTCCATGACTTAAATAAGAATTTAATTCTGCTCTCTGATTTTCATTTCTGTATCTAGCTATTTAATCCATTCATTTTAATGTATGATCTTTACATCAAATTGATCTCTGCCCTAAATGCTACAGTTATCCAAGACTAGATGTATTTGAAGAAACCCTTGCATAACACAAGACAGTAGACTATGCCTATATAAAAAGTTCGTGTGTGCTGGGGCATGGTTCCAGGCTCCCTGGGGAGAGACAGGGAAGAAGCAGCCCCAAAGGACTTAAAATGTGATGTGGTGGTTCAGTGAGAAAAGTGGGCATGACGAGAATAAAGCGTAGGAGTGCACGGGAATGTTCCCGAGGTGTTTCTACCTTGCCCTTTCTGTGCATAAACAACACTGGGGAATGAAATCACTGCTGAAAATGATAACCGCTTGACCCAGAGGTTTTCCTAGCTCGTTAGAGTCCTTTTAGTGCTTCAGGAATGAGAACTCTCAGCTGACCTAGTGCAATACATATACTGAGCACCTGTTGAGTGTATGCAGCATGCTATGCTAGGCACCTTGTGTGGGTACCTTGTGGGATGCAAGATAGTCCTGGGGCCACCACGAGTTAAGCTGAGTGATGAAATAACGGAGATTAATCCAGGCAGATAACCCAGCGCAGCGCTGGCTCTGCTGCGCAGCCTTGCTGGTGTGGAGTGTGGCGCTGCACCTCTAAATGGCTGCGTCCACCCTCCGTCTCCCTCCCCACCTCTCAGTTGGCCGAAGCTTCTGATCACAGACAAGAATCTCCGCTCGCTTTCCCGCTGGCCGCCAGGCAGCCAAGTTCACTCAAGCTCTCTCAAAGCTTTTGCAAGAGTGGGTCTTAAATCCTGGCGGGGGGCACGTGCACTCATTTAAGACTTAAAAAGGAATCGGAAACACCTGTCCCCCATGCCCACTGCTGCCCACAGACCTGAAGACCCAAGCGACCACACTTGGTAGGCACTTCTGCCCTTCTGGTCTGGTTCCCACCCGCCCATCCCGAGTCGCGGTTGTCTTTCCCGGTGCTCACGGCAGGCAGACCGCAGCCTGTGGCCGCTAGTGTTTCCTTCGCTAGGACCACATGTCATTGTCTTGGCTTCGCATCTTTTGACGGGCAGGCAGGTGGACAGGGACTTGCCCTACCTCAACCCGGTCCCCAGCTTGGCACGAGCGGATAAATCTTGAAAAAGAAAAAAATGATCTGGGCCATTTAACCGTGGCATGGCGGGTCCAGATCCCCAAACCTGTCACTAGTGACGTCCCACGTGGCAGATTCGCTCTCAGGGAAGCCCGTCACCGTTTTTGTCCGGGACATCCTCCCCATGCCCACCCTCCGCTCCGGGAATTCACCCTCCGGGCCGCCCCGCCTCGTTCCCTCCCACAGCCCGGCGGACCCAAGACGGGAAGGGCGGGCACTCCCTGCAGAGTCCCTGGGGCGCCCGCGGCTCGGGGTGCGCGGTGGCACTCGGTGAAGCCGGCGTCTTCGCCCCAGAGCCGCGGCCTCGGGGCCGCTGGAGGAGCGAGAGTGGCGCCCGGATGACTGATCGCCGCGGAGAAAGTCCCCCGGGACTGTGACCCCCGCGCCGGGGGGCGGGCGCAGGGCGTGGCTGAGGCGCAGGAAGATGCCGCGATGGGACCGGGAAAAAAACCACCGACCCCAAAACACCCACTGTGTTTCTCAACCTGAGTTCCCCGGCAGCGGCCGAAGGACCCCAAAGGCTGCATGGCGCCCCCCTGGCCCCCACCGGCCCGGGCGTCGCCTCGCGTGGGTGGGCTTCGCGTTCCCTCCGGGGTTTCAGAGCCACCACGTGACTTCCACGAAGCGCGGGGCGCCGGCGGAAAGCCGCAGCAGGGGTGGGATTTGGGACCCCGAGGTGCGGAGAGAGGGCGGGCAGAGGAGGAAACGAGGCGGGGGTGGGAGAAGGAGGGCGGGGCAGACGTGGGACGGGAAGGACGGCTGCTGGGACTGGCGCGCGAGGACACCGGGCCGACGCGTGGAGGAGCGGGGAGAGCGGGAAGCCTGAGGGGGCGGGGCCGGCGCGAGGCCGTGGGTGCGGCACCAGGATGCCCGCGGCGGGACAGCGCCCGTAGGCAGCCCCACGGGCAGGGCGCGCGGGCGGGGCGGGCCGGGCTGGAGGAGCGCCCGGCATGTCGCAAGGGCTCCCGGCCGCCGGCAGCGTCCTGCAGAGGAGCGTCGCGGCGCCTGGGAACCAGCCGCAGCCGCAGCCGCAGGTAGAGGGCGAGAGGCTCAGGGAGGGCCGTGGGGTACGGGGACCCGCGCGCCGCGGGGGGCGAGGAGGTGGGTGCCGGAGTTCCGTGGTGGTGACCGCGGAGGTGCAGAGGTGGCGGGTGCGGCCGGTGACAAGCAGAGGTAGGGGCGTGGGGGCGATCCAGGGGTCCTGGCGTGCGCACAGTGTCGGCGGCGCGTGGAATGGCTCCCGAGCCAGCTCCTGCGCCCTCTGGGGGAAGAAGCCCGAGGGCGCCGACGCCTGGCTGGGCCGGGCATGGCCGGTGCTCCCCGGCACGTGGGCTCCGCACTGCCCCAGGGGCCGCCCCATCCTGGCGCAGCCGGCGACCGCCACCCCACCGCCCGCGCCGGTAGGCCCTCCAGGATTCCCCCGGCGGGGAGAGGCTGCCGCGGGAATGGAGAACGTGGGACTGGTCAGCCCGGGCGGGGGGGACCCACAAAGGGCCGACTCCGCCCCCAGCTGCTGGAAACCCTTCGCCCCTTCCCAGTTCGCTGTCCCCTAGCAACGTTTACAGCGGCGCAGTCAGGAAAGAGACCAGGTTGGCCACAGGGACGGCCATCTGGAAACTTTGCCTGGGTCTTGGCCACCTGCCTTACGACGAAGACTGGGTCTTTTCATCCTTACTCCCCACCTTCCCAGTTCAGCGCCCGGCACATGTCATTAGGTGACGCTGGAGTGTCACAGGGATCTGAGTTTGGGCCTCGGCTTTGCCACATACAGGCTGAGCAGCCTTGAGCAATTTGTTTAACCTCTCGGACCCTCCGTTTCCCCATCTGTCAAATGAATATAATAACATCAACCTCTCAGGATTTTTGAGACTGAATCAGATATGGTTAATAACGTAATACTATCTCTAACTTTTGCTCACCTCTTTCTGTCTTGATGAAATGTTTCTGCTGGATTGGCAGGTGTGATCATGGTGGTGAGTCTGGTTTAGAGTCAGCTCCCCGAGGGCAGTATGCAGGCTGCTTTCTTGTGCCAGTGACTTTTTGATTACAGAGAGCAAAGAGGCATGAAAAGCACTATGCAGAATACATCTTTTTTTTTTTTTAAAGTAGCAACTTCAACAAAGGCAGGTAAGTTCTTGAGGGCACACTGTGTGCTGGGAGCTTTAGGACAAAATCTCATTTCATCGCATCCCAATCCTAAGCATTAGGCTGTTAGCACCAAGTCTGCAGAGTTCACTGACCCTTTGTTTAGGGCTTGTATCCCCAGTGTCTAGAACAGTGTCTGGCACATGGTAGGTGCTCAGTTAATACATATTGAAAGAATGAATGAATTATGCTTACAATAAATGAGAAAACTGAAAATTTAGAGAATTTAAACCATTTACACAATGTTGACATGTTGACACTAAGAGACAAAACTAGGATCTGTGTGATTCTAAAGCTAAAGAGCTGTCTTCTAACCACATGTTCCCCTGTAATGTTCTGGTTTTGTTTATCAAGACTTCTTTGCCTCTCTAGAAGACTCTGTTTTCATACTTTGTTCCCTTAAGCTTCTATTTGCTATGTATGTTATTTATTCCCCTTCTTTTTATACCTTTATATTCTTGCACATCTGAAACTTCTTACCTGCAGTAACTTGGGAAGATGCGTGTCTTATTTGGAATACAAGATGAGATCAAATGATAACTGAAAATATCCTTTTTTGTGTTATTAATATTTGCATTCCATGAATATTAATAACTGAGTAGTTTTCCTGGGTTTGTACCTCTTGGCTCTTAAACTCTGTAAGTGTGGTATTTTTCCCGCTTGGTGGTGTCTTCTCATGGGGTTCTAGAAAGCAAATACTGCTCTCCTTTTTCATGTTTTCTGTAGCTGATTGAAGTGTTTTTACCATGGTCGGTGCATTTTTCCACCTGCCTGTTTCATGATCACTCTTGAGCGATTTGACTGAATTTGGTTAAATCTTACATATAGCTAACAGCTTTCAAGATGCATCAAAAATTTGCTTTCTGATTCACTCTGACTTCTGAAACAAAATGTCAGCCAAGCATTGTTCAAATGAGTACACTGTCAGTGGGGCTTAAGATCATTTGGTGTGTCTGTAGAGTTATGTGGTTGCAATTAGTTGTAAGTGTAATCATGATTTGCATGCAGTATCAAAAGTACCTTTCATGCGTGGTGGTGTAAGGACTGGCAAACAGCAAGTTCCAGAGAGCAGATCTTTCCACTGCCCCCAGCCCCTGCCCAGCTTTCCACTCTCAGATGGATGACATTCACACCACAACTCTTCCAAGCACACGCCCTGTGGGCTAGAGGTTTATGAATGTTGGTTTGGAGACCAACAGACCTGAGTTCCACTTCCCACTCACCCACTTAGTGGCTGTAATACCTGGAGCAAGGTCCTTAACCTCTCGGAGTTTCTTATTCCTCATCTTTTAAACGGCAGTCACACCACACACTTCACACACTCACATGGTGAGTGCTCCTGGGCAAGGGGCTATTGTGAGCCCATTGGTGTAGCAACTAGTGCTGCTCTCTACTGCAAAGCAAATGATGAAGCTCAGTGAACAACACTGAGTGATGAGACAGGGCAGAAAAGGGTAAGGCGAGGGGCCATGACATCACACCCACCCAGTGTTTTTCCCCAGAGCCCTGAGGATGATGACAGGAAGGTCCGAAGGAGAGAAAAAAACCGGGTTGCTGCTCAGAGAAGTCGGAAGAAGCAGACCCAGAAGGCTGACAAGCTCCATGAGGTGAGACCGTGGTGGGGGCAAGCCACTTTAGAGCCACACAGCCTCTACCCTTGCACGGGAGTGGGGGTGATGACATCACTGTTCCCTTTATCACGATTTCAGCAACACTCATATCTAATTTCTGCCAGGTCCTTCCAGCCCAGTGTTCTCACTGTTTGCTCATGGACGTGTTCATTTCTCCCTCATCCACTGAGTGCTTCTCATGCTCAAGTTTCTTTCATTATAAAACAAAACAAAGCCTCTTCTGGACCCTGATTCCCTTCTCACACCCTTGCTTCTTGTTTTGTTTTGTTTCCCTCCAAAGTAATCCCTTAACATCCTTGCTTCTTAAAAAAGAGTAGTTACACCTGTTGTCTATGTGTCCCTGGTTCCTAGTTATTCCCCAATCCTCTGTGATTTAATTTCTGCTACCCCCTTTCCACTCAACACACATATATGCACACACAAACAAACACACACATCCACACATGTACGCAACGTGTGTGTGTACACACACACACACACACACACCCCCTACAGAAACTGCTCCCATTGCAGCCACCAATGCCCTGGCACTGCCCTATCCAGGACTCTTTCTGGTCTCATCATCCTTTACCTTGTTAGAACATTCGACAGTTTGGACCCATCTCTTCTTAAAGCTTTCCCCTCTTTTGCTTCTAAATGACCACATTTCCTAGTTTTCCTGACCCTCTTCACCCATTTTTTTCTCCATTTCTTTGTTAGCCTTCTACCCCCTATTTCCTTACATGTTGGTGGTGACCAGTGTTTCAGACTCTACCCTTTTTTTTTTTTCTCACCCTGGAAGACTTAATCTATTAATCTGTTCTCCCAGCATCAGCTCCCAACCTTGATTGCTCCAGGCAGGCCCTCTGTCCTGGACCCTAGACTCCATAACTTCAGCGTCTGCTGAGCTGTTTCCCCATGGGTCCACTGCAGGCTCCTGTGATGTACCACATCCATAAAAGAGTGTTATTGTCCATTTACCCTGAGACTTTCTCTTCTCATTGTCTTCAAACTGTAGTTAATGGAGCGAACTATCTTTCTCATCACTCAAATTAGAAGCCTAGGATTTATCCTAAGCCATTCCTTTTCCCTCCGCCCTCATGCATACACCTGCATGATCCTGCAGTTGGGACGTGGAGCTGCTCCATACCAGGAACTGGCCTCAAAAGCATCCAAGGATCTATCTGAGGAATGGGCCACCATTCCGTGTTCTTGTCTTTGTCGGGGTTGGTGTGCATAATTGAAGATTTCAGTTTAGCTCTCTCCTGCCATACTTTCTTGTCTTTTTGAGACAGGATCTTGCTCTGTCGCCCAGGCTGGAGTGCAGTGGCATGATCATGGCTCACTGCAGCCTCCACCTCCCGGGCTCAATCAGTCTTCCCCCTTCAGCCCCTTATTTTTGTAGGTTTTTTTTTTTTTTTTTTTTTTGAGACAGAGTCTCTGTTTGCCCAGGCTGGAGTGCAATGGCATGATCTCAGCTCACTGCAACCTCCACCTCCTGGGTTCTAGTGATTCTCCTGCCTCAGCCTCCTGAGTAGCTGGGACTACAGGCGCCTGCCACTACACCCAGCTAATTTTTTGTATTTTTAGTAGAGATGGGGTTTCACCATGTTGGCCAGGCTGGTCTCGAACTCCTGACCTCGTGATTCACCCACCTCGGCCTCCCAAGTGTTGGGATTACAGGTGTGAGCCACTGCGCCCGGCCATTTTTGTAGTTTTGTAGAGATGGGGTTTTGCCACAGTGCCCAGGGTAGTTTCAATCTCCTGGACTCAAGCGATCCACCTGCCTTGGCCCCCTAAAGTGTTGGAATTACAAGCACGAGGCATTGTGCCAGGTCTCCTGCCATGCTTGTCTCAGCAAGGCCATTCTGGGGCATTGGCAACTTGGAAACTCTGAGGTGTGTTGGGGAGAGGAGAGGAAAAGGGCAATCTTAAAACTCTAACAATGAACAGAGAACAAATTTAGAATGCATGTCCTCCACAGAGAGGCGACCTTCTGATATAAATTCACAGTGTGGCATAAATCATAAATGTCAGATTCTTTCCTGGAAGTAAGAAGGCTGGGCCCTAGAGAGAGACTGGGGTCTCTAGACTAGTGTCACAGAAGGTCCCTCCCAGCCTTTGTTCTGAAGAATTTCCACAGAACAATGGCAATGCCCTTTGCCTCCTTTCCTTCTCCCCCCTTGCTCCTGAAGCAATTGTGGTTCTAGCATCATGTTACCAAAATAGCCCCCAGAGGGGACCTGTGGCTCCCAGTTAGTGCATGGCCCTGTATTCAGACCACATGTGCTGCTGGATGGCCAAGGTGTTACTCCTGAAGAAGCTCCTAGTCCCAGCCAGGTGCATTAATATTTTTAAAAACTAGTTTTAAAAACATCAGTTGTAAATCTGGACTGAATATGTATCTGGAGGACAATATCTTAGACAAGATCTTTCATGGAGCACGGTCAAGTAGATCCATTTCGCAAATACCAAGGCCTTGCCATTGGGTCACAAAATACAAAGA
Source organism: Symphalangus syndactylus (assembly GCF_028878055.3). Lineage (NCBI taxonomy): Eukaryota > Metazoa > Chordata > Mammalia > Primates > Hylobatidae > Symphalangus > Symphalangus syndactylus. Next base: position 10,583,506 of record NC_072434.2, read on the forward strand.
AAGGAGGAAGATCTCATGCCTTGCCTGTTGGTGGGAAGCCTAGAATTTCCCAAGGAAAGGATGTTAATTTCCTACTGCTGCTGAAACAAACTCACACACATTTGGTGGCTTAAAACAACACAAATTTACTATCTTACAGCTTTGGCAGTCACACATCAGAAGTGGGTCACATTGGGTGAAAATGAAGATGGCAGCAGGGCTGCCTTCCTTCTGGAGGTTCTGGAAAAGATTCGTTTTCTTGCTTTTTCCAGCTTCCAGAGGCTTCAGTGTTCCTGGGACTGTAGTCTCCTTCCATCTTCCAAGCCAGCAATGGCTGGTTGCGTTTTTCTCAGGCTGCATTACTCTGGTGCTGTTTCCATTGTCACATCTTCTCTGACTCCCCGACACCCTCTTTCACTTACAAGGACCCTTATGATTGCATTGGGTCTGCCTGGATAATCCAGGATAGTCTTCCCCATCTCACGCTTCTTAATCACATCCACATAGTCCCTTTTGCTATGTAAGGTGACATCGTCACAGGTTCAAGAGATTAGAATGTAAACTTCAGTGGGGGCGAATCGATTATGCTGCCTACCACAGAAGGTAATGTAAATACTCACGGAATTTTACTACAATATCAGAAAAGTACCTGTGTGAAGCATTGGCTCTCTCGCACTTTCTGTCACTGCTGCATTTGATAACCGGGTGAACCAGGTGCCTGGGAACTTCAGAGTGGTGCCACGTTTACCCCTATCTGACCTCTCTTGGAACTGTGGGGTGGAGACCTCTTCTGTAGGGTCCCTGGCCTGCTCTCCAACCCAGAGACTGTGTTGCATGACAGTCATGCCAGCTGCCCTTTTCAGAAATGGGGTGGGTTGATCTGAAGCCCAGACCCTCCATGGAAGAGCACCCCCTTCTCCTCTCTCTCTTGCTGGGGCTGAAGGAATGGGTCAGGATTACTCACCACTGGCAGATCACCTCAGCAAGGCCAGCTTTATTGAGAAACACGGGGTCAAAGAGGCCAGGACAGCAGCCCCACCTGTATACAGACCCCAGAGCTGTAGCCCTCACCTTAGCCTCACTAGCTCCACACAAGTGTCGTTGGTCACAAGTGGGTGAGGAAGCAGACGACTGGCTTAGGAAAACGGAAATATATCCCAAACCTTCTGCAGAACCAAAGGAACATCATCTCTGAACCGAATCATTACTCACCACGTGAGTAATCCCTTCCCTGTTCCTTCCAGGAGGGCATTGTAGCTGTGGGGATCATTGGATGACTAAATCTACTATTGGAGGCAAGTTATCTGGTTTAAAAATGGTGTAAAGAACCCTTTTGCCAAGCTCCAGTGAGTTGAGCACAGAGCCCCTTGCACACTGCTGCGGGCCATGACAGAAAGCCCCTTGGGACCCCTGGACCTCCCAGGCCAATCTAGGATGGGGACACCATGCATAGGAACCTCCTCCTCAAATCTGGAGTGAGGCCAGCTCATTGGGAGACACCAGAGGACCCAGAGAACAGCCACTGACAGCCACTGCCTGCTGCTCCCTGGAGACTGTAGCGCATCAAAAGGGCTTTCTTCATCAGTTCCTGTATCCCACACTGCAGGGATTGCATCCCTGAATATCTCAAAGTAACTCAAGCTCTTTACTTGCATTTCTTGCATATCCTGAGGGGGGATATTTGGAGCAAACTTGTTTGAAGTTTCCACTTTTTGGTCAGGCACAGTGGCTCATGCCTGTAATACCAGCACTTTGGGAGGCTGAGGCGGGTGGATCACTTGAGGCCAGGAGTTCAAGACCAGCCTGGCCAACATGGCGAAACCCCATCTCCACTAAAAATACAAAAATTAGCCAGGTGTGGTGGCATGCGCCTGTAGTTCCAACTAGTCGGGAGGCTGAGGCAAGAGAATCGCTTGAACCTGGGAGGCGGAGGTTGCAGTGAGCCGAGATCACACCACTGCACTCCAGCCTGGGCAACAAGAGCTTCCACTTTTCTCTCCTCACCTCACTCACATACTCCACCTGTACTTGAGCCTCTGGTTTTTTTGGGTTTTTTTTTTTTTTGCTCTTTCATCTTCCTGGGTTTTAAAAAAAATATGGAACACTTCATGAATTTGCCTGTTATCCTTGCTCAGGGGCCATGTTAATCCCTGTATCATTTCAATTTTAGTGTATGTGCTGCTGAAGCGAGTACTTGAGCCTGTTGCCTCCAACACCCTGAGAAACTTGCCTCAGCTGTAGCTCTTAGGAGTTTTTCGGCCACCTCCCTTCCCTCCTTGTTCTCCATCTCCAAAGTCCTAGGAGTGTCCGTCAAGGCGAGACCTCTGTGGAGGGGAGAATGGGGGAAGAGGCTGCACAGGCCAAGCCAGAGAGGCAGGGGCTGGGGTTCCCCTTCACGTAGAGTTTTCTGGGCAGTGGTTGCTGGCAGTCGGACTCCAGTGATGAGAAGCAGTTCTTAACGTGTGTCTGTAGACCTCAGAATTCACTGTGGGCTTTCACATCATCCCTTCAACCCGCTCACACCTCCTGTGGGGATTTCGACCTGCATTCATCCCTGAACACTAGGCGCGTGCTGAAGTCCACACTGACAAATGAGAACCAAAGTGAACAGCCAGGGTCTCGTCTCACCCAGGCTGAAAGGTGGCTCAGAAGTGGGTCAGACTGGTTCGACCAGGCACCCCAAAGGTGTAAGACTGAGAAAGAATTTTGAGTCAGAAAAGGAAAGCAGCAGTGCCATCCTTAGGAGCCCCAAATGTCACAAACTGACAAATGACTTGGGCGATGTGATTGTGGTGTGTGTCGCCATGGTTTTTTCAGATATTGCATGTTCTAAGAGAGAGCTTCATGCCCCACGTGGCTTAGAAACTGATTATGGCACTCATTTTTACAGCCCTTGCTGGTAACACAGTTTTTCTGCTGGGAAGTGCATCAGTGAAGGCTTGGGAGTGGACTTCTTCTAAAGTCCTGAGATCTTATGGCCTCTTACTTCTGGTAACCATCATGGGGAAATCTGGCCCCAGGCACTGCCAACCAAAAGCAGAATTGTTGATGCTACAAGAGAGTTGCAGTTGACCTTGAAGTTAGGAGTCAGATCCCAAGTCTATGTGACCTTGGACAAGTCACTGTACCTCTCAGAGCTTCAGTTTTCTAACTTGTGAAATGGGGTCTGTGTGTGGCTGTGGCCTCCTGTTGGCCTGTTCCTACTTCTTTCTTTCTCACCTTAGTTGTCATATCTGGTCCCTGGTACCCACTTCTTTATCAGTCCTTGATCCTGTCTTCAGCCTCAGAGGCACCCTGGACCCTACGTATCCCTAGGCAGCCTGTTGATCCCACTCACCTGCTCCTAGAGGCCCAGAACAGGGTTTCTCAGCCTCGACACTGTTTATGCATGGGGCAGCATAATTCCTTGTTGTTGGGGGCCTGTCTTGTGTGCTGCTGGACGTTGAGCAGCATCCCTGGCCTCTAGCCACGTGATGTAGTAGCACCCCTGACCAGCTGTGATAACCCAAACTGTCTCCATACACTGCCAGTGTCCTCTGCAGACTGCCACAGTTGCCCTACTTGAAATCCACTGCCTTAGGCAGCTTAATTTCTGAGGCGGAGCTGGGATCCACAGTGATTTCACCACCTCTAATTTTTAGGTGTCTGCTTTGAAACTGTCCCCGGCAAATACCCAGAGAGGGAGCATAGCAACCTCAAACCCTCCCGTAGCAAAGGATTTGGAACTTGGCAGAATTCAAGCTAGAGGGGTCATATTTTTGGAAATAATGAAGGGTTTAATGTTCTTCGCTTGCTTTTTGTTTGCGTTTACTCCAGGAATTTCTTCTGGGTGTGAGGTGGGTTTCGTTTCCTCCCCGTTTGCTGCTATTCGGTGTTCTCTGGCCTCTTCTTTCTTCCCTCCCAGCTCCTCTTTTTATTTTCAAAGGACGCGTCTCACCTAAAGATTTTGACTTCTTCTCTTCTTGTTATTACCTCGGCTCAATAAAAGTCCCTCAGCGGGTTTATGAGTAATGCTTAAATCCTAGAAGAGAAAGTCCCTCTGGAGAAGGCAGATGAGGGGCCCGTGGGGCACCTGTGACAGGCAGCTCTGAAGACTCTGAGCAGGGGGTGGGGGAGGGCAGTGGACCTCAGGGGAGCCTCAGGCCACAGGGCTGCGCACGGCTTCCAGAGACAAAACTGGGAAGCTCAGAGCGTCTTGCTGCGGAATTCAGTATATGTAGAAAGGCAGCTTGGAGTATTCTACCAAAGGAAGAGGGCTTCCTGTCCTTTGGAATCTACTTAAAATGTTAGCATGTTGGAACTATTCAAGTGTACTCTCCATTTTACTTGAAAGTGAAGGGCATTTTCTGCTGCAGGGTAGAGTGTGTGTGTGTGTGTGTGTGTGTATGTGAAAGTGAATGTGGGGAGTGTGCATGTGAGTCTGAGTTTTTGTGAGTGTGTGTGACTGTGTGAGGTGTGTGTATGTGTGTATGACTGTGTGTGACTGTGAGAGTGTATGTGTGACTGTGTGTTGAGTGTGTATGTGTGTGAGAGTGTCTGTGACTGTGTATGAGAGTGTGTGTTTGCAGACGTGTGTGTGACTGTGTGTGTATCTGTGTGTGTGTCTGTGGTTTGTATGAGTGTGTGTGTGTGATAGTGTGTATGTGTGTGAGAGTGTGTGTGTCTGGCTGTGTATGACAGCGTGTGAGTGTGTTTGTGGACGTGTGTGTGAATGTGTGTATATGTGTTTGTGTGTAACAGTGTGCGAGTGTGTATGAGAGTGAGTGTGTTTGTGGACGTGTGTGTGTGCCGCAGCTTTTCTCATCCCTCTGCTGCCTGCAAGATTCCCTTGACGCCTCGGCTTCCATCCCATCCTCCCATCCAGACTCTCCCCTTGCCCACGGAGGGCTTGTGGCTGGGTTTGTAGACAGAATTTTGACTCCAGAACTAGAGCTTGTCAGAGGTCAAAGGAGGGCATGAGGGCTTGGGAGTGGGAGGCAGGGAGGAGGATGGAGGCAGAATGGGGCCAGAGTACTGGTGAAGCCACATGGCCCCAGAACAGCTTGCTGCCCTGGAGAGTGCTACAGACCACCCTGGGAGCCTGCCTGGGGAATGGCTCAGATAGACCCTACAGGCAGCCCCGCCAGACCCCTTGGTTCTTAAAGGGAGGAAGATGCTGAGAGTCCCATCTGAAAGGAAAGGATGGGGTTAAAGAAGAGACAGAGGATGAGGGCTGAGGAATCACTGAGCATGTAGATGCTGGTGCTGTGGCGCATCAGGCCGGGGGGTAGAGGGGAGGAGTGGCAGAAGTTCCTAGGTCCTTTACATTTCTGATCTTTGGGGAGAGACATTACTTAATATGAATGAAATTGAATATGATACAAAGTAGAATAGAACGCATAATAAAAGATGTGGTTCCTGTAGGTGCCGTGGTTAGGGAAGCCTTCCTGGTGGTGGTGGGCTTGAGCTGGACCCATGTAGAAAAGGAGGAAGGCAGTCCAGTTGAGGATAACTGCACAAGCAAAGGGGCAGGGTTGAGAATTTGCATGTGTCTTTGGGGGCTATAAGATCACATTTCTTTAGTGATACTCCCTTGAAATTACTAGTCAGAGAGAAAGTGTAATGAGTAACACAATTGGGCCCTGAGCTTGGGAAATGTGTGGTGTGCATGGTACAACAAAGCCTTACTATAAACTAGAAATGAACGAAAACACTTCAGCAAGATTTAAATGAGATTGCCAGCCTAGAGAGGGTCTCTACTGGCATGCCATAGAGCTCTGCTGTTGGCTATTTATTGTAGAACTTATTAATGACTTGGATGAAGAAAAGGAAGACCTGCGTGTTAAATTAGTGGGTGGCTTAAGGCTGTGTGCTGTCACCATTCATGAGATGATGCAATTGAGATTCCAAAAGATTTTGCAATTTTGCTGGTCTGGAAGATGTCCAAATAAGGAATGAAATTCAGTGGAGATGGATGTAAAATCCTACCCTTAAGCCCCGTAGCATCCATCATCATCCAAGGACAGACAGAGCAGCAGCACCTGCAGATAGAGCTTGCATTTCTCTGCAGCCTCAGGGAGAATCCTCAGCAGCTTGGGGCCAGCACAGGAGAGGTCACTGCCACACATTTGCCCTTGGCATGGTCTCCAGAACCATGCATTGCATCCTGGGAGCAACATTTTCTGGGATATTCTGGTAAATTGGAGTGTGTGTTGGTGAGGGTCCACAGAACAGCAAAGAAGAGCCCGATGCAAGGAACTCAGAGGACCTGAGATGCTGTATCCTAACATTTCAAGAACTGCGATATTGAAAAAAGCATTGGATCTACTAGATGTGGTTCTATTAAATGGAACCAAACCCAAAAGGTACATTTGAAAGTGAGAGCGTTTGGATCAGTTCAAAGAAGAGCTTTTTCTTTTCTTTTTACTTTTCTCTCTTTCTCTCTCTTTCTTTCTTTCTTTCTTTCTTTCTTTCTTTCTTTCTTTCTTTTTCTTTCTTTTTCTTTTTTTTTGAGTTGGGATCTTTCTCTGTTACCCAGGCTGGAGTGCAGTGCTGTAATCATGGCTTATTGCAGCCTCGAAATCCTGGGCTCAAGCAATCCCCCTGGCAGAGCCTCTCGCGTGCCTGGGACTATAGGTATGCATCACCATGCCTGGCTAGTTAAAAAAATTTTTTTTAGAGATGGGGTCCCACTGTGTTGCCCAGGCTGGTCTCAAATTCCTGGCCTTAAGTGATCCTCCCACCTTGACCTCCCAAAGTGCTGAGATTACAGGCATGAGTCACCATGCCCAACAAAGAGGATTTGTCTAGTAGAGCAGCCCAGAAATGACAGAGTCTGTCCATTGAGGGCAGAAGTGCCCAGAACAGGTTGGATATAGATGTTTTCTACATTGTGTGGATTGGGCTGAGGGATCTCTCTGATCCCCTGCAGTTCTACGCCTCTGTAAACCCTGAAGGAGAGGAAACCGAACAGGTGAGTGCTGGAGCAAAACCAAGGCAAGGGATGTTTTCGTTCGTTTGTTAGTGCAATCAACAAACATTTGTTATGTTCCGGGTACTGTTCTAGGTGCTGGGGGTATAGCGGTGAACCCAACAGAGATCTTCGGACAGCACATCAGCATTTGCGGGGGACTAACTGCACAGGGGCATGAGGGAACTTTTTGGAGTGATGGAAATGTTCTGTGTATTGATCAACACAGGTGTATGCATTTGTCAAAACTCACTGGATCATACTTAAAATAGATACATTTTATTTTATGTAAGTTATACCTCAATAAATTGTTTCTCCCAGTGGGAGGGGAGAGACACTCATCAAATAGACAAATATCTGCATATCTGAGCGGTGGAGGGGACATGCGTAATAAGACAGCTTTCATGGGCAAGAGGCGAGCAGCGCGGCACAGGAGGACGGAGGAAGAGAACACCGCATCAGAAATGATTTTGCCCCTTCTGTCTCCCCCAGGAATATGAGTGCCTGGAGCAAGAAAACACCATGCTGCGGAGAGAGATCGGGAAGCTGACGGAGGAGCTGAAGCACCTGACAGAGGCACTGAAGGAGCACGAGAAGATGTGCCCGCTGCTGCTCTGCCCCATGAACTTTGTGCCAGTGCCTCCCCGGCCGGACCCTGTGGCCGGCTGCTTGCCCCGATGAAGCCGGGGACACTTGGTCATTTTCATACCTGGGAGGAAGGCTTTCCCTTCACAATTGTATACAGGGGGCACCTGTGGCCAGGCCTCCTCCTGGGAGCTCCAGGACCAGCCAGCTGTCTTCCCTGCAGACTGGACTCAGCCCGACATCCACCAGGCGCCAGACTCTCAGAGCCCTTGTGCAGATCCAGCATGGAGGCCACCCTCCGGAGTGACTTCTCATCCACCCTGGCAGCTAGTAGGTTCTGCTGTTATGCAGAGCCATTTCCCCTAGAATTTGGATAATAAAGATGCTTATTGTCTCTCCCTTCTCCAGTTCTTGGAATTTAGAGGCACAATACACTCCTCTTCCTGGAGAGGCCGTCTTCTGTCTTCTCTGGGTGTTCTGTGGCTCATGGGTCTTGCCTGCCTGCCTGGCTACTCTCACAGCCACATCCACGGCAGACAGGGGAGGTGGCTTTAGGGGGCTGTGGTGGAGCATAAGCCAGTGGGACTTCCTTGCCACTTCTAGGCCTTCAGAAGTCTTTGACCAAGCTAGATCACGAAGGTGCATGCTGGGTGTGACCCGTTTGTTTGTCATGCTCTGCACAGCCTTCCACCTTGGCCAACTCTCACACCCATGCTGGACTGACGTGGGAGATTTTCTATTCCGGGTTGGTTTTCTCAACTGCACCGTCCACTCCGAGGCCACTCTTGTTCTATTAAGTAGGTGTAGGATAGGGGAGAAACTTTGTATTAATCTGAGTCACAATTGAGTGGAAAAATTTGTCTCCTTATTTAAACAAATATTTGGGTAGATGAGAAGAGGAGCAATTTCTTTTCAAAAAGCCCTGTCTGCCGACTGTCGTCTTTCGGGAAAAACAGAACCAAGCCAGCTTGAAGTTGGCTCCAGCAAGGAAAACCAATTGGGAAGACACTCCCCATCCTCCAATTCTCTTTTTCCCTGGAAGAGAGGTGGTTCTGGAGGGTGGAGCCATTCCATCATAAAGGGAACAAGAAATGGGAACAGAAAGGAAAGCGCTTGGTTGTAAATCTAGATGGTTAAAGAAGTAAAAAACAAGAAAGAAATAGAAGGCAGCCCCTCCCAGGGGTGAAGGACTTGCTGACTCTCGGCTACTCCTCTCAACCCCCCTTTCCTAGGGAGAGTTCCCCTTCCTACTGGAGGCCTGCCTGGTCTCTTAACACTCACAGGCTGAAGGCTGCAAACTTGCCCTTGTCAGGCACGTTGGAAGGCTGCTGTTAGAGAACAGGACTCATACCTGCTGGGAGTTTGGGGGCAGAAAGCATAATGCAAGGTTTTAGAACAAGAGACATTAAAATCATCCATTCTGACCCCTCCACTTTGCAGAGAAGGGGCTCAGGTGCAGCCAGCGGAAGAGACTTGCTCAAGGTCCCCTGTGGGTGAGCACCAGAACCAGGCTAAGACCTCAGGTGGTCTCCCACCTGATCCTCTATGAATTGAGTCAGGCTGATGTAACAAGGAGGTAATCTGGGTGTGGCTCAGCTAGTGTCTAAATGTGGCCTGTCCTTCCATCTGCGTGGTTCAGTTGAGCACCCTGTCTGTGATGGTAGACTTAGAGCCAGGGTCCCAGGGGTCTCTGCAGTGGTGAGTGGGAACATACAAAGTGTGTGCCTGGCACATGCAGGAGTTTTGCTGCTGCTGACTTTCAACTCCAGGAATTTGTGGCCCTGCAGGAGTCTCAGCCTGATCCTGCAGAACTTCCAAGTTCTCCAGGCTTGTGGACCTGGACTCTGGCTGACCTGACTTCCAAAATCCAGCTGTCCCTGACTGTCCGCTGCCCTGCTCCGACCCTTGTGGTCATTGCTGTTCTACTGCCTGCCCCCTACTCCACTGCTAACTCCAGGGTGTCCAGGCCTGCTGGCCCCGTTGGCCTGCTTATCCTTAAGCCCTATCCAGCCTGACCTCAGGTGTAATCCCCAGGCTCCACGTCATAATCCTTGTTAGTCCCCTAGCTTCCATTTGCTGTGCGCCCTCAAGGCCTTGCCGTCCCCCAGCCCCTCTACTCTGGCTGGGAGGCTGGGGAGGAGAGGGTCCATGGGGCGTGAGGCAAAGGACTATGTCCTGGAGGTGACGGTGTATCACTTCCCCACGGTTCAATGGCCAGAACTTGGTCACCTGGCCCCATCCAGCTACAAGGGAGGTCAGGAAATGAAATTTAGCCAAGCGCTCAGTGGGAGGAAGAACTGGGTTTGGTGAATATCTGTCAGGCTCTACCATAAGATCCAGACGTTTCTCTCACCCCTTCACTGAAACTGCCTCCTTGGAGTTTACCAGTAAGCTCTGGTCACGAAATCTAATGGTCATATGTCAAGTCTTATTCTCCTTTACTTCCCAACAGCCTATGACAATGGCTTTTACCTTTGTTCTTTGTTCTACCTGCTTCTTGTCAGCCACCATCTATCTCTATGCTGGTAACTTTCCCAACTGCACCCAGAGCCCAGTTCTCTCTCCAGGGGGCAGCCCTGTGGATCCATCCAGCTGCCTGTTAAGTGTCTCTCAGAGGATGTTTCACAGCACATCCCACTCGATGACTCACTGTGGCACAAGATACACTAATGATCTCATCATCTTCCCCTCAAACATGCTTCTCAATCTGTTTTTACCTATTTAATCAAGGGTCCATCACCCACCTGGCTAGAAACCTATTGATTTCTCTGTGTTCCCAACTAATCTACCAAGTCCTGTCCATTGTGCCTCCTAACTATCTCCCAGATCCAGCTACTTTGCTGCAATATGTCAATTGCTTTATCTGCGATCGAGAACTTTATTCAAATTAGCCACTGAATCAGGCATCCTCCTCCCTAGCTGCTGTGTTGAGCTTGAGGTTGAGCTTGAATTTTGGGAGGATCAAAACTGCCTCCACTTTCAATGTGAAAGCAATACATTTGGAAGCAGGGAACCAAAACTAAGGCAGCCCATGGTGCTGAGGGTCATGTCCCCTCCGAGATAACTGGAGATGAGACAAGAGTCCTGAAAAACAAATGTCCCCTGGGGCTACTCCTACCTGAAAAAGTAAAAATTCTGCAGAGTATAAGCCTGAGAAGGTGCTGTATTCTTCCAGGAGGGACTAGGGGAGTACACGAGGTGCTGAGGACTGGATTTGCGTGGTTCTATTCGTACTGCTGCTGGGCACCAGGCCTTGTGCTGGGCATCTGCATCTCAAGTCTCAGAGCGGCTGCCTGCTGGGTTGAAGGAAGGAAGGCAGCCTGAGAAAGGCCCCCTCGGCATAGAAAGTGTCAGAGAGGGAGGAAGTCCTTCCTTCACACCCACGTAGCCACACCACTTCCTGTCCGCAATCCTGCCCTGTATTGCACCAGCCAGCCTTGAACCTTGGGGTTTCCATTCAGTAAGCAGGACCCAATTTTGACCCCAAATCTTGGTAAAGAATGATGACTCTAACAGACAGGAAAGCGAGAGTCCCAAAAGCCCCTCTCTTCTTTCCCACCAATGCTGGGGTCTCCGCCACCCAGGGGGTATTTACTGACACAGGGCTGTGGGCTTTGCCCCAGCAAGAACTAGAAAAAAAAAAAAAAAAAAGGGAGGCCCCAGCTCTCAGTGACACACCTTCCCTCTCTTGAGGTCCAGGAAGTCCTGGCAGGGTCATCCGTGCTGCATGAAGGAGGCTCGTAGAAGAGAGCCAGGGAGCAAAAAGAAAGAAGCAAGAATGGAGAGGAGGAAGGGAAGGAAAGAGGGATGGAAAAGGGAAGGAGGGAATGGGGATCCTTGTTCTCTGAATCTAAATCATCCCTTCTCCTGGGAAGGTTTTGCTGAATCCACAGGAGGGTGTGCTGGGGGAAGTTCCCCCACACCCCCATAATGCTGCGTAATTTGAGGTTTGAAGGTGTGGCCAACCAAGGCCCGAATCTTGAAACTGTTGTATGCTAGGAGTCAAGGGAACTTTTCTGGAGCGCCCATTTGGAAATGGACCACCTTGTTGAAAGTGTCCCACCCTATCTATGTGAGACAAAGGAGAGAGGTGTGGTCAACACCACCACCATGGACATCATCACCATTAGCGTGACCCACACCAAAAGTTTGTATTTAGCAGTGGGAGTGCTCTTGGCAGGGTATGCTTGAAGGGCTTGAACCCTAAGTCCAAGGCTGTGTTCAGGACAAACTGCCCTTTGAAACAGCTCGCCTGCTCTCTTGGCTGTTCTAGCATCACCTTTTTCTGGTATGATATTCTTGAGAAGACCAGAAATACCATCACAGATCAGAACGAAGGCTACTAGCCCAGAATTCTAACCACAGCCCTGAGGGAAAGTGCAAGGGAGAGTCCATTGTTTGCATTCTACCACACCATCCTGAAAGGCCAGAGATGGGCTCTGGAACTTCCCTGATTTCCCTTAATAACCTGCTACTTACCTATTCATTTCTTAGTCGAGACTCCTCTGGAACTGGGTTAAGTTTTCAGTTGCCTTGTGTAGGATATAAGCTTCTGCTGTGCTCTGAATTGGCCCCTGTGTTGTCTGAACGTGGGGGTGGCAGGTTCTTGGACAATGTGTAATCATTACTGTTGCCCAGAAGCCTGAGAGGAAGGACCATTTTCCAAGCATCCTCAGCTTTCACAGAGCTTCCTTGGGCTTTCCTTCAGGCTAATGGCAAGACCAATAAGTACCTTCCAGAATGTCACAAACCCAGAGAAGGCTCAATTCACCAGGCAGTACTTTCTGAAATTGAGAAAGCAAGAAAGTTTGAGAAACACCAGTGGTGGACAGAAACCTGAGGCTGAGAGTGGAAAGAATAAATGAAAGTACCTCCCAGAAGTTCTTTAATTGTTACAGCTAATTTGCAAATTAGCTGTAACCATTTGGAATATGGAATCTTTATTAGTAATAAATTATTTATGCTAATCATAAATCATATTAATTATAAATATTTAAATATTATTAATCATTTATGCAAATTATAAATAATATTACTTTCAATAAACTAATAATTTTTATTGAAATAAATACTAATAATATAAAATAATTAAAATGCTGATTAGTTATTAATTTACAAATTATTGTTCAAACAATGAAAGTTTAAGTACCCATTGTGTACATCGTGGTGAAACAAGACACACAAGGGAAAGACACATCCCTCACTCACATACACCTTAAAGGGCCTCCTTATCATACAACTTCTGAAATCTCACCTCCAGACCTGTCTCATTTTGATCAGAGGAAATCTAATGCTTTCCCCTATCTGGTCTGAATAGGGAACATGCCTACTAAGATTGTAAGCAACAGGTCAGAGAGTATTCATTCTTATATGCCTGGTTGCTTAGCACCATGCCTAGCACATGGTAAGCACTAAAAAAAAAAAAAAAAAAAAAAAAATCTGTGTGACTGACTGACTGAATGGCTACTCCCTCCCTAGTTGTCTTCATCCCAGTGAAGCCTTCACCCCTACTCCAACCCCTACAAGATCGCTTTCATATTTGTGATATGAATTTCTCATTGTTGTTTCCCCATTTAAGAGCACGGACGTAACCTCCTTTCTTTGCTCCTATAATTCATCATCTAGGTCAGTTTGCCTGTTGTAAATGTGGAGTTCCTATAAATCATCAATGACGTTGCTTAAGAAAGGCCTTGTAATAACAGTGATGAAAGTGACAATAGGTTGATGATGATGATGGAGATGTGAGCCAGAAACAGAAACAGGACACAAATCTCTTCAGTTGTTAACTTTAATTTCATTTAAATGCTGTAAATATAGTTATCACATTTCTCTCTGTTCTACATCATTACCGTGTAAGTCCTTAATATTTGCTTAGGATTACTTCATTTATCATGTGTACACAGAGGAGTTGGGTACACAAATCACCCGTGGTCCTGGCCACAGGAGACAGAAAGCAAGAGAATTTGACAGGCTGGCCATGTAGGGAAAATGTGCAAGAGGAAACTATGCATTGTCTAGGGGACACCCCTCAGGTTATCTGATAAGAGTCTTGCAATGTCCTTGAGCTTTGACAACTCTGTTAATTGTAGCTGATTCATAACGATGCAAAGTCATTATCTGTAGACGTGCAAATTATGTCCTGCCCATGGATGATCAATTTATTTTCCTCCTCCGTCTCCCTTGGAAAGACCAGTTTGCCTCCATTTGCACATTCATATTGATATTCCAAATCTGGAAACATGCCTGTTTTTCAGATTATCTTTTGAACTGGTTACAACCGCTTGGCTCCCTCATTGATTAGTGATTTCCAATAAATAAAAGTCTTAACACTTGTATATTTCACGTATAAATAAGAGCATGATTTTGCCTTTTTAAAAAAATATATACTTAAACAGTGTCAAATGAAACTAGTGTTTTTGGAAGATGTTTATTTACCCCCAAGTGCATAGAGACACTGAGAAAGTCAGGGCGTGATGTATTGACTGTGTAATTTCCAAGGAGCAGAGAGTCCCCGGGCCACCTCACCTGTTCTGCTGTCCTGAGCTGCCTTGTCCTGAATTAGGCCCTCATAGCCGCTATTCCTCCCCCTCATTTCTCTCCAACTCCTAAGCACCTTTAGGGCACAGGTTAGACACCGCTTCCTCAGAAGACTTCTGTGATCGCTGACAAATGTGCTGAGAAGCTTTTCCCAGGTGCTTCCCTTGACTCTGAATCACAGCATGCATCCCATTATGTTGGTTGGGTTTGTTTGTTTGTTTGTTTGTTTGTTTTTGAGACAGTCTCACTCTGTCACCAGGCTGGAGTGCTGTGGCGTGATCTTGGCTCACTGCAACCTCCGCCTCCTAGGTTCAAGTGATTCTCGTGCCTCAGCCTCCCGTTACAGGTGCGTGCCACCATGCCCGGCTAATTTTTGTATTTTTAGTAGAGACGGGGTTTCACCATGTTGGTTAGGCTGCTCTTGAACTTCTGACCTCGGGTGATCCACTTGCCTCAGCCTCCCAAAGTGCTGGGATTACAGGCGTGAGCCCCCGCACCCGGCCATATTGTTGTTGTTTATTTAAGTAAATGAGTAAACAAATGACTGTGTCCTGATGTGGAAGATGCCACAGCATCTTGCATCCACCTCTTCCAGTGTCTGGTGTCTGACTTCAAGGAGAAAAACGCCTTGGGCCTCAGTGAAATCTTTGTGGTAGCGTTTCCCTTTCCTCTTCCTCAGTGGACGCATCACCTTCTTTCTTTATTATGTATTTCCACATGCTTGGGAACCCTTACTAACCACCTGTTCCACCTTTTGTTTTTCTTATTTTTCTCTTCGTCTTTCTTGTTTCCCTCCTTTATCCTCTTTAAATAAACTGCAGAACACATATTTGAACGTGTATTTGTGACCGAACACTTTGAAGGCAGCAAGATCCCAGTCTCTGTCTGTCCTCCCAGAGGACAGGGACACTTCATGGGCACAGTAAGGGAACGAGCAACTCGCTGAGCTTGACCTGTGAGTGACTTTGAAGCCAGTGTGAATAGGCCCTTCCCACCTCCAAAATGAAACAGTAGCATGTGCTCCTATGAGGCATCTGACCCTGTAGAAACTAGGAAGGTAGAAAATTGTAGAAAACTAAGAGGCCCTCTGGACGCCGAGCTGACTGAGCAAATCTGTGCACTTCCCTGGACCAATTCTCTACATTAATAAGGAGAAAGATGACACATTTTAGAAATATCGGGACCCCCTTTCAAACCCGGATTCCAGAGATGCTCTGCATTGCAGCCCCATTTCACCCCAGGGCTGTGCAAATGTGGCTGGTGGTCACTGAAGCTTCTTTGCCTCCAGCTTATTGGGTAAGAAAATATGGAATCCTGTGTCTTTAAGAACTGAAACCATCTAGAAACAGGATTTGATACCCTGTAGGAGACAGGAGAACTTCCCTTTTACTGTTCAAGTTTCATCTTCAGTTATCAGGAACTTAGCAGGGGGCACCAGGACTTGGAGCTACAGCAACACAGGTCTGTGAAACTGCTGCTCTCTGGAGATGAATACTCTTCTTTCTTTTTGAATATACCTCACCACCGTGAAAAGTACGTTTAAGAAAAGTCCCTTGTTGACTCTGCATGTCCCATGGGTTTGCTGGAAAAGAGGAGCATCAGCTCTAGTCCCAGATGCTGGCCAGTCCCAGGCCTCCCCGGCACTCCCCTCGCCCATCACTACTCCTGTCTGCCTGGGGTGGAGCCACAGTCTGTGCTTGGTGGGAGGGCCAGCTGACTTACAGCAGGGTCAGAGGACTCTCTGTGGAAGGCCACAAAGTTCACTCAACTGAATGGTCCAGCCTACTCATTTTGCAGCCAAAGCAGTTGAGGCCTAAGATGCCAGCAGCATGCCTCCCAGGACGCTCAGTGTGCGTTGGGGCAGGGATCCAAGAGTCCTGACTTCTGTGCTATGGTTTTTCTGTCATTCCTCTGAGTTACCCATGCCCCTGCTTTTACACAGGCCGTGTTCCAGTGTGGCTGTGTTGGTATCTTGCTTGCCCCTGACCCCACACATCTGGTCCATTCCCTACCCTTCTTTGCTCATGCTCCCCTGATTGCTGGCTTCCAATCGGCATTAGCCAGTGGGAGGCACCAGCTGGAGACTGAGGGGTAAGGAGGGTGGTGATGGAGGGTATTTTTTGTCTGCGCCCTCTTGATTCAGAGGCTTGGCCTGGCAGTGGCTGCATTCTTCCAGGGGCCCAGCTCCTCCTCCATGGCTCTAATCTCCACTGGGCCTCAGTAATACCATCCTCCCCCTCTGCCCCTTCCAGCCTCCATGTGGTAATAGCTTCCACTATGGAGAGCTCCTGTGCGCCTCCACATCCCTGGTCGGCTCCCTAACCTGGCTCTCATCCCTGGAAATATCCCTTTATTAAAATCTCTTCAGTGGAACAATGTGAGTAGAATCCTGGAACTGGATTCCACTGGTCAAATTTGTTCCGGCATTCTAAACCAAGGGACAATTGTCTAGAGGCTCACAAAGTCCATGCTAAACAACAAAACCACGGAGAAAAGTGCTTTATAGTAGCTCAGAGCCCTAAGATTCAGCAGCTGTCCAACTAATGCTCAGAGCACAACTTCCTCAGCAGCAGGGTCTGCCCCATGGAGGCAAAACCTAAAGGGCAGCTGGGGTCAGCCTGTCTCCAGCTCTCTGCCCTGCTGGACCCACTTGGGAGGACTGAGTTTCTGAGCTCTCTGGAGGGCATATAGAGATCATTTTTCTCTCAACCTCTCTCTCATCCCCACTGCCATGTACAAAACTAATTTGCTTTCCATTTCCCAAATCCTGGAATATGAAATCACTACCCGCCCTGCTTCCCAAGCTGGAAACCGGAGTTAACTGGATTTTTTTCTTCCACCAAGTCCAGTTGGTGTTCATATCCATCCTGTCTTCCATCTGTTCTCCCTTCTCTGTCCCCACAGGCACGACCTTGTTTGAACTCGTAGTTCTCAACCAGGATCAAGCAGGGAGTTTTTTTTCAAGTCAGATGCTTACCTGAGCACCCAGATGCTGGCGCTGTTCAGTCATCTCCTTTGAGGAGCCTCCCTCGAGTCACCTAATCAGAGCTATTCTTTCTTCCTCTGTGCCATTGCAGAACCTCATGTGTGTCTCTGTCACAATCTTGGTCTTATTTTTTTCTATTTTAGATTCATTGTATTATTTTTAAAATTCTATGTAAATGTACACGTCAGAATCAGCTCGTCAATGTCTAAAAACTCCAGCTGTTTTCACATAGGATTGTACTGAATCTATAGATCAATGTGGAGGAAACTGACATCCTGCTAATAGTGAGTCTTCACTATTCATAGGTGGTAATACATCTATTCATGTATTTAAATATTCTTTAACTTTTCTCAGTGATTTTTTTTTTTTTTTTTTTTGAGACAAGGTCTTGCTCCACCACCCAGGCTGGATGGAGTGCAGTGGCATGATCTCCTAGGCTTAAGCGATTCTGTCACCTCAGCCACCTGAGTAGCTAGGACTTCAGGCGTGCACCACCATGCCCGGCTAATTTTTGTATTTTTAATAGAGATGGGGTTTCACCTTGTTCAAGACCCAGGCTGGGTCTTGAACGTCTGGGCTCAAGCCATCCCCTCACCTCGGCCTCCCAAAGTGCTGTGGTGACTGACATGAGCCACCATGCCCAGCCTCAGTTATGTCGTATAATCGTCAGTGTAGAAGTCTTACAAATCACTCATTAAACGTATGCCTAAATATTTCATGCTTTCCAAGGCTATTGTAAATGGGATTTATAAAATTTTAATTTTTCAGTTGTTTGTTGCTAGTGTATTCATTTTTATATATCACCCTGATATCCTTTAATCTTGCTCAATTCACTTATTAATTCTAGAAGGATTGGGATTTTTTTTTTTTTAGATTCCATAGGATTGTCCATGTAGACAATCATGCTACCTGTAATCAGAGAAAGTTTTACTTTTTCTTTCCAATCTTTTATGTCTTTTATTTCTTTTTCTTGCCTTAGACATTGGTAGGGGCTCCAGCACAATATTTCATAGATATGTTCAGAGCAGTTATCCTTTCATTGTTCCCTATCTTAGGGGAAATCATTCAGTCTTTCACAATTATGTTGTTGGCTGTAGTTTTTTTCAGATTCGCCCTTTGTCAAGTTGAAGAAGTTCCTGTCTATTCTTAGTTTGCTGAGAATTTTTATCATAAAGTAATATTAACTTTGTCAAATGCTTCTTCTGCATCAATTGAGATGATTATTTGATTTTCTCTTTTATTCTGTGGAGAATTATTAATACTTGATTTTTTTTTTTTTTTTTTTTTGAGATGAAGTCTCGCTATGTTGCCTGGGCTGGAATACAGTGGCAGTTCACAGGCGTGATCATAGTGCACTACAGCCTCACACTCCTGGGCTCAGGTGATCCTCCTGCCTCAGCCTTTCAAGTAGCTGGGACTACAGACATTGATTGATTTTTTAATGCTGAGTCAACCTTTCATTTGGTCATGCATATTCATTCTTTATATTGAGGAGTCAATTTGCCAATATTTTGCTGAGAATTTTTGCATCTATGTTCATGAGGGATATTTGTCTGTATTCCCCTCCTCTCCCCTTCCCTCCCTTTCCCTTCCTTCTTTCGACAATCTTGCTCTGACGCCCAGGCTGGAGTGTAGTGGTGCGATCTTGGCTCATGGCAGCCTCTGCCTCCTGGGTTCCAGCAATTCTACTGCGTCAGCCTCCTGGGTAGCTGGGATTACAGGTTCACACCACCACGCCTGGCTAATTTTTGTATTTTTAGTAGAGACGGGGTTTCACCATATTGGCCAGGCTTGTCTCGAACTCCTGACCTCAGGTGATCCACCCACCTCAGCCTCCCAAAGTGCTGGGATTAGAGGCGTGAGCCACCGCACCCAGCCTATAATGTTTTTCTTAAACTGTTTTTGTCAGATCTTAGTATAAAGTTTTATTTTTTAACATTACAATTTAATTTTTGATCAAAAAATACATAATTTAAAAATGCAATAGTGCTAGAAGGCTTATGGAACAATTAGAATTACTTTTAGCAACAAAAAACAGAAAAACTGAAAATATTTGTGCTTAAACAAGATATATATATATATATATATATATATATATATATATATATATATTCCTATAAAAGCAGACTAAGAGGAAGGTAGCCAAGCTGGGAGCAGCTCCACTGTGTCATTAAAGGCCCAGGCTCATTTTCTTTTCTGTTCATCCTTAAGGTCACTTCATACTCCAAGATGATTGCCAGAGCTCCATCCATCAGGTCCACATTCCAGGCCAACAGCAAGAGAAAGGAAAAGAAAAAGAAAAGAGTGTCTGCTCCTCACTTTTACAGAGGCTTTTCCAGAAGTCTCACATGACTTTTCTATGCATGCTTCATTGGGCGTCATTTTGTCATACGGCTACGTCTAGCTGCAAGGAAGGCTGGGAAGTGTAATCTTTCAGCTGGGGATATTGCCCAGGACGCAGTTACTAAGGAAGAAGGAGAGGATGGTTGTGATATTATGCTGAGCAAAAGGGGCCAGGACACAAAAAGAGTACATAGTGTATGATTTTAATTCATAGAGACAGAAAACAAGATCTAACTTACAGTGAGAGAAAGCTCATCATTGATTGCACACCATGATGGAATGAGACAAAGTACAAGGAAACTTTTTGGGATAATGGAAATGTTCTGTGTTTTGATTGTGGTGATGGTTATATGAGTATATAAATTTGTCAAAATTCCTCCAAATGTATACTTAAAATAGATGCATTTTTCCATATAAACTATACATCAATAAAGTTGATTTTTATAACTATGGAAAATCCCAATGCTGTAACATAACTACTCTTAAATTTTGTTCATTTTTCTTTGAGTTTTTTTTTATTTACTTATTTTTACATAGATGACATTGGAATGCACGTACTGACTACAGATGTTCGCTTTTCTCACTTTACATCATAAACATTTTTCATGCTGCTATATTAATCTTCATAACCATAATTTTTAAATGACTATATAATCCTTTGGGAATTTAAAATATAATATATACAGACAGTTAAAAAAAAGTCAAAAGTACCAAATATTACACGGTGAAAGTAATTCTTCTCCCAGCTCCGGCCTTTAAGACCCTTTACTTGGTGACTCACGCCTGTAATCCCGGAACTTTGGGAGGCTGAGGTGGGTGGATCGCTTGAGCCTGGGAGTTCAAGACCAGCCTGGCCAACATGGTGAAACCTCATCTCTACAAAAAATACAAAAACTAGCCAGGCATGGTGGCGTGTACCTGTAGTCCCAGCTACCTGGGAGGCGGAGGTGGGAGGATTACTTGAGCCAGGAAGTTGAAGCTGCAGTGATCCGTGTTCATGCCCCTGCACTCCACCCTGGGTAACAGAGTGAGATGCTGTCTCAAAAAAAAAAGACCCTTTGCTTAGAAGCAGTGGCTATTCCAGGTTCTAAGATATACAACCAGCAATATTCTGTGCACATAAAGATTATACATGAAGATCGTTTCCTCTTATTTCAGGCACAAATGAGGTAATACTAGATACAGTTGGCCCTCTGTATCTGAGAATTCCACATCTGTGGATTCAACCAACTGTGAATTGATAATATTTTAAAAACCCAATATAATAATAAATAATACAAATAAAAAACAACATAGTATAACAACCACTACATAGCATTTACATTGTATTGGGTATTATAAGTAATCTAGAGATGATTTAAAGTATACGGAGGATGTGCATAGGTTATATACAAATAGTATAAACCATTTTATATAAGGGACTTGAGCACTTTCAGATTTTGGTATTCTTGCATTGTTCCTGAACCAATCTCGTGTGGATAAGGAGGGACGACAGTATTTGCTTTCTCATGTAATACATCCTGGACACTATCTGATGTTCACACATTGAGACTGGCCCTATTCTTTTTAACGACTGCCTAATACTCTATGGCATGGATGTTCTATAATTTATTGAACCAATAATTGGTAAACACTTAGGGTTTTCCCAGTTCTTTTTCTATTATACATGCCACAAGAGGTAATGTTGAAGTGTTGAATCAGCTACCAAGTTATAATAGATGCTACTTTCTAAAGGAAGTGCTAGGCTGTATACAAAATTTACTACAAAAGAAATTTAAGACCGGTTACCTGACTGGTGAAACCTCTCAGTTACACTGAAGATATAAAAGAGTGGAGACAGGAGAAGATTGCAAAGGGATTCGTGAGGGCTTCCTCCTTCCCCTGATGTCAAGAAAGGGGAATCCAACAGGTAACTCAAGAAATGTCCTTGTTGCTCCTCCTGATCTGGAGGCCAGCTGCCAAGGTCAAGGTGTGTGAACCCACCCACTTGATCTGTTTTTGAGGCCAAACTCCAACAAGGTCTAGTACCGGCTGTCCTCAGAACACTGCCACTTGCTCAGAGAGAACCAGCCCTTCTAGCATCATTGGGAGCAAAGCAAAAACTCTGAAAGTCAGGTCATTGCCCCTGAGGACAATATCCAACAGGTGCTTCTTGAACTTCATTGTGCATTGAAAGCGCCTGGAGATCTTGCTAAATTGCAGCTCCTGGACCAGGAGAATCAGGAACTGAAGATTCTGCATTTCAATCAAGCTTTCAGGTGATGCCAATCCTGCTGGTCTGCAGACCAGACTTGGAATGTAGAAGACTTACAAATGCATCCCAAATAATACATTCCAAAGTCACTTTATAAAAGCATTCTTTTGAGTTATCTCATTCATTCAGAATAATTGAGGTAGGGAAGATATTCTGAAAATTTGAAGAAGTAAATTATTTAAAAATTGTAAAACACAAGTGCCTTTGTTTTATTTTTGAAGGCTATATATTTTCATTGCATGGAGTGAGAGAGGTTGACAAGAAGGGGGTTCTGTGAATCTACCTCAATAAAGAGAAAAGCATTATTTGAAATTTCTAGGTCTGTTTTTTTACTAAACTCGAGACCCTTGAAACAACTTGAAAATGCCTAATTCTCTCCCATAGGCTAAAGGGCTACAGCTGATTTTTCATGCTAATAACAGCCATTTTTAGGGTTTTTTTTTTTTAAAAGCTCTCCTTTATTGTGTTGTCATGTATACATTGAATAAATGAGCAAATAGTTGAGTTCCTTTGCTTATAAATTAGTTCCCTCATAAATGGCACAAAAGTAAGCTTTGGTTCCATCACGAAGTTGTTACAAAGTCTGTGCACCGTCCAGAGGAATGACACTTTTCTAAGACCTGAGCCAGCCTGGCACCAGTTTCCTTCCCATGCCCCACATGCCCAAGAGTTAGCCAGGGCTGGGGGAGTGTGTTCTCCTGAACAAGGCTGAGCAATCATTTTCGCTGCCCCTGCAAAGACAGCTGGTAAGAGCCTGCTTGTTATCACCTCCCCCTGCCTGTGCAGGGGTGCGGGTGGGTGAGGAGGGTTGGCAGGGAAGTGAAGAGGCTGCTTCTGGAGGCTGCTAGGTAAATTACTGTGTGGTTTCTCCCTGAGTCATCAGGGCAGGGATGAGGCTGGAGGAGCGGGGTTTTCCTACCAGTATTTGTGTTTTCTTTAGGTGTGAGAGGACACAAATGGCTCTGGCAACCAGGCCTACAGCTGCTGCCTCATTTGCATGGTGGTTTACACGGCTGAGGCTTGGACACTCAAGGGTAGGCATTTTTCTAAGGTGTTTAGGCAGATTCTTCCTTTATGCATATATATGCAAGTAAGGAGTTGTTGGGGGTGAAGAAGGATCAGGGAACCCTGTTTTTGGCTGTTTCCCCATTTCTGCATTTCCACCAGCGGTGCCAGCCGCTGATGTCATCCTAGCTGTGAAGTTGCGGCATGGAACCAGAGCCTACCCTACGAAGATCTATATGTGAGGCTCTTGGAGTTAGAGAGGAAGGATGTGAAGAGAACTACTGAGCACAGCCTTGGCTTTTGAGGAACTGACAGGCAGGAGCAGAAGCAAATACAGATCCTGAGAACCCCGTGAAGGAGCTTCTGTGCAAATGGGTGTAGAGGGCACAAGGGTGGTGACCACGTAGAAAACTTGGGTGCTATGGCCTGGGGAAAAGCAGAGATGAATTCCCTGTGGCCTCTAGGTCTCAATTTCCTCCTGGTACAGTGAGACTAATAATACCTACCTTGCTCAGTTGCTCTGAGGGTTAAATAAGATCATGAATGTAAAATGCCTAGAACAGTGTCTGGCTCTAAGTGGTATCTGTCATAATATCAATTATTATTAATGAGATGAAACCATGGAGCAACCAAGATCCTGCCTTGCATATCCTACTTCTTTGCTGCCTTTTCCTTTGTGAGAAAAGCCAGCCTTGAGCTCCCTTACTCCTTCCAACCTTGGGTTCTCTTTGGGATCTGCAATATCAACAAATGGCTAGACAGACTGCAAGGTGCCATCTGTGGCCCCCAAACAGGACAGGCCAAGGTGTGACTGAGTAGCTCACTTGAGGGTAAAACCTGGGACTTCAGCCTCAGGGACAGCATAACTTCCCACTCTGCAACCAGCAGGTTGTAATGAGTTGGGAAATTGGGGCTCCACGGTAGAGTAGAAAGAGCGCAGAACCAAACTGCTTTCAAATCTCGGCTCTGTCACCAGGTGTATGACTTTGAGCAAGTTGTTTAACCTCTTTGTGCCTCGGTTTCTTGATGTGTTAAATGGGGATGATAATAGTACCCACCTCATAGGGGTGTTGTGTGAATCAAAAGTGTTAACACATACAGTTGTCTCTCAGTATCTTTGGGGGATTGGTTTCTTTGGGTAAAGAGAACCCAAATACTGGCAGGAAAACCTCGCTCCTCCAACCTCATCCCTGCCCTGGTGACTCAGGGAGAAACCACACAGTAATTTAGCTAGCAGTCTTCATGGACATCAAAATCCAAAGATGTTCAAGTCCCTGATATAAAATGGCTTAGTATTTGCAATAACTTATGCACATCCTCCTGTATACTTTAAATCAACTCCAGATTACTTATAATTCCTAATACAATGTAAATGCTATGTAAATAGTTGTTATACTTTATTGTTTAGTGAATAATGACAAGAAAAAAATGTAGATATTCAGTAGAGATGTTTGGTTTTTTAAAAATATTTTCTATCCACAGTTGGTTGAACCCACAGACATGGAGGGCTCAATGTATGAAGTACTTGGAACTGTACCTGGCCCAGAGTAAACCCAAGACAAATGACCAAATTTGGCTTTTGATAATTTTTGATTGGTGGGGGGTGACTAGGGTGTGAAGGATGTGTGGCCAGAGGACTGAGGACAGCCGGGTCGGCAGGCAGAGACCTCCACTTGCCATGGTTTATGCGTCTTTAGGGAAGGCAAGGACAAAGATGGTGGCTGGGTTGGAGAACGACGCGCTTGTGCAGAGTCAAACAAACCTCCCAAGGACTCTCACTAATATCCTAGGAGCTTCCACAGGATCTCAGGGCTCTGCCCAGGCCACTATCACCTCATCCTGCAGAGGGAGGATGGCTTGCATCTTCGTGACCCCTCTGTGAACCAGGCCTGCCAGCTGCAGCCTGTGCTGCCCAGCCCCGCTGGCCTGCTTCTCCTCGGGTATATTGGTGCATGAACCTTGCCCTGGGGATGTCTGACGTCTCTATCATTATTTTTCCTTCTTCCCATTTCTGCTTTGCTTAAAAAAACTTGCTGAATGATATGTATTAATATTTGATAAGCTATCTTAGGTTATTCCTGGAATAGGCAGAGAATAAAGAAATAAACCACCTAGTTCCTAGAGTTTTTATTTAACTTTCTTAAAGTTTTTATAGCAGTGGTTTTCAAATTCCTTTTTTTCAGAGGATCCCCCTTTTAAAAAATGAAATCTTTTCTAGAAACCCTAACATATGTAAACAGCCTGATCAGGTTAAAGCAGGGAAAAGGACCTGAGCACCCACCTGCTGCTCACTCCCTGGCCACTCCCTGCCCGCCTTGCCTACCCCCTTGTCCCCCAAGGTGTCTTTACCAAGTCATATCTCTGAGGGACACTGTTGTAAACCATGAGTCCCTTCCATGGAAATCACACTGCAATGTTTGGTATGTCATTTTGGTGCAAAAATAAGGAAGTGAGATGGTTTCCTATGACCTTTTGGACAATTTCTAATTATTGCTGCTAAACAGCAATATTTATACCTGCTAGAATCATGTCTGCTATATAGACATTAACTGCTAAAGAATGAATATTAGTTAACCTCTAACAGGAAATAACAAAATAAATAAAAACAAAAGTCCTGTTTACCTTTCTATTACAGAAGATAATCATTTGTGAGTTTAAGAAACAATTGAGCTTTAATTATCATTGACAGAATGAAAACAAGTAACAGCTAGATGCAGATCTTCAATGTGAAATACAAACAAAATACAATTCAAAAGTAGTTTACCAACTGAGTTTTAACTAATAATTAATACAACCTCCACATCAGCTACCCCCAGTCTCCCCCAATACAGGGAATTCTCCATTCCTCAAATTGTCTCTACTTTCCCATCCTTTCACGTTTAACCCTCTCCTCAAATCCCAGCTCCTTCGTGAAGCCTCATGGGATCTACCTAGTCCAAGCCCAGTGGCACTTTATTAAATACAGTCTTCTCTATCTTAGGGTGTGGGTTTAGTCCCCTCAGTGAGGGGGCTGACGTGGCATCTGGGCCACGTTCACACAGTGGTCATCCTCGCCGAGCACGGTGGACACCCAACCACTGCTCCTTCCATTCTCTCTCTCATTCTCCCTGGTACTCAAGACGGTGCTGCTTCTGAAAGAGTTAAACTTTATATGACTGTGTTGGTAGAAAGACAGATACATTAAATTCTCTTTCAACATCAAGTTCATTTTTCCTGATTTTAAAAGAAATTAAAATATTTACACAGGCCCCTAAAAGCATGATAGGCCCTTGGTGATCCTACTGTGCGTGTGTATAAAGCCGTCACTTTACTAGCTGTGTGGACTTGGGCAATTTACTTAACCACTCTGGGCTTTAGTTTTCTCATTTGTAAAATGGGGATAATGATAGCACCCAATTCGCAGAATTAAACGTCAGCTATGACTTGCCTGCATTGCAAAGTTAAAAATAGGGAAACACAAAGGATAATATCTTCTTGATTTCTTTTTATGCTCTGATCCAATATCAAATCTAGCTTTTCAACTTATTTTTGGCAAACATAAACTTCCTATTTCAAAGGAAAAGCACTAGAAAGAACAAATGAAACCAAACCAAAAGCTCTTCCGAGACATCCAAGGACTCTTGCCAAACAGCAACTTGATGAGTTCACAGTAAATGAATCAGAGACATATGGTTTAGATTCCCCACTCAAAGTCCTCAGGGGGAAACAGGAAGGCCGAGGACTCCAGAGAGCAGCTGGCCGTGTCAGCCCCACTCTGCCAGCTGAGCAAGAGATTACGATGCCCTGGAGGCCCTCAGGCATCTCCCGGATGATCCTTGCCCCTGGGCTCAACTCACGTTTCTCATTTGACTCTGTTTTCCCCCAGAAAGAAGATGTCACCCAGGAACCCTAACTGGAAACCGGATAGTTACCAGGGCACCCAAAACCCAATATTTGGTTATTACTTCATCCTTGACCTTCATTCCATTCATTCCCAGCTGCAGACAGTAGGATTTGTAAGGAAGAGTTAAGAGGGTAGAGGTGGTGGACTGTCGCTCTGTGATTGTTGTTTTCCAGGAACTCAGCTTGTTGCCAGAGAGATGTCACACACTAGAATGTTCCCAGTGACCAGCAAGGGAACTCTGGAATGACTCATGTGAGGACCTGCCCCAGGAAAGAGAGGGTTATGGCCTAAAACCACACCACCCCCCTCATTGTATCAAACTGCATCCTTTTCAATGACAACTTCAGCCCCTCCCCTTCCCCCACCAGGAAGCCTCTCTAGATGAACCAGAAGCACTTTCTACCCCAAGCCACCCTCACACCTCCAACGCTTCATTTGCTTATGTGGTTAGCTTTTTAATGATATCAGAGCAATCTGAACAGCTTCAGCAGGGGGCCCTCTGGCAGAATTGAATAAATTGAATGGTTAAAGATCTGATTGAGGCCAGGTTTGTTGGCTCACTCCTGCAATCCCAGCGCTTTGGGAGGCCTAGGAGGGAGGATTGATTGAGCCCAGGAGTTTGAGATCAGCTCCAGGCAACATGATGAGATCCCCATCTCTAAAATATAAAATAAAAATTAGCCAGGTGTGGTGGCAGGCACCTGTAGTCCCAACTACTCAGAAGACTGTGGTGGGAGGATCGCTTGAACCCCAGAGTTCGAGGCTGCAGTGACCCATGATTGTGTCACTGCACTCCAGCCTGGGCAACAGAGTGAGACCCTGTCTCAAAAATTAAAAAAAATATATGTATGACTGAGAGCCAGCTTGGTAAAGCCTTCAGAGCCAATTTGTCCAGCAGTCAGTCAACACACATGGAATGATTGCACACTGGGGAACTGCAGTGCAAGACAGAGATGTGGAGGAAAGACCTGACTCTCAGAGATAGAAAAGTCAGGAAAGACACAAATAAAAACCCCAAAGAACTCCCAGACACAGACCTCTACAAACTGACTTGTTAACCTTTTGGGCCCGATCACAGCAGACGCAAGGGCTCCACACCATACGAACCTGGGTCAAGGCTAAGGTACCGGGGCCGGGTTCTTCTCCTCTGCTCAAGCAGGCTTTATGTGGAGCACACTCTCTCTAGGACACAAAACAAGAACCATGCCCCCTCCACCCTGGCCCCCCTCACCCTCTCAGAAGGGGCTCCCTGGCCTAGCAGAGAGCAAAAGGCTATAGCTCTCACCACTCAAAGCTGGGCACCACCCGCCCCAAAGCAGAGACGTGGAGGACAGGACACTAGGTAGCTGCGCTAGCAGGGTTGCGCATGAAGCCAGCGCCTGAGAGAAGACAGGAGGGAGGCAGAATTGAAGCCAGAGGCTGTGGTTTGTGGTGGTCACTATGGCCCATTCTAATTACTACGCAACAGGCGAGAGCCTGTGCTGGGTGCTCCTGAACATACAGATATGCAAGACACGGCCCTTGGGGGTGGGATGTCCTGTAGGAGAAATTAGCCAAAAACACAAGGCTGCCTGCATTGAATGCCACATGATGGACACACACCATAAGTGTCGGAGGAAAAGAAATAATATTTACTGAGTACTTACTATGTGTTAAAGCACCTCTAAATGGTTTAGATGTATTTAATTTTTCCAGCAGCCCATGAAGTGATTACTAGTATTATTTCCACTTTATGGATGAGAAAATTGAGGCTCAAAGAGTCTTAAAGAACTTGCTTGGTGTCACACAATTTTTCATGGTAGATCCAGGTTTTCAACTCAAAATTCCACCTCTCCAAGTGCGCGCGCGCGGACCCACGCACATGCATGGTTTTCTTGATGGGAGAGGACTTTGGGAAAGAGAGGTGACACCAGGCACGGGACTCTGGCTCCTACGCATAACTTATTTTTGACACATAGAGGGAACTTCGATGGCTACGTTTTCAAGCAGAGGGATGTCTTCTAACGAACAGTTCATTTTTGATGTTTAGTTGTGCAGTCGTTAAGTCTGCGAGTTGCGATTCTGCTTCAGTTGTGCTGTGGGAGCGCAGTGGCCCAGGACTGGCTGGCCGGGCTGGGGAGGAGCCCAGGGAAAGAGGAAGGGAGGGCAGGGGAGGGGAGAAGCAGCTGTCCCCGGGCTGCCTGGGAGTCACTGGGGAGTCCTAGCCCGCCCTTGGGCCTAGGGCTCCCTGATGCGGCCTCCATTCTTCGCAGGGCCAGGGGGCGAGGAAGGAGGAGGGAGGGAAGAGGGAAGCTGGGGAGTGGGAGGGCGTCCTCCACGACCGCTTGGGTCCTCCGCTGGGCAGCCTCGGAGAGGGTCGCTGCAGGGCCCGGAGTCGCCTGGATCGCAGCGCCATCTCGTGGCTGCTGGCAGGTCTGCCTTGGGCCTTCTTGGCGCACGTAGGAAACAGGAGCTCTTCCCATCAGTGGCAGGTGCCCGCCGGCCCGCAGTGAGTCCCAGGGGGCTTTCTCCTGCGTCAGGGAGCCAGGAGTGGAAGGGAGCATGGGTGCTGGGGCCAGATTTGCCTGGCTCTGTGCCCCTGGGTAAGGACTGATTGTCAAGAGTGGGCCTCCAGTTCTACCCCAGGCCCTGAGGGCTTTGTCCTTTTGCTGGGAGCCTCCACCGTTCTCCCCTACCCCCTCCTGTCTTCCCAAAGGACAGCATAATGGAAGAAATCATCCTCAGAGCATGCAGGCCAGAACCCTGCCCCGTTGCTTGTGAGCTGTTGTCCCCGCGTCTCTCTGAGTCTCAGCGGTCTTATCTCTTAAAGGGCATAATAACACCAGGAGGAGAATATATTGTAAAGCCTCTAGCACAGTGCCTTCAAGTAGTAGGAACTTAATCCATCCTTGAAGGCGACATCATCAACAGTGGTTATAACAGGTCTCAATGTTGCGGAAGCTCATGCTTAGCAGATGGTAGGTGCTCTGGGAATATTGCAAACTAGTAGCGATGTCTTCTTAGCTCCAGCCCAAGAATGGGACAGTCCTAGTGCTAGATATTTGCCTAGTTTCATAGATGATAACAGTCCAGCTGGTCTTGCAAACCTAATAAAAATAAGTGTCTATTCTACCCATCAGCCCAGGAGAATGCTCCAGTGTCACCAGTGACTCCTGCTCCCACATCTGCCTGCAGGAAGCCCTCTTGGAACAAAAGCATCTCACTTCTGGGAGGCATCGAGGTAGTGAGAGGAGAGGGCAGTGGTGTGGGTTACACAGACCTGGGGCTCCCTTACCAGGTGAGGACCTGGGGCAGCCCACTAACCTCTCCAAACCCCATGTTTGTCATCTGTAAATCAGGGATATTATTATACTTCCCACCTCTTTAGGCTTGTATGGAATTGAATGAGATTATTCATGTAAAACACTTAGCGTGGTGGCTTTAGTGTGCATCAGCATCACCTGAGGATTTAAAATAATAAAATATGAGTTGCTGGACCCCACCTCAAGTTTCTGAAGCAATAGGACCGTAGTGAGGCTCAATAATTTATTTGCACTTCTAATTTGCATCTCGGGGGATGTTGGTGCAATCTGTCCAGGAACCAGACTTTGAGAAGGACTAATTAGCACATACTAGACCTGCAATGAATTTTTTTTATTATACTTTAAGTTTTAGGGTACATGTGCACAACGTGCAGGTTAGTTACATAGGTATACATATGCCATGTTGATGTGCTGTACCCATTAACTCGTCATTTAACATTAGGTATATCTCCAAATGCTATCCCTCCCCGTTCCCCCCTCCCCCCACCCCACAATAGGCCCCAGTGTGTGATGTTCCCCTTCCTGTGTCCGAGTATTCTCATTGTTCATTTCCCACCTATGAGTGAGAACATGCGGTGTTTGGTTTTTTGTCCTTGCGATAGTTTGCTGAGAATGATGGTTTCCAGCTTCATTCATGTCCCTACAAAGGACATGAACACATCATTTTTTTATGGCTGCATAGTATTCCATGGTGTATATGTGCCACATTTTCTTAATCCAGTCTATCATTGTTGGACATTTGGGTTGGTTCCAAGTCTTTGCTATAGTGAATAGTGCCACAATAAACATACGTGTGCATGTGTCTTTATAGCAGCATGATTTATAATCCTTTGGGTATATACCCAGTAATGGGATGGCTGGATCAAATGGTATTTCTAGTTCTAGATCCCTGAGGAATCGCCACACTGACTTCCACAATGGTTGAACTGGTTTACAGTCCCACCAACAGTGTAAAAGTGTTCCTATTTCTCCACATCCTCTCCAGCACCTGTTGTTTCCTGACTTTTTAATGATCACCATTCTAACTGATGTGGGATGGTATCTCATTGTGGTTTTGATTTGCATTTCTCTGATGGCCGGTGATGATGAGCATTTTTTCATGTGTCTTTTGGCTGCATAAATGTCTTCTTTTGAGAAGTATCTTCTTTTGAGAACTTCTTTTGAGAAATTCATATCCTTCGCCCACTTTTTGATGGGGTTGTTTGTTTTTTTCTTGTAAATTTGTGTGAGTTCATTGTAGATTCTGGATATTAGCCCTTTGTCAGATAAGTAGATTGCAAAAATTTTCTCCCATTCTGTAGGTTGCCTGTTCACTCTGATGGTAGTTTCTTTTGCTGTGCAGAAGCTCTTTAGTTTAATTAGATCCCATTTGTCAATTTTGGCTTTTGTTGCCATTGCTTTTGGTGTTTTAGACATGAAGTACTTGCCCATGCCTATGTCCTGAATGGTCTTGCCTGAGTTTTCTTCTAGGGTTTTTATGGTTTTAGGTCTAACATTTAAGTCTTTAATCCATCTTGAATTAATTTTTGTATAAGATGTAAGGAAGGGATCCAGTTTCAGCTTTCTACATATGGCTAGCCAGTTTTCCCAGCACCATTTGTTAAATAGGGAATCATTTCCCTGTTTCTTGTTTTTGTCAGGTTTGTCAAAGATCAGGTGGTTGTAGATATGCAGCATTATTTCTGAGGGCTGTATTCTGTTCCATTGGTCTATATCTCTGTTTTTGTACCAGTACCATGCTGATTTGGTTACTGTAGCCTTGTAGTATAGTTTGAAGTCAGGTAGCGTGATGCCTCCAGCTTTGTTCTTTTGGCTTAGGATTGACTTGGCAATGCGGGCTCTTTTTTGGTTCCATATGAACTTTAAAGTAGTTTTTTCCAATTATGTGAAGAAAGTCATTGGTAGCTTGATGGGGATGGCATTGAGTCTATAAATTACCTTGGGCAGTATGGCCATTTTCACGATATTGATTCTTCCCACCCATGAGCATGGAATGTTCTTCCATTTGTTTGTATCCTCTTTTATTTCATTAGGCAGTGGTTTGTAGTTCTCCTTGAAGAGGTCCTTCACATCCCTTGTAAGTTGGATTCCTAGGTATTGTATTCCCTTTGAAGCAATTGTGAATGGGAGTTCACTCATGATTTGGCTCTCTGTTTGTCTGTTACTGGTGTACAAGAATGCTTGTGATTTTTGCACATTGATTTTGTATCCTGAGACTTTGCTGAAGTTGCTAATCAGCTTAAGGAGATTTTGGGCTGAGACGATGGGGTTTTCTAGATATACAATCATGTCATCTGCAAACAGGGACAATTTGACTTCCTCTTTTCTTAATTGAATACCCTTTATTTCCTTCTCCTGACTGATTGCCCCAGCCAGAACTTCCAACACTAAGTTGAATAGGAGTGGTGAGAGAGGGCATCCCTCTCTTGTGCCAGTTTTCAAAGGGAATGCTTCCAGTTTTTGCCCATTCAGTATGATATTGGCTGTCGGTTTGTCACAGATAGCTGTTATTATTTTGAGATACGTCCCATCAATACCTAATTTATTGAGAGTTTTTAGCACGAAGCGTTGTTGAATTTTGTCAAAGGCCTTTTTTGCATCTATTGAGATAATCATATGGTTTTTGTTATTGGTTCTGTTTATATGCTGGATTATGTTTATTGATTTCCATATGTTGAACCAGCCTTGCATCCCAGGGATGAAGCCACTTGATCGTGGTGGATAAGCTTTTTGATGTGCTGCTGGATTCGGTTTGCCAGTATTTTATTGAGGATTTTTGTATCGATGTTCATCAGGGATATTGGTCTAAAATTCTCTTTTTTTGTCATGTCTCTGCCAGGCTTTGGTATCAGGATGATGCTGGCGTCATAAAATGAGATAGGGAGGATTCCCTTTTTTTCTATTGATTGGAATGGTTTCAGAAGGAATGGTACCAGCTCCTCCTTGTACCTCTGGTAGAATTCGGCTGTGAATCCATCTGGTCCTGGACTTTTTTAGGTTGGTAAGCTATTAATTATTGCGTCAATTTCAGAGCCTGTTATTGGTCTATTCAGAGATTCAACTTCTTCCTGGTTTAGTCTTGGGAGGGTGTATGTGTTGAGGAATTTATCCATTTCTTCTAGATTTTCTAGTTTATTCGCATAGGGGTGTTTATAGTATTCTCTGATGGTAGTTTGTATTTCTATGGGATCAGTGGTGATATCCCCTTTATCGTTTTTTATTGAGTCTATTTGATTCTTCTCTCTTTTCTTCTTCATTAGTCTTGCTAGCAGTCTATCAATTTTGTTGATCTTTTCAAAATACCAGCTCCTGGATTCATTGATTTTTTGAAGGGTTTTTTGTGTCTCTATTTCCTTCAGTTCTGCTCTGATCTTAGTTACTTCTTGCCTTCTGCTAGCTTTTGAATGTGTTTGCTCTTGCTTCTCTAGTTCTTTTAATTGTGATGTTAGGGTGTCAGTTTTAGATCTTTCCTGCTTTCTCTTGTGGGCATTTAGTTCTATAAATTTCCCTCTACACACTGCTTTGAATGTGTCCCAGAGATTCTGGTATGTTGTGTCTTTGTTCTCGCTGGTTTCAAAGAACACCTTTATTATGTACCCAGTAGTCATTCAGGAGCAGGTTGTTCAGTTTCCATGTAGTTGAGCGGTTTTGACTGAGTTTCTTAATCCTGAGTTCTAGTTTGATTGCACTGTGGTCTGAGAGACAGTTTGTTATAATTTCTGTTTTTTACATTTGCTGAGGAGTGCTTTACTTCCAACTATGTGGTCAATTTTGGAATAAGTGCAGTGTGGTGCTGAGAAGAATGTATATTCTGTTGATTTGGGGGGGAGAGTTCTGTAGATGTCTGTTAGGTCCGCTTGGTGCAGAGCTGAGTTCAATTCCTGGATATCCTTGTTAACGTTCTGTCTCGTTGATCTGTCTCATGTTGACAGTGGGGTGTTAAAGTCTCCCATTATTATTGTGTGAGAGTCTACTCAGCCAAAAAAAGCCAGATGGCCCAGCTAATATCCAGGAATTTGAAAAGCCCTTATTGAGCCTGTGACCTGGGAAATGGGAAGGCAATGGCTGCACTTACTTATGGACACCATGATTAATTACCAGGAAGCAAGTCATGACTATATGCTTCATATGATTTTGCAAGTTTTATTAACAGCTGGGTAAGTTTACTTTGAGTATAACATGAATATCTATGTCTACCAAATTTGTAGTGTGGTTAGTTGTTCACAATTTTAGGAAATTATAAGAATAGAGTTGTTAAAGAAAAAAGGACTTGGAACATTTTTAAAAATTACTTAGTCTCAGAGATTGCCAGCAGGATACATCACACCTGAGTGAAGCCATGGAAAGGCTCTGAGACACCAGAGCTGGAAACAATGCCCTCAGCTCCCGAACATGCTTGCGAGTCCCTGGAAGATCTGAGGTTCCTTTTTTAGCAGGAAGATAACTAATGTCTTTTCACCTCAAAGTAAGGCCATTAAGCTCCAGATGATCCTCAGTAAGGGACGCCGTCCTCTCAATATTCAAGAATCACCTTCTACAGGGGCCTCTAGACTGCCCATTGTGCGATATGACCGAGGCGAAATCCTGCTTCTGTCTTCTTTGGACCTGGTTCGATACCACTTTCAGCAACCCATGGAGCCAACTCAACCTAGACAGTGAGAGGCTAAGACTCACAGAACCACTGCCACCCCTCTGTCAGCAGGAAGCGGTTACAGAAGACTGACCTTCATCCACTTTCCACCAAAGATCTGGGGTCTTGGACTCTTAAGGCAGGGGTAAATGTTACAGTAGGTAGCTAGTCAGGTATGAGCAGGGCGGGAGAGGGCTCCCCACCACACACACACCAGAAGTGTTGGGCAACCATCAGGTGATGGCCAGGCGGTTGTTTGTTTAACGTAATATTAGTCACAGCTGGTGCCAGGGAACGCCGGGCTCCTACTAGATAGAAAACACCTGAAACTGATCAGCAGCTTCCCAATAAGATCCCGGAAGTATGCCAACAAATAAAACCCCCAAGTCACAATGTCAAGCTGTGCACTTGGTTTCTCGAGTCGCCTGCTTGGCCCTCTTCCAAGTTGCACTTTCCTTTTCCTTACTGGCCTAAAGCTTTTAAAATAATCTTCCGGCCGGGCGCGGTGGCTCACGCTTGTAATCCCTGCACTTTGGGAGGCCGAGGCGGGCGGATCACGAGGTCAGGAGATCGAGACCACGGTGAAACCCCGTCTCTACTAA